>NW_026294436.1:62865226-63190226 GCF_007827085.1 Peromyscus californicus insignis | reverse complement strand
CACCAAGTCTGTGGTGCTGAGTGCTAATCTTGACAAATTGGGGTGGGTAGCTGAGAAACTGGATTAGTCATTTCACCCACCTCCAGCCTTGAGTCCTTGGGGGGGGGGGGAATAATTGTGCAAGAAGAAAGGCCAGTATTGGTATGAGTGGTTTCAGAAAAAAAATATTGGAAGCAAAAAACTTTAAATAATCATAGACCAAGGTCTCATCTTCGGGGGAACCCTAACCCTTCTTCATCCATATTGCTCTTCCTGTTTTCAATGACAGCATAAATACTTTTAATGAAACAGCATGTTTGCTTGTTTGGGTTCTGAGGATGGAACACAGGGCCTTGGACATGCTGTGCATGAACTTCACACAGAACTACACCAACAGCACTTATACAACATAATTTTTGCAAGAGCAAAACATCCAGAGGACTGCCTGCTTTTCTCAGGGTCCCTGGAGTTAGAAAGCCAGCCAACTGACTCTGATGCCATGAAGTCTTGAATTTTGTCATCCCGGAGTGGTGGCTGCTGGTCTTAGAGGAAAATCCACAAGAGGCAGGAAGCCATTGACTTGGTTAACCGTGTGAGAAATCTTACACAGTCAGAGATGTGTTCTGTTGCTCATGCACACACAGGCCACATTTACCTCACTGCCTACCAGGGGCTCAGAGCTCAATGCTAACAGTCAAAGAGCAAGGGGCCGGTTTCCTCCCTGGCTACCTGGTGTGGTCTCCCAGGCACAAATTCTCATTCATCATCCAACTGAAACCAAAAGCTCACTTTCTACTCAGTTCGCAGTCAGAAAAGTTGAAAATCCAGAACCAACGTGAAAAATAAAAAAATGTCAGCATCCTGTGGTAAAACATCTGTGGCCTATAACACTGAACAGAGGTGGGTTTCAACGTGAAAAGTGATGGAAAACTTAAGGACCAGGGACCATGTACCCCCTTCTATCTCCACCCTACCTCCTGGGTCACTTTACCCATCCACTAGTTTAGTAAGTGATTCTCATATTATCTAGATGCTTCAAAAGATATTAGATTGGATCAGTATATAATATATGCATGCATGGAAACATATTAGATTCCATTAATACAGATAAAAATGTCAATATAAAGGAAGATAAAATAAAAATTAAATGCAAAAATGGAGAACCCTCTCAACATGGAAACTATAGTATCCTGTGTTGAAATGAGTTTGCCACCCCTGTGACTTTGTTTTCCTATATTCCCAAGATCTCACCTTCCCCAAAATCCATATTTTTGTTGTGGTTATTAATCCCTCAGCTTTGCAGCTAAAGTCCATAGGAATTATATATATATATATATATATATATATATATATATATATATATATATATGTGTGTGTGTGTGTGTGTGTGTGTGTGTGTGTGTGTGTGCTTATCCTAATCTGCTTTCTGTTACGGTGATAAAACACTGACAAAAACCTACTTGGTCAGGAAGTGGTTTATTTGGTTTACAGGTTACAGTCCACCTTGCAGGGAAGCCGAGGCAGGAACCTGGAAGCAGGAACTGAAGCAGAGGCCATGGAGGACGCTGCAGGCTTGCTCGCCATGGCTTGCTTACTCAGGATTATCTGACCAGAGGTGGCACCACCCACAGTGGGTCGGGCCCTCTCCCACAATCATCGAACAAGAAAATGCCCCACAGATTTGTTCATGGGTCAGTCTGATAGAAGCAATTCCTCAGCTGATGTTCCTTCTTCCCAGGTGACTAATTTGTGGCAAGATGGCAACTAAGCAGCACAAACATCCTGGAGAAATCTTCCTTCCGGGAGTCAGAGGTTTCTAACTCTTATAGACCCAGCTCTGAAGGACCTCCCTCCTGCCCCCAAATGCTGTGGGATGGTCTTTCTGTATGCTGTGAATATGTGTTGCTACCATTGGTTAATAAAAAAAAAAAAAGGCTGCTTTGGTCTATGGCAAGACAGGTCAGAGCCAGGCGTGAAATCCAAGCAAAGATAGAGGATGAAGAAGGGCACCGTTCTCCCCTCACTGAACAGACTCCTGCCTTTGTACACTCATGTACTCTCCATGTGCCCTTCAGTTCTTGGCTGGAATATCACACTGTCAGAGAAATTTCCCACCTTCAGACCAGGATAGCCCCATGTCTTACATTTCTATCAATAACTCGGAATATATCCTTTGGTATCTACAACACAATGGCATCTATGAAACCGATTGCATGATCAGCTGCTAAAGGTCTTCTAGTCATTGACTATAAAGTCTGTGGGAGCAGGACCATACCTGTCTCCCTTCTATCCACTCCCAGGACCTGGTGAGGAGCCCTGCAGGACACAGGATCAGTCTCTCTTACCTTAGAAGTGGTGGGAGTGTAATGGCTCTTGGGAGCTAATGAGCGAACCAAGGAAGGCTCGTTTGCATGGAACCATTCAGGACAAAGAGGTGGAGATGGATGGAGGCTAGAGAAAGGCTGGATGGTGCATTTACATTCGAGTGCACACTCTGCTGGCACATTTTGTCATCCCCCAGTTCCCAGACAAGAACAGCATCAGAGAAGAGAAGACTCCTCTTACCCTACAGCCAGACTGGAGGAAAAAGGATCCCAGAAGGTGGAAAGGTTGGTCACCCAGGGAGTCTGTGGTCAGGATAGAGCGTTGGGCATTGGGTCTTGATGTTTTGGACCCTGCCCACTGGCTGGAACAATTCCACATATCAGATAAACTCAAGGGACTGGGACTGCCATAACCCATCCTCAGTAAGTCTGTGGCACACATACCAACTGGCAAATGTCGAGACAAAATTCCTCAAAATGAACCAATCTTCTTGTATTTAAAAAAAAATTACTGCACAACTTTGTACATTTACCAAAAACTACTGAGTTGTAAAGTGTCGATTTTGTGGCATATGAACTATATCTCAAAAATAAGGTGATGAGGCTGGAGAGGCGGCTCAGTGGTTAAGAGCACTGGCATTCTTCCAGAGGACCTGGATTTGATTCCCAGCACCCACATGGAGGTTCACAACCAACTGTCACTCCAGTTCCAAGGGATCTGGTGCCCTCTTCTGGCTCCTACAGACACTGTACACACATAGTACACAGACACTCAAGCAGGCAAAATACTCTAAACACTTAAAACTTGAAAAATAAGAGCAAAAATAAAAAGATATTTTCTTCCCCACCCAAATCCAAGTCTTGTCTTCATACTTACTTTGATAATAATAGACACTTTCCCACATTACTAGTAGTCTCCAAAACCTACTTTCCATGATGAATGTTAGCTCCTGATCCTTGAAAATTCAGAGGATGCAGTGAAGGATGCTACTGGCTGAGCAAGGAATATATTGAAGTCAGGGCTATTATAACCTGACAGGAAGCGGCACTGGCCACATTAGTCTAGAATAAGGCAGCACAGCAGCCATGGCTGAGGGTCCTTTCTCCACTAATGAAGACCAAAAGAGTAACTCAAAAACCAAATTCTACCCGGTGAAGCAAATACTATTTTTCACCTTTGCAGTCAACTTCCAGGACTATTTAAAATCCCCACGGGACCTTGTGTAGTCTGGGCTACACGCTCACCAAATCCTTCACATTGATTTGCGATGCAAGGCCATCCATCTTGTGCAAGTGTAAGCTTTGGGTGCAATCGATACGCACACCCTTAAGATGCGGCTGCAGGATGCACCTTTGCCCTGACGTCTCAAAGAACCCGAGTTCCCCTAGAATGTCTTTTTCAGAGGTTTCAGCAAGCCGCCCCTGTCATCAGCAGAGCGACACAAGAAGACTGATAACTAATTTTACCCAGACTCCTCTTAGAGCCATGTTTCTGAAGTGAGAGAAAGCAAGGCCCAACATTTAACTGTGCTTACTTCCCAACAGAACTGTGGGTACACACATGGATAAGGAGCATTTGGTAATCCATGAAGATGGATCAAAGACACATATAGGTAGAAGCCAACATCCAAGGAGCACCCAGCATCTACATCAACACTGGACTATCTTCAGCCATAGAGGACCAGACAACCAACACTTTGCTTTGTCAACTATATAGTTTCTGTTACAGTTACTGGACTCTGTTGACAGGAACAAGAAAGCTGCCTCATGCCAGGCGGTGGTGGCGCACACCTTTAATCCCAGCACTCGGGAGGCAGAGCCAGGCGGATCTCTGTGAGTTCGAGGCCAGCCTGGACTACCAAGTGAGTTCCAGGAAAGGCGCAAAGCTACACAGAGAAACCCTGTCTCGAAAAGAAAAAAAAAGGGGGGGGGGAAGCTGCCTCAGGTGAATATGTAAATCAGTGAGTACAGTTTCTTCTAATAAAACTATATTTATAAAAATAAGGAGTGAGCTAGGTTTGGCCTTCAGGACCACAGGCATAAGTCTCTGCTTCCTGCTGAATGTAACACACGTCTATGTTCTGCAAGAAGTAATAACTCAAACAGTTACTTGAGAGTCTGAGGAACCTTCCAGAAGCATTAGAGGGGGCCTCATCTGATAAATTATAGAAGAGAATTTAATCTTTAGATGATTCAGTGGTTATCATGACACGTGACATGGTTTCCAAGTCACAGTAAAGCGCCAAAGGCTGTTTTCCCTGCACCGAGCAGCTCCAGATGGCTGTCCTCTGAGGCTTCACGCCTGCTTTTCGTCTTTGCTCTTCCCGTGAAGCTATTAATGGTCACTTTGTCAGTTTGTCTTGTTGACTGTTTCTATCTTTAATATGTCATTTCTGACCTGCTCTGGGACAAGACCAGCATCTAAAGTGACCAGACTGCAAATGACAAGTCAAGAAACACAAATGTCCTCTACAGGACTGCTTCATGGGCTTCTGTACTCTGTTCTAACTCCTTGCTTACTTTACATACTTAAGGGTAATCCATCAATGACTTATTGGCTGGGGAGATAGCTCAGTGAGTAAGACTGCTAGCTATGAGAGCAAGAGGACCTGAGTTCAAATCCCTAGCATGCATGAAAAGGACCTGAGTTTAAATCCCTAGCATACATGAAAAGGTGGGGCATAGCCCATGCATGCCTGTAACCCTATCATCTCAGAGAGGAGACAGGCAGGTTTGAGAAGCTCACTGGCCCACTAGCCCGCCCAAAACAGAGCTTCGGGTTCACTCAGAGATTCTGCTTCAAAAAATAAGGTGAAGAGCAGTAAAGAAAGATACCTAGCATCTTCTTCTGGCCTCCGTATGAGCACACACTGGGGCATGTACCAGCACACACACACACACACACACACACACACGCACACACGCACACACGCACACATGCACGCACGCTAATTTTTAAAGTTACTTATGTTTAAGAGACCACTTTATGGGCATGTGTGCACCTCTATACAAAGTCATTTTCTCCTTCAGTAAATATTGACTTCTCGAGTATCAGTCACTGTAATAAGCACTTGAACAGAAGACTAGAGAGTAAACCACAAACAAACAAACAAACAAAGCCATCAACACAGAGCTGATGTCATCACAAACACACAATTAAACCACTCTAATCATTTTTGCCCTGAAGGAGAAATGGATCTAATTAGTAAACACAGCTCTTAACGAAGCTCACTCACGTGTGCACGCGCGCGGGCACACACACACACACACACACACACACACACACACACACACACACCCCTTCCAAAGTATTTCCAGGTCACCAGGCTAAATGACGGGTTACAAAACTTCTTAAGCTGCCCTCCCCACCGCACTCCACCCCACCACCCAACAGTTCTACTTAATAAGCCAGAATGCCCACTCACTCCAGCTTTCTCTTTGTTTCTCATTTCCTGCCTCTTCCCTCCCCCACGGTGACCCCCAGGGAAATAGAGGTAAGAGACAAACAAACCAGCCAGAAGGCAGGGGGCCTAGCAGACTGCAGGATTCCAAGTGGTCAGCTTGGGCTTCCAGGCTTTAAAACTGGGTATTCAACCACTAATGAAGTTATAAACCCCTGTGATCTGGGAGGCGAAGCAGCAGTCCCTGCCTGGGTCCCAGTCTCCTTTGAAACAGACTCATTAACAAAGTGCTGTCTTTCCCAGTCAGTCCCTGAGCTCTTGGGGAAAAGAAAACTCTTTTAAGAACTCATGTGCTATCAGCAGTGTTCCAGAGAGAAAAGAACCAAAGTATGGAGAATTGGAAGGTGGTCATTACAGAAGAAGAAATGACTAAACCCAGAGGACCCCCAGAGACTCCCAAGAAGTGGCCCCCACAGAACTGCCACTGTACAGAGCTACAGAGAGGAGACCCATTGTTACAAAGATAACATTTCCCCTCCAGTACCTCTGGTCATGAGTGCCCATTTGTGAGCAGGCAATACCACAGCTCTCCCCTAGCAAACCAATGGTATGGTGGTCTTCACCATGAGGCCAGATGTGCCATGAAACAGTGAGGCCAGCAGTCACACAAACAGCCGTGACTCAACATTTGCTGTGTGCTCTTAGATACTATACACGAATGTCTTTGGTCCCCAGGCATCCCTGTCTCTTTTCTTTCTCCTATTTTTGGAAACAGTAGATGTGCTGCCTCCAGGGAACATCTGCCCAGAATAAAGCCCAAGAGGCTGATGGGACAGCTCTCCCTGTGGAGAAGGTTCTTTCTCTCTAGGAAATGGTGAATAGGGAGTTCCACTCTGATTCTTTTCTCAAGCTTCCTTCCTCAGGATCCAATCCCTTGGGACTCTAGTGATTCATCCCAGGGTCCTACAGATGCCAATTCCTCAGGCTAATGGCAGCTTCTTGGTTCCACTTGTTGGATGGGGAGGGCACAGATCCGTATGTGTGCACATACACATGCAGGGTTCTAGGCCACAGGTTCAATAGATATAGGTATCTGGGAGGACACAGAGGAAGTAGAAATCTAAGATAGGGATTGACTACAGAGGAATATCGAGGAAACCCACCACATCCTATGCTAGGTCACAAAGCCACTGATTGGCAGCAAGAATCAAGATACTAGGTGGACATTAAGCCAGCTGGGCAAAGGGAAGGCAGGGACACTTCACTGGTTCTGGGCCCAATGGTGTTCAACTGTTCCCTGCTTTCTTAAAGGTAACTAAAATCATAGGACTAGTGAAATATTTTGGACGTTCAGATTAGCTCTTTCATCATATAACCCCAGCTCCAACAGCTCATCACACACGAATAAGGTCTAGTGGGAAGTCTAGTGGCCTAGATAACCTCTTTGTGCCTTCCTCGTCTATGTTCACGGGGATGGCAACACCACCCTCATGGTGCTACTTGGTCGAGGCAGACTCACAGCAGATACTCGGAAAGCATTACCTTTAGTTTAACTGAAACTGGTGTCGGGGCTCAGAACACGTAAGGCCTCTGAAGCAGTTTCTCCCTGAACTTCCTCTGGCCTCTCAATCTCCATCTCTTTCCGAAGTGGACTAAAGGAACTAGACTTCCTCTTCCCCATGTGGGTCTTAGTAAGCTGAGTCCCTTCCCACTAAGCCAGCCATAAACCTAAAAATACTACTACAATCCCCTCCACACACACCCCCTCTTGCTCTCTGTGTACACAAAGAAGCCCTATGGCCTATTTTTTTTTTATTGTAGGTTCTCATCCCATCATGGCAGAGGCCTCCTGCCCCATACATGGGTCGCAAAAGCAATGCTTCAACAGAAAGGCCCAGAAGATTCTGTTTGCCTCTGCGGTCTGTACTATTAGCTCATGTCCTTTGTATCAGTCATCTTCTACACAGCTGTCCATGGTCAGTAGATCCCAAGCTCAGAACAGAGTTTGGCCTGGGGCCTGGGATCTTCAGCCTGAACTCCGGTTCAAGTGCATCTGAAGTCCAATAAAGAAGTGCATTTCTCTACTGTTCGCCAGTCTCATTAGGAGGCGTCAGCCAGGAGCCTCTGTGCAGGAAAGGGGCTAGTCACCCTCTTTTGCAAACTCATCCTCACTTCTTCCTATTTTCTGGCATAAACATTCCTTTCCAGAAAATGGTCCTTGTTCTCTACTACTTCTCCAGGGAGCCCAGGTCTAACCCTAGATGGAAGTCACTGCTCGGCAGGCACCTGCAAGGCTGTACCGGCGGCCACCCTTACAGTGCACCCTGGGGCTTCTCACCTATGTGTTGCACAAGGAGGGGCTAACCGGGGAATTTTACTCTTTCACAAGCCATCTGCTTTGAGGGCAGTAAAGACCCAGGTGGCAATGTTTTGAAGACAAAGAAATGAAGGGCAATTAATCAGCCAGGCTACAAGGACTGAACAGCCCTAGTTAGGACCAGGAAAGAACATTTTAATAGCCTTCCTGGGTATCAGGAGTAAGCAAAGCACAAGTTGAGTCAGTGGGCAGAGAAGATTGCTGGAAACACATCTGTGGATGTGTGGAAGCTGCTTGGACAGAGTACAAGATGCTCAGAGGACTTTCCACCACTTCCTCGGCCAAGGAAAAACAAACCAGCCATCACAGACACAGACACAGACAGACAGACACAGACACAGTCACAGACACACACACACACACACACACACACACACACACACACACACACACACACACACACACTGCTTCCTGTGTCTCACTATATGGGTAACGGAAGACCTCGGCACTTTTCTACTCTCTATTAAGTCCCAAATAAATCCCCCACTCCCTATGAATTTATAAGGATAATAATTAAATTAAAGATCTGGAGAAGTTAGATATTAAGAATCTATGGGAAAACATAGGGAGTCCCAGTTGTCTGGGTTGTTAAATCATAAATAACACAAGAGTTTACATTCTGGCCATTTTCAGTGGTGTTAGGCACGTTCACATTGCTGTACATTAGTCATTACCATCCGCCTCTGGGATTTTTCCATCCTCCCAAACTCAAGCCCTGGATTCGTTAAACAATGGCTCTTCACCCTTCTCTTCCCCTAACTCATGAAAACCACCTTCCTCCATTCTGTCTGTACAGATCTGCCTACTCCAGGTCTCTCCTAGCATGAGAACCTGTGTGTTCCTATTTTCTGTGTTTGAGTTACTGTATACCAAGTTCAACGTCTGTGAGGTTCATCTGTGCTGTAGCATGCAAGGTTCCATGTCCTCCTTGGGGGAACCCTCTGACAGAGCCTTGGTTGTTTCCACTTTGCCAGTGACGAGTAATGCTGATGGGAACACGGGTTCCCCAGTGTTTGCTGGGAGCCCCTGCGTTACATTAATTCAGTCATCCTGCTGCTTCTCACTTTCACCTGAATGCCGTCTCCTCAGTTCTCACCAGCTGTCTGAGTACTGCTGCCCAATCAACCTCTCAGCTCCCAGGAAGTTGCATGTGGGCAGCCTACCCTACCTTTCGCCCTCACTCTGTTGGATTTGGTTTGGATAGACCCACACTGGATGCACACAGGGTCTCCAGAGAGCTCCCTGAGAAGGACACTCCCCTACAGACTCACCTCCACTCCTGCCATGGACCCACAAAGACAGGCCCTGTGCAGAGAAGCCTCAATGTGATGTTTTTAAAAAAAGCCATGGACTCTTCCCAAAGAATAAGAAAATGATGACCCATGAACAAAAGCAAGTTCCAGTGGGGAGGCAGCAAATTAGTCAGCTCCCTTCTGTTGTGTCTGATCAGGAGCTCTCACTCGGGAGTTACCTGGTCACCAGTGTGCCTTTAGATGGACTGAGACTGCCAAAGACAAGGAAAGCACGTCAGCAATGGGGTCCAGGATGGCGTGCCGAGAGAACAGTAAGGGGGGGGAAGAGGGTGGAAGCCAAACAGATGAAGGACGATTGGGACAGCAGAGGCTCCCTCGGCACAGAACTTGTTCGGGCGAAAGAAAAGGGAAGTGCCTCTCCCTCTGACTTTCAGGTACTAAACAAAAAAATC
The DNA here is from genome assembly GCF_007827085.1 of Peromyscus californicus insignis. Taxonomy (NCBI): domain Eukaryota; kingdom Metazoa; phylum Chordata; class Mammalia; order Rodentia; family Cricetidae; genus Peromyscus; species Peromyscus californicus. The sequence continues at coordinate 63,180,440 of NW_026294436.1, read as the reverse complement.
TAATAATATTTCAACTACTGTCTTGATTTGAGGAGTGAACACTCGTGAATAGAGAGAACTCTCATTCGAACCCACCGCTCACCTGAACCTTGAGAGATGGGAATGGTCACTTTAAAAGTTTTCATCACCGGGCGGTGGTGGCGCACGCCTTTAATCCCAGCACTCGCGAGGCAGAGCCAAGCGGATCTCTGTGAGTTCGAGGCCAGCCTGGGCTACCAAGTGAGTTCCAGGAAAGGCGCAAAGCTACACAGAGAAACCCTGTCTCGAAAAAGCAAAAAAAAAAAAAAAAAGTTTTCATCACATTTTGATTGATTGATTGATTGATTGATGTGGTGCATGCTATGGCACTTGAGCGGAGGTCAGAGGGCAGCTTTCCTGCATTGGTCCTCTCCTTCTACCAGGGAACCCTAAGGCTCAAATCCACATCATCGGCTTGCCCCACTGAGCCGTCTCACTGGGGCATGTCACTTTTAGTCATCTTTCAGAACAGATCTATGATGGTCCAAAGAACACTTAGATATATTTTTCGTACTGCCACCAGTCCCCAGCTGTCTTTGAAAGATGGCCTGGCAGATTGATCTGGTACACACACTCACTGCACTGCCTAATATGCAGTGTATAGTCTAAACACAAAAGTCTTCCCTCCAAACCGATTGCATTTCTTTTTTCAGTGTGTGTGCACATGTGTGGTAAATGCATGTGTGCACGTGTGTGCAGGTACACACTTCCTCATGTGCCGGCATGTGTGTGCACACAGAGAGACCAGGAAGTCAACAGAAAGTGCCTTCCTCCATCACTCTCCACCTCACTTTTTAAAAAGTTTCTTACTATATTCATTTACTTACTGGGAGAGCAGGGTTGCCCCGTGGCACAGGTGTGGAGGCTGGAGGATGACCTTCAGCAATTGGTTCTCCCTGTCCACCACATGCACTCTGGACATTGAACTCAAGTCATCAGGCTGGGTGGTGAGTGTCCCTCCCTTCTGAATCATTTTATTGACCCTGCCTTACAAGGTCTCTCACTGAACCTGCAGCTCACCATTTGAGTAGACTAGCTAGCCAGCAAGCTCCCAGAATCCTCCCGTCTCTGCCTCCCCAGTGCTGAGGTGATGTGTACACAGAACCACATCTGGCTTTTATGTGAGCGCTGGCAGTCCCGACTCTGGGGCTTGATAGGCAAGTGCTGTACCCAACAAATCCTCCAGCTTCAGCTCTGCATTTATTACAAGTAAAAAACATGTGTGTGTGTGTGTGTGTGTGTGTGTGTGTGTGTGTGTGTGTGTGTGTTAGAGAACAGAGCTCCTGCCTTTAATGAGTGATGCCCCTGGCTTATCCTGGCATCGCACACACTCAAAGCATGAACACTTCATCACATCTTATGCATTATTTCATTACTTCACATCGTATAACAATAATATACAGTGATCACTACACCGTAGGTGTCTACCTCTTTATTATCCATATCTACGGTTTGGTTGACATAAAACCTTACAACCAACCACTGAGTGCTCCATGAGAAATACAAGCCCTTCCTTTGTAGCTGTCAGTCGAGGGGGCAGCCTGGGGCTTTCTGGAAACCCTGTCTCTCTAACAGAATGTCACAGAGGTGTCTGCCTTGGGTGGATGCAATGTGTGAGTAGCTGTGAATCCTTCAAGATGTCGTCACCAAATCTCATTCTTCTTGTTATAGTTTGTGTCTGAATGTTCCCCAAGGGCCCGTGTAATAAAGCCTTGGTCCTCAGCTGGATATTACTGGGAAGTGGCAGAACCTTTAATAGATGGGGATTCAGGGAAGAAATGTCACTGGGAGTGTGCCTCTAAAGAGGACATTGAGACTGTCCCCTCCACTCTCTTTGCTCCTAGAAACCCTGAGTTGAGCAGGCTTCCTCTGCTAAGGGTTCTCACCGTGATGTACTATGTCACCACAAGCCTAAAGCAACGGGACCAGGTGGCTGTGGACTGAAACCTGAGACCATGAGCAGTAACAAACCTTTATGTTGTTGGCCTTAGGTACCATCACTGCAGCAGAAAGCTAACATGTCTGTGTTTTCTTACAGTCTTGACTCATGGAGGGTTTTTCTGAGCACTCCTTGGCGTTTCGGTCTTTCATGTTAAACATTAAGAAAGAGCACGAGGGTTGCTGTACTTCTGCTTGTCCTCAAAGCTGACTTGCAAGATCCTTCTCACATCGCTCATCTTTGGGGAGCTCAATGGCTGGGCACAGTGGGTGTCACACGGGTATATGTGCATCCTTCTGAAGCTGGACACCAGGTCTGTCTACGCTCACCACTTCACCATGAAACTCACACCAGAAAGAAAGGCTTGGCCTTCAGAGCAATGGGCTCTACTCCATCACCCCAAATGCCTCCGCCCCTCCACATCTTTAGCATATGGCAAAGCTGCACCACCCTGGAGTCACTTCTGTACTCCTGCTCTGAGGTGTCCTGCTGACTATCACCATATCAAGGTCAGGGTTACTCACTTCCCTCCAATCCCTACACCCTCCTTCCTCTCTGTCCTCTCCACCTTTTCTGGGGTTCCTCCAGACTCCTTGGCGAGTGTGTCTTTTGGGATTACTCAGTCTGAAATTATTAAGGGAATGAGTGAGTAGATCAAACCTCATCCCACACAGACGTTCTCCCCACCCCCACCCAGGAGTTCTCCCTGCTGCTCCTCTTCACGGTGCCATGGGGCTGCCCGCCGTGGGTCCCTTGCCAGCTTGCCTGTCCGGTAAAGCCTGTCTGGAATTGTTGGTGGGGGAGTTTCACATGAAGATATTCTTTTGCTCATCACCCACTCCACCTGAGGGGTCCTGGCCATGAGAATATGGACCCCTCCACCTCTCCTTTCCCTCCTGTGCCTAGTCCTGGGGTAGGGGGGCATGGACCTGTGTTCTAAAAAGGGACAATTCTACATGGAGCCCAGGCCCTCCAGAGTGACATTCATTCTGCAAACTGACGGAAACAATTATGGTAAACCCCTTTTGGGTCTTATTGGCTGTGTGGATCACTAGGCAATGCATGCTTGCTCTGATATCATCTGATGAATTTGTGAGTTACAAATGAGAAAGAGCTGGGAGCCTGGACAGGGCTGCAGCAGGAGAGGGAATAAATGGTGAATGGATGCACACAAGAGGGATGCTGGCTGGCCTCCCGCCTTCGCCATTGGCAAGGAGGGGAAAGAACAGGTGGACTGCACCCCGCAACAGAGGTGGACTGCACCCCATCACAGAGGTGGACTGCACCCCATCACTGTACCCCACCACAGAGGTGGACTGTACCCCATCACAGAGGTGGACTGCACCCCATCACTGTACCCCACCACAGAGGTGGGCTGTACCCCATCACAGAGGTGGACTGTACCCCATCACAGAGGTGGACTGCACCCCATCACAGAGGTGGACTGCACCCCATCACAGAGGTAGGCTGCACCCCATCACAGAGGTGGACTGCACCCCATCACAGAGGTAGGCTGCACCCCATCACAGAGGTGGACTGCACCCCATCACAGAGGTGGACTGCACCCCATCACAGAGGTGGACTGCACCCTATCACAGAGGTGGACTGTACCCTGCCACAGAGGTGGACTGTACCCCATCACAGAGGTGGGCTGTACCCCACCACAGAGGTGGGGTTCCAGCCCCTCTCCCAATTCATGTCATTCCAGTGTTTCATCTGTGTGTGTTTCAAACTGCACAGGAGACAGTGGAGTGAGTGGGGAGATGCAGAACTTCAGACCGGAAGGACAGCGTGTTAGGAAAACGGCCCCTGTCCTTCCCTTTCACACACTAATGCTGATGACGTCACTCTGACTGGTGCTACTGACAGGTGGTGGGTCGACAGCCCTGAAAGGCAGCTGCTTCCCTGAAGCCTGACAATAGCGTGAAGTCCAATCCTGAGAGGAAGCCAGTGGGACAGAACACAGTCCTCGCTGAGGAACACACTGTCGGAAGCAGTCTCTAGGGACACCCCCAAAGGAGAATACACAGAAATGGTAGAACCAATATTCCCAGAGCCTGTGAATTCAGCTGGTGTGTTGAGTGATAGCCAGATGCCCTCATTTTAACCCACAATTCAGTGCCTTTTACACAGAACTACAGAATAACAAGAAATCAGTGAAAATTGTTCTGATAGATTATATAAAAGAGAATGCACACGTCAGCTCCGAAGGCACATTGACACCCGGAACCACAGCAGAGACACAACTCCCACCACGATCGTGAGTACCCTGGGTTCCTCCTAGGCACCTCTCACCTGTCTTCACAGTGAGAAACGACTGTACTGTCTAAACCCAGTGCCCATCCTCGTCATGAGGAATGTGCTGCCCAGATGGTGGCCAGATGTTGCAGTGAATGAGTGAGGTGCCCTTTCATGCTCATGGGAGCTAGAGCTCTATAAAGCAGTGACGGAGCTTCCTTTGACAGTTCAGTGGGTAGAGCAGAGGACTGTAGGTAGTTGTTGATATCCTTAGGTCCCTGGTTTGAATTCGGCTTGAAGGAGGACTGTTTCTAAGACATTTAGACTCAATTATCAAAAGATAGTATAAAAACACCAATATTTATAAAGCCGTGATGAGAGGTACTACATCCATGGTCTCTACTAGGAGGAGCCTGCTATCAGGCAGTGGTCACCAATCATCTGGCCGTGCTAGTTAATGTGCAAGTCACACCACAGACAGAGCAGGAATTCAGGCAGACAATGCCAACAGCAGCTAGGCATTCGATCCATCTCACACACAGGTATCCAGGTAACTAACAAAAAAGAAAGTCTCACCCATTAAAAGTGCAACCACTAACTCTCATGATCTTGGCCTCTGCTCGAGGTGCATGTTCAGAAAGAAAAACAAGAGAAAGAAGAACTCAATGGGAAGGCTCAGCGGGTGGTAACAGTGCTTACTGTACAATCGTGAGGGCCTGGGTTGGGATCTCCAGAACCCACAGAGACTGAGTGTGGCTGCTGGCACCTATAACCTCATCGCTGAGGGGCAAGGAGCAGAGACAGGAGAATTGCTGAGGCTTGCTGGCCAACCAGCCTGGATGAAAAACAGCAAGCTCCAGGTTCCGTGAGAGAGCCTGTCTCAAGAGAGTAGAGGGGGAATAAGAGGGGCGCACACCCCATGTCCTCCTCTGGCTTTCCCACACAGCTGGACACACTCAGAGTCATACACATGACCACACACGCATGTAACACAAACCCAAGAAATGGGGGGCTCAGTGGCAGAGTACTTGCCTAGCACCCCCAGGCTTGATCTATGGCACTGAAAACAAGCAAGCAACAAGTAATCACCAGAGAAACAGACTGAGCTCTACAAAGGGCCCCTTAGTCCCAACGGAATCACTTATTTTTTACAGTTGTTGAGCCTGAGAATCATCCCAAATGAGTAACTGACTTTCCCTTTATGCCATGTATCAAGTGACATAAGAGTGACTAGCTAAGGTCCACTGCCCCCAAGCAAGATCCCTCCCCTTCAGCCTCCTCAGCTAAACATAGCTCTGTCATCAGAGTTTCTCACAGGACGACCCCTGCGGCTCTCACCTGCCACTCTCCTGACAGGCCCTGATAGGGTCCAGATAGTCTCCTCACTGCCACCCTCCCTTCAAGTGTTCATTGACTTGTCTAAGATAAAGACATCCCTTCAGTCCCAGGATAGACCATTACTGTTTGCTAGAAGTCACAAGTTCTTGAGGTCTGATAAGACCCATGTTACCACTGAATGCATTGCCCTTGAGAAAGTAGACCTGCTCATTTTTTCACACTGTTCTAAAGTTATAAGGTGCAAGAAAACAAATACACTTAATAGAAAAAAATGACTTAAAGCATGCTGATGTTCTGTAGATGCTGTGGAAGGTATCTGTGGCTAGACTTCCTCATGGTCACTGTTGCAAGACAGTGGCTCTTGAGTCTCCCAGGACCCAGAGCCCTGTGAGGGCCTTGTGAGGCAGAGCCACACAATGCCTGGCATCCAGGAACTATTCGATGCATGGGAATGTCGCCATAATGGAAATAAGACCCTTTCTCGGCACACAGTACTGGGAGTCAGGATTCCTTACATGTCCTTTGCCAAGTGGTGATTTCTAGAGACGGTTCACAGCTAATAGTTAGGAGGAGAGGACAGACCGAAACCCAAGAGAGGAAAATGGGTGAGAGGAAAAACAGAAGACACCCGATGTGATACCAAATGGAATAATCAAGACTTGCTTCCAAGCAGTCTTGGTTCAAATTCTCAACTGTGTTTAATATAATGTAGGGCAGGAATGGGGAGAGGCGGGACTGGAGGAAGAACTACAAAGGGTCCTAACCAGGGGCAGAATTACCAAAAAGGTAGAGGAAGCCCGTGCTACAGACCCCTAGTTTGCCTGGGTCAGTCCAAGGCCTGGAAAGGGGGTCCCAGCAATATGGGCACGGTATCGCACGCACCCACCTGCACCCCACCCCTTACTGTACAAGTTTCCGAGCTCCCCAAATGAGCGTCTGTTGCTGGTCCCAACATCGCTGTGTTTTCCCTTCAGACAGACTGTAACGGGTGAGAAAGGAAAGGAGAGAGGCAAAGGGTGAAGGGTAAGAGAAGAAATGACTGAAAGTGACCAGGAGGAGGGCAGGGACAGGACTCGGCAAACCGCTGGGCGTCTTGGGACCTCTTCTTAATCTGCAAAGAGAGAAACTGGACTGAAACTGGCCAATGATGATTCCAACATCACCTTCCAGGTCTAGGATACTTTGTGACTACAGACAAGTGTATCCATGTGTCAAATCCCAAATGTAATTTGGAAGAGGGAGTAAGGCCTGCTGAATGCACGGAAACCCAAAGGCTGTCCTGAATCGTCTCTGTGGGCAGTGTGTGCCCTGAAAGTGTGTCCCCCATCTCACCAGCTGACCCTCTTGGTGCCAAGCCCACAGCCAAGCTTTGGCACACATTCAGGCTTTTCTTGGCCTCTCCCTAAAAGTCAACATTTCCAAGCACTCCAGGGCTCCAGGAATTGAAAAAGAAAATGGTCCAGAACCTGTGTTTGATGGCTCTGGAATAAATCTGACAACCGTTGGAATTTGAGTCTCCGGGCTAAAGCAGGGGTAACTACCTGGGTGGGAAGAAATAAAGGCCATTTCACTGGATTTGAGAGAAGCAAAACAAACTGTCCACAAATGCTGTGTCTTTGCTAATGAACACTAAATAACCCACCTACTAAATCATTTCAGTGGCGTTTCTGTTGGAATATTCTAACGGCCTGTTTGCTTTCTAAACATAACACAGTTGTGGCAATAAAAATGAAGTTGAGAGATAAACTCTACTGCTTGGTGGCGTTCAGTTTACCTTTGGAAAACATCAGTTAGATTTACTGCAAGCCAGCTAAATGTGCATGCCTCACTCCTAGGGAAATCACACTCAGTAGAGTTTGTCCGGCCTTTGTCTCCTTTATTGCAACCGTTTATGCTTCTGAGAGGGGAGAGGTGGTCTGTGCTCCGGTCCAGCTCAACATGAAATCCTGCTTACAACACTGCTACATTATTTTTATTCTTTCTTTTGTCTCTGGTTAACTATGAGATGCAAGGGATGGGCAGCAGAGGCCCTGGTCTCCAGACAATTCTAAGACATAGGAGCTACTGCTCAAGCCGGCACCAGCAATGCGGGGGCGCAAACCTCCATCACAACCTGTATCATGCACACACACACTCTGCCTGACTGACACACAGGAAGCTGTGCAACTATTCCCTGTGCTGATCCAAAGTTCATGCTGCTGTAACCAGAGACACAGAAGAAATGATTCTCAAGCCATATTCGATACTTGAGCAAGTGGGAGCATCAGCCATTGGTGAATCCTCGTCTATCTGAGCCTTGGTTATTTTTTCGAACATAGTTCTTAGCTCTAGTTAAAAAAAATACAAAAGTTTAAATGTTTATGATTGTTTTAGTCACCTTAGGAGTTTCTGATCATTATAAGCATCTACCAGCCTAACAACAGAAAGTACAATAACTAATATACTGAGGAAGCATGCATCAGTGTTACACATTAGTTGCTGCAGGCATTCTTTGTTCCCTGACCATTCAGTTGCTGACTGCAGAATGCAGCTTCCTCCATCCACTGACGTTAAGTCTACACTCCTTCAAACACACACAAAACTGGTGTGCTGATATGTCTTCCACAGGAAGCGTGGGTTTGAGTTGTTCTTGTCCTGGATTTGGAGTGAGAAGATGAGGTCTTAACTCACTTTCTTGGTTCCCCTTATAACATAGAGGATTCTGATAACTCCCACTGGTTACAGTGAATTCCCAAATACTGCTGATGTGCATGGGGCTGCAGCTCACGGCCTTGCTCCCGTGGTCAGGGCTGCTGTGTTGAATGGTTCAGATAGTTACCATGCCGTGTCTTTTCCAGTCTTTCTTTAGGAAGACTGGCCATCATGGCTAGAGCTGGGGAGGGGGGCTCTCCCATGGGAACAAGGAAGCCTCTACTGTTATTTTCTGTTCTTAGCTTGGGCAAGATCTTTCCTCGGTCACAATGGGTAAGATTCTCTTCTGGTAGCCATAGACTACAAGAGAGTATAGCATGTGTAACTACACTAGAACCAAAAGGTTATTTTAAAAAGACTGATTGTTTATAAGCATGTATGTATGTGTTTGTGAAAGTACATACATGTACATACAGGTGCCTTGAGAGGCCAGAGGAAGGTGTCAGATACTCGGGAGCTGGACTTTAAGCTGAAATTGAGTGAATGGGGTTTTTAGAACAATGGAACTCCTTTGTATGACACATACATATACCTAGTGACAGAGTATGATAGGGATCAGCACTCGGTATCTACTCAGCATGATACATGGCACTATATATTATATTATATATGTAATATATATGATATATATAATATATATGTCCAACCGACAGACTTCACAATAGAAGGTATGAGCACTAATGTCAGCTATGAGTTTTAGCTATAATTAATGTATTGATCTTGGCTTACAAATATACAACACAAATATAAGATGTTGATAAAGGGGAGAGTAGGGGGGACACAGAAAAATGTACAGAATCTTTTTGGGTTTTGCTCAGATTTTTTGTATAATCTAAATGTCTACAGAATAAACGTGGCCGAGAGGTTTTGTAGAAGCAGCCTGGACCAGGACTCTGGGGACCTGGGCTTTAGCCAGCCTGCCCAGGCCACTGAGCACAGACCGTGGCACACTCACACATCACACCCCAGCTGCTCTGAGTCTCCTGGCCCTCATCTGGAGCAGATAAGAAGAGCAGAGCTAGGTGACCTCACAGGGCTGCCCATCCGATACAACCATGAGCATTAGTCCTCCGTAAACAATAGTGTCCTGCCTCAGACTCGCTCAGCTTATTTCTAAAAACACAGAGTCGTCTGTCTCATTGTTATGAAAGGCTCGGGTAGGAACAAACACATGCTCTCAGGAAATGTAAACAGCAGGCAGAGTGACAGCATCAAGCTGGCCCCTGTAGGCTCTAAAACTGCTGCCTTTTGGGGGGCCCACACCTAGGCTACCACAGGAAAGCTCCATGGGCTCATGGGTCTAACCCTCAAAACGCTTCCACGCACAGAATCTGGAGGCCACAGGCTGCACTCTCGGGGACAAGCTTTTCTTCTTCAGCCCCACTGTAGAATCGGCTCAGGCCTTTATCTCTAAGTAATGAGACACAGCACTCACACACCACACACACACACACACACACACACACACACACACACACACACACACACACACACACACACACAAAACCCCTGGGAAACAGCCTGCCCTTCTCAGCAAGGGTCATTCCCAGCAACTTGTAGATACATTTTTCCAGGAAGGACAGAAACGGTAAGATAAAGACGTATGAAACAGAGCTCTGGCAGCACTGGAAACTCTGGATAATCTAGGGACAGGAAAACATTCCACCAATATTTTCTTTTGATTACAAAAAAAAAAAAATGAAGAAGCATCATTTACCGAGATGATTACTTTGCCAAGTACGAAAGATGTAGTAATGGAGTAACCACAACGGTAATTTTTAAAAATCACTTTGTGACAAGTCACTTTCATGGCTGTTTGTCAGGCCTGGCATGTGGCCAGTGGCAGGAGATTGCATGAGCAATGCTGAGCAAGATGTGGCCCGGCAGAATGCCACACTGTCACCCACTCTTCTGCATGTGTTATTTATACCAAACCATGACAGCTGTGGAAAGTCTCAGAGCTGGAGAGTCCGGCAGACGAACGCACGGGGACTCAGTTCCCAGGAGGCCACGGGAGGAAGTGGGTGCTGTTGTAACGCTTTGGTGATATTTGGTTCAGTGTCACGCTTTCGTTGATTCCACAGGGGTCATAACTTAAGGGAAACGAACAGTCACGGTGACCTTGCCGGATTAGATCCCTGGTACTGGGGAAAAAAACAGAAGGAAGAAGGATGCTCATGGTTGTCCTGAGTTCCATCCCCCTGCCTCCGCCTACCTCCATGATAGCAGAGTGATTTCCTCAGTCACGAAAGTGAAGGATCATGAAACCTCGCCTGTGTGCCCTGTCCTAGGTGAGGACACTTGATCTAGGGAGGCAACACCACAGTTGCAAGTTCCTGCCAACCGGCCTTTCTTCCCAGAAGAGAGGGAGCCTCTGTCGTCTACTGTCTGCAAAGGCAAAGTTTCATTCTCTCTCCAAACCTCCCAGTGCCTCAGAAGTATGCTCCCTCTTCAACAGTCACAGTGACTTACACCTTTTTTTAAAAAAAACTTTACTTTTATTTTATATGCACCGTTTCCCCTGCATGTCTGTGTGAGGATACCAGATGCCCTGGAACTGGAGTTCCAGACAGCTGTGAGCTGCCATGTGGGTGCTGGGAATTGGACCCAGGTCCTCTGGAAGAGCAGCCAGTGCTCTTAGCCCCTGAGTCATCTCTCCAGCCCTGTGACTTACATCTTAAACCACATCTCTCCCCAGCCTGTCAAATCCCCAACTCTTTCCCCCATTGCATGATGCTTTGGGAATCTTAGATTTCCCCTAAACCAAAGCTGCTAACTAACAGAGAAGAAAGATGACAGTTCCTACATAGTCCCAAGAGAGGCGTGACCAAGACAGTCCTTCATTCTTTCCGCTGACAAAAGCTTCTCCCTCCTTCTCCGTGTAAAATCCATTGTTTTTCTCCTCAGCCTTGGTCCAGGCTAATCCCTCCTTACCGAGAAATTCTTTACCTCGCTCAGCTAGGTCTTGTCACACTAGCTCGCTTTGACCTCTTCTGGCCCCGGGGAAATCGCGGGATGACAGACACACAACAGGCAGGGGAATTAAGTTATGTATCGTTTACACACTTTTCACCCTAGGACTCTAATGCATATGCCAGGCGCTCCCAAACTCATCCTTGCTGCTTTTCTGACTTGGCCTTATGACCCTGAGGAGTCACAGGAACCCCCCCTGCTGCCTCCACACAGAACCAGAGCTGGGAAATCTCATCCCTCAGCTGGAGGATAATTGCAGCCCTGGCATACCACCTGCCGAGGCTAGGGAGCAGGAAAGGCTCAGAAGTCCACTGGCTGTTCACTTCTCGGGGTGTAGAACCCTACAGACACCAAACGGTGGCTGGTCAAGCTCCCTGAGGGATACTCCCATTGGTACTGGTTAAACTCTACCATTCCAGAACTTTCCTGTTCCCTGGTTTGTGGGGAGGGGGGACTAAGTGGAATTCACACCTGTATTTGCCAGTCATTCATTATATTGCCTTTTCCCCAGCCAATGACAAGTGCCAGTGTTGATTAATGATTCATGTCCTGTCTTTTGTGTGTACTCAATAAATATTTGCTGATCCGGCCCAGAGTTAAATCTTAATACCCAGGGATCTCTCAGACCTGCTCTGAGTTCTTAATCCTGGAGACAGAGACGATCTGAGCTGGCAGAAACAAAGAATTTGTCCCACTACACTTGTAGGTAAAGATACCTCTAGAGAGAGGTCCGATGCAGACGCATCCTGGAAATCAGGTGGAGTGTGAGCTGTGATGGGAGAGACATGGGAGTGCCCACAAGTTTCCCCAGAAATCCAACAGCCATTCTACTCTACCAAAGTCTTCTTGGGTTAGACCTGAATTCGATTCATCTGAAAGTCTTCAGCTTGTTACCAAGAAAGATAAGATCTGAGGCTTCTGATCTTTAGGGCCTTGCCCAGCACAGCTGCCCTGAACAGACCCCCAATCAGCACCAGAGGCTGGGGGCTGCGCGGAGAACAGCCATGATGAGGTCTTGCTCTGGACACGTGTAGAAACCAAATTCCTTTGGTGGCCGAGTGTCAGAGGGCTGCTGGCTACACCTTTCCAAGTTTCTCCCCACCACCTCCAGGTCCTTCTTCCTCCATACTCCCCTAAAAAGCACAGGCTGCTGAGGTTTCTTCTAGCTCTACCTCACTCCCCAAGGCGGCATATAGGTGATGAGTCTGTTTTCCTCAGCAGTACCCAAAACAAACTGCCTCCCTCCCAGCTCCGGCCTCAAGCTAAGAATAAACAGATCAATCATCCCTCAGGATAGCAGCTGCCCAGTGAAGACCCACAGACAATGAGCCCTCTGGGCTTGTCAGGCAGGGAAAAATGTAAGGGATTTTAGATCCCGTTAATACTGCCATTTGTTAGACAGACCCTCAGCATCTCTACAGCAGGCAGGCTCCTCAGCTCAACTCTCCTTATTACCCACGAGAAAATTAAGGCCTAGCTCTTCAGGGCTTTTAATAATGTAGAATTGAGCACAGTGTGTCTGTTTCTAAGCACGTTTCTAGATTCATTTTTCTCTTGTTGAACAGCAAGGCACAAAACAGCAGAGCAGCAAAATTCCAGATGGGGAGGACACAAACTCCAAATCAGCCCTGAAACGCAGAAATCATAGATCACCAGCAACAGCTCCAATATGTGCTCCTGACTGGGGCATCCATCACTGGCCGCTGGAGCCCCAGCCAGGGCTCTTAAAGGAAACACACACGGAAACAGGGAGAACTCAGACCTCCTGGTTTCCTTGAAGAGGTGGTGGCATTGGCAGTCAGGTGGCTTTGGGTTTGCCAACACCCCTTCGAACCATGCTTTGGGTCCTACTTAAGTATTATACCCAAAGCAGCGACGGCAGTGCATCAGTGTGAAGAAACAGCTGTTCTCGCCAATCAATACACGTCTAGCTATTTCGAAGCTTGGGGTAGAATGAAGGTGAGAGTTGAGTTTTGCTTTATCAATGCACAGGCAAAAAAGCAGCTTAGAAATAATTTTTAAAAGCAATTTCTGTAAGAGAGAAAGGGTGACAAAAGGGGCCGGAGATGGTTCCAAGAACAGACCTGAAAACCACTAATTCATTAAAGGAGCTAATATTAGTTTCATTTCCCATTTCAATAAGCAGCATCCGTGAAACCAGGATGTTACTGGGTCTCAGCAGCCATCCTAGTCTGGTGGCATGGAGCAGGCTGGGGGCAATGAGGTGACGCTCTGTTATGTAGCTTATTGGCATATTTTGAGAGCTCAATTCAGCTAGTACTCTGTTTACATCTTTGGAGTTAATAGTATACTTTTAGTGAAAATCTATTTTTATTGTGGTAATATATATATATATATATAAAATTGGCCATTTGGACTCTTTTAAAGAGTATATTCCAATGGTATCTAATACATTTCTGTGCTGTACATTCATTATCACCATCTGATGCTGGAACACTCATCTCAAACTGGAACTCTTCATCCCTTAGATAATAGCTAATGGGGATGACAGACACATAACCCAGGAACCTCCTGGCATTTTACCATGAACTGTGTATTGGCAAGTACCTTCAAATCTTGAGAGAGAAATGGAAAACTACTTAATGAATAAGACATTTCTCCCACTTCTAAGGAAGGTTAATGGGACATAAGACAACTGATGAGGCTACCACCCAGGTCAACACTGACACTGAGCAGCAGGAGACTGTGGTCCAACCTCATACATAAGCATCGTATCAAAGCTTACAGCCCAGCCAGAGCAGAAGAGAGACCTGTCATCTCACACTGGCCCAGCACTAAGCTTTCTCAACCCCACTTACCCATCTGTCCATACATTTATCAGCTACACAAACCTTACTCGGGTGTTCCCAGGCACTAGCCAGGCCATGTATTGAGGGTAAGATCTTATAGGTAAGAGTAGCCATTGATTCTTCTTGCTCACCCCCTAAGAGTGGGCCACACAGTTAGGGATGGGATACATAATCAAGCCTTCTATGACAAAACCCCAGTAGTTGGTAAGACTAAACAGGCTCTGACTGGCACAACGGAGGAGATTTAACCCAGGCAGGAAAACGCCGTTCAAACAGAGGAGGTGGAGGGCTATGCTACCACAGCGGCCACCGAGACGACCAGGGAGAAGCTTGCACTCCAAAAGCAGTCACTAGCCGGATGGAGACGCAGTTGAGGACAAAGCTGGGTAGTTCCAGGGGATGGAGCAGTCTGCAGCTGCGGCCTGGATCAGCACTGACTCTGACACGCTATTCCAGGGTGACACCAAGGGTCCCAGGCTGCAGAAGATGAAGCAGGGAAGAGTGAAGGCTACAGGGAAGCAGGGGACCAGAGGGATGCCAGAGCCAATGGAAGAAGCAGAAAGAAACAGGAACAAACTCCAGAATTGACAAGAGCCTCTGATGACCTCATGCCCACAGCTGATGGCCACTTAATGATTCCTTAACTTTTTATTAAATTATTTGTTTGTTTGTTTGTTTGTTTGTTTGTTTGTTTGTTTGTTGGGGGCATATGTGCCACAACATACATGTGGAGATGAGAGGACAATGTGTGAGAGTTGATTCTCTCCATCCATGATGTGGCTTCTGCAGACAGAATTCAGGCCATTAGGCTTGGTAGCAAGTGAGTAGCCGAGACGTTTCTCTTCTACTCCCTTAACAGTATTAATAACATCAAAATGTTTTTATCAGCCTGCTCCAAGGAAGGAGGATAAGAAATCCTGGACTAAGGGCTAAGGAGATAGCTCAGTGGGTAAGGTGCTCGCTGCACACACAGGAGGAGCTGAGTTCAGTTCCCAACAGCCACATAAAA
This sequence comes from Peromyscus californicus insignis, assembly GCF_007827085.1. Lineage (NCBI taxonomy): Eukaryota > Metazoa > Chordata > Mammalia > Rodentia > Cricetidae > Peromyscus > Peromyscus californicus. The sequence continues at coordinate 63,165,424 of NW_026294436.1, read as the reverse complement.
ACCAGGCACTGTGCTGTATGCCTGTGGTCCCAGCATGGGAGGCAGAGACAGGAGTGTCTCTGGGGCTTTCAGGCCAGCCATTCCAGATGAACTGGCAAGCTGCAGGTTCAGTGAAGGACACTGTTTCAAAGAACAAGGTGCAGAGGATCCAAGCAAGGCACTCAAAGGTGACTTCTGGAACTCTTTCACACACACACCCTTACATGTACATGTGCATACACACACAGACACACACATAAATGCACACAAGCACACCCATACACATACACATAAATGCACACAAGCACACCCGTACACACACACATAAATGCACACACACATAAATGCACACAAGCACACACACACACATAAATGCACACATGCACACACACACACACAAATGCACACCCACACATGCACACACTCTCAAATGCACACACAGAAATGTTGGAGGAAGCAAAGGAGACTGCAAGGAGAGACTGCCGTGTTAGACTCCAGACTTCAACCACTTCCACAGGTGTCAGCAGAGCTGAAGTTAAATTACATGCAAAACTGTACAGCAGCAATCACACACACCTTCTGATTGGTGAGAGCTGAGCATTTTTGTGTTTTATTTTTGTTTTTTGCCTGGCTGGAAACGGAGCTCAGAGTTTTACAAACGCCAGCTACGCACCCACCACTGAACCACAGCCCCAGCCCAGACTTAAACACTTTTCAATCCTTAAAATGTGTTTAATAAGCATGAATAGTGTCTAAAATTGTAATTTTCCTTCTTCAAATGATGTGGGGAAAACTTTTTCTTTTAAAAACTTCTTGTATTTAATGGGAAATTGCCTATTTTCATGTCTTATTTATTTTAATATACTTTTAAAGGCAATATATCTATCTATATACTTGCATAATGACTTTACCAAATGTATGGATTTTGTTATATTATTAAAATCAATTAAACAATCTTCTATGTTTCTATACTAGGGTTTAGAATACTTGTTACAACTTTCATTTATAAGAAAATTTAAATATTGTGTGCTATTATTCAAATGCCTGATTTCACTTGCTAAGGAAGACAAAAGCCCTTCAGAAAATATGTCCAACCCTACACCCATCTAGGGATGTTACAACAATAACATCATTTGCTAACCAAAAGGGGGACTACTGGGGAAATGGCAAGTCGTTGGTCAGATGTCTGCTGAACAAGCATGTGGACCTGTGTGTGGATTCCCAGCACTCACACAAAGAAAAGCCAGGGCACACCTGTAATCCCAACACTGGAGGTAGAGACAGGGACAGGAAGGTCCCAGAACTCACTAGCCAGCAGTCTAGCCAATCAATATGAGCTTCAGATTTGGTGAAAAACCCATGTCAAAAAAAAAAAGGAATATAATAATCAAGGAAACCACCTGATGATGTTGGCTTCTGGCCCCCATTTGTATGTGCACGTGTACACACACACACACACACACACACACACACACACACACACACACACACACCAAAGCTAGAGCACTTGCCTTGCATACATGAGGCCCAGGTCCCATCCCCAGAACTACAAATATAAGAGAAATAAGTAAATAGAAAGAAAACACAGAACAAGTGTAAAACTGGAGAAAATGGGGGGGGGGCAGAATACCTAAAGCAGAGGAACAGTGAGAAATGGAGTGGAGGGGAGAGAATGGGGAAGGAGAGAGGGAGACCAAGAGGGAGAGATGGCGCCAATGAGTTCCCCTAACAGAGCAGAAAGGAGGAAGGGAAAGGACGATTTGGATGTGCTGAAGGTAAAGGAGGGGCTGGGGAAAGGGCCGAGGCCGAATCAGGACGCCTTATTTCTTTAAGAACTGTGTTTCTGGTTTTTGTGAGAGTGTTCTGTTTTGTTCTTTTGAGTCAGTATCTCACCAGATAGTTCCAGCGAGTTTAGACCAGGCTGGCCTTAAACCTAGCAAGATTCTCCTGCCTCAGCCTCTTGAGGGTGGAATTAAAGATCTGTGGGACCTCACCGTAAAGAGTTTTGTTTCCAGGGGACCAGGAGCAGGGCATTCTGGAAGACTTGGTCAGAAGAGCCAGAGCTGCGATGGGAGGTTCGTATCCGGGTCTGTCCATGACCCCGAGACACCTTTCAGAGTGATGACGAAGCTCACAGAGATACGTGGCACAGACATTTGTCCCAAGAGAGGGCTGCTCTGAAGTGCAGAGCTTTGGAGCGTGCTTGCCGTGGCTCACAGTCACCGGGGTTTCTGGGTATCACAGTACCGGTGCAGAGCCTTGCAACTTAACCAGACCCGCAGCTGCACAGGTTGGGGTTCTTGCTATCTGGGGGCTGAAATATCTCAAAGTCAACGTCACCCTAGTCCTCCTCTGCCTCCTAAAGGTACCCTCAAGTCTCTTGCTTACACAGTGGCGACAGAAAAACCGAAGGAGCTTGGAGACATTCAGGGCAACTTCCCCACAGAGTCCTGGACCCCTTTGAGGATCTGGCATAAAGCAGCTGCCATAATTGAACCTAGTTTATCTAGATGCTAAGAGATAAATCCACCAGGCCTTGAATTCCATTTTCCTGTAGATTCTATGACCGTGCTGCCCACCCTACTATCACGGAGACAGCTAGAGGGTGGACAGTGTTGGATCAGTTCCTGGAAGAAGTGGGTCCTAGTCATGACCGCACCCCCTCAGCCACATAAACTTGAGCAAATCCCACCAATCCTGCAAGACCTACTTTCCCCTATGGGGGTGGGGGTGGCAGTGTGTATAATACTTGCCACAGCTCCTGACCTTCTGATATAAAATTACACACACAAAAAGAGGGAAATGTGTGGAAGATTTGAATGCTATTCACATGATCGTTTTCCAATAGCTGCTAATGACAGAGTCCTGGGGACAGGAGGGAGGAATGAATTAGAATTTTTTAATCTCCCTCTCAAAGGTGGGAGGGGGGAGGCAAAAGATTTCTGTATTTATGTAGATTAAAAATCTCATTTTGTTGCCTGACTCATTTCGGGTTCCTTGAAAGCTCCTGTGAAAGTTGATTAGCACACGCAGGCTCAGATAATTTCCCCAGAGAGCTAAACAAATTAAAATATATTTTTTAACTCCAACCAGCTGACACGGGCCATCAGTTGCATCCTTGGTACAAGTTCCCATCTTGTCGCTTTAATCCTAAGATGGGTACCTAAGCAACATGTACCTGGCAGGAAGCAACAGCTCGGGACGTGGTTGGATAGAATTCCAAAGTCCCAGCTCCCGCTCTTCCAAGACGTCCACCTCCCGCCCTCAGGCAGGCCAGCTTTGTAGAGTCCAGGCTCAATGGAGATGGACCAAATCATCAACCACCATCTCCCTGGGAGACCTTTAATCCAAGTGTAATATATCTGTAACCCAATGTCAATCTGCCTTGGTTGATTCTGCCTTAGGGCGATTCTCCAACATGGCAGGTGAGATTAACACCCACAGAGCTGCCGGTGAGGATGCCACAAGGGTCGCCAGCCTAAGCAGCACTAATGGCTTTATTAAGCACACATAGCCACACTGTCATCATGAGAACCCCCAGACCCACCCAGGGCCACTCCGTGTCACATGAGTGTTCGCTTAGCGGAGGCTGGACTGGGGGAAGTGGGGGTATCCACAGGAAAGTTTTTGGGGGGTTGAGCAAGAATGACTCCCAGCTGCTGCAAAGCCAATCCAGTCTTTGCTTCCCCTTCGCTCTCTAAGAACGCCTGCATGCCTCAGGACCCCAGTTCTCGTCTCCCTCTCTGGCTGCGTACTGGTATTTAGACAACCGCTCAGTAGAAATTCCTGAGGTGCATAGGAAACTGGTGAGAAAGGAAGGAGCAGTGAGGGGAGCCAGAATGTCAAACAACTGAGGCCCCAGTCCCTGCTCTGATACTTGCAAGCTATGCATGACGCCAGAGAGTGCTTTGTAAATTGCAACAGCCACACTGCAGACAGCTTCCCCAGCATGGATTCCCACACATCTCGGAGGCTCCTGCAGATACTCGCCTTCCTCTGAGCTTGCTCCCCATCCCTTCGGGTCAGCCACAATCTGCCTGTGACATATAAACAGCCTCCACCTCACACATGCCTGTCACCCCCCCCATACACCCACACACACATACACACCGCCACACACATACACACACACTGACACCCACCCCCACCCCACACACACACACCAGAGAAAGAAGCCTTCCGTACAAAAGAATGCTATGTCTGGATTATCTCTCAAGATGGATCCCTGCCCTGTTTCTTCACCATAAGAATCAATGGATGATCTGCTTTATTTAATCAGATTTGAGTCTTGAAAGCATCACTCATTTTCTAATTAAACAAGGCTGATTGCTAACTTCTACGCCCAATTCCCTTAGACTGTTGTTATGAGGTTTAAGTGAACCACTATGTGTAACGTGAATATTACCATTGATACATTATGATTACTTAAGGCTAATGGGTTAAGAGCCCTATAAAAGCCTCCCACCCCTCAAAGGCAACAATTAAGACACCTTTCAAGTCAAATATTTACCTCTGGAAAGACAAACTAGTTTTATTAGAAGTACCTAAGACCCACATTCCTTCTGCATATAGAATATTTGTGTTAGAGTTCTCCTGAAAACTGAAACTACTGGGATGCACTCTACAGGTAAGGAGAAGGAGATCCGGGACTGGAGAGGTGGCTCAGCAGTTCAGAGTGCACACTGTCTTGCAGAGGACTGGAGTCCAATTCCTAACACCCACATGAGGTGGCTTACAACCTCCTACAATCTAACTCCAAGGAATCAAACACTCTCTTCTGGCCTTTCTGGAGATTTGCATGTATGTATTTTCATATACACACACACAGAGACAGAGAGAGAGAGAGAGAGAGAGAGAGAGAGAGAGAGAGAGAGAGAGAACAACTCAAGTTTATATTTTAATAAAGCGGGGTTTATATTTTAATGAAGTGGGTTTCTCCGTAAATAAAAACTTGATCACTGTGTTGCTCAAGTTTCCACTACTGTAACCAAGTACCTTGAAGCACAACCAACTTAAAATCAAAGGCTTCTATTGGCTCACTGGTTCGGGAGTCTCAGCTCATGACTGATTGCTCCTGTGGCTGTGGGGCATGTAATGAAGCTACACATCATAGCGAAAGCACAGTGAGACAAGCTGCTGCCTTCCTGGCAGCCAAGAAGAACCCAGAGACCACTGTCCCCCAGCACCCTTTCAGAGTATTCCCCACAGTAGGCTAAGACACCCTCTCTGGGCCCCACCTGCCAAGGGGTTCACTTCCCTCCAGTAGCACAAAGCTAGGGTCTCACGATCCTATCTTCCTCTCCATCCCTCAGTTCCCTGTCATCTACTTCCAAACTGTCATTGGACTGAGCTGCAGTTTAAGAGTCTGCTATCTGCACAACACTTACCATGTCAAAACTGCCCTTAGTGTCACCTAATTTGTATATTTCAAGGGGACCCCACAGCCTTCCACCCCTCCTTCCCAGAATGTCAGGAATGGTGGAGACAAACTGACTGTCCTCCACGTCTGCGTTGCTTCCCCCTCCCAGGAGCGGATTTAAGTAGACTAGGTGGAGATTTCCGCGCAATGGGCTCCAGGGTAGAGGCTGAAAACCACAGGCAAGTCAGAGGGGTGGTTCAGAAGTGCACCACAGACTCCAGAGTCAGCTCCTGCCTCAGAGCTGAGTTCACAGACCAACCAGCTAGAGACTCCCGGGAGACGTTAACCATCCCCTTCAGGAGCAGGGGTGGGGCAGAGGGAGGGTCTGGAGGAAGGGGATGTTCCAGTACACTGTCTTTGGGATGTTTGAAAGGGAGGAAAGAAGATCCAAAACAGATGGGGGAAAGACAGTGTTTGTTGATGCAGGAAGTAGGTGTGGTGTTTACATCACCCCTACATCTCTCTATATTTTTAATCTATTAATAATCTTACTTAAAGAATTCAAGAGACTCTGCTACTGCCAATTCGCTAAACCAGTATAATTTCTAACTGCATTCTAAATACTTATCCTTATTCCCGAAGATAGGTGTGGCTTTTTTTTTTCTTCAGTAGCAGCAGCCTAGGCCAGAGACCATTACAGAAAGTCACAACTGGTCAAAATGCAGAGAGCAACTGACTGTGGGGTGCCCAGCCCCCACTGATACAGCCATATCATAAACCCTACACCGGAAGCTCAGGGAACATCCAGAAAGGGGGCGCAGAGATTGTAAGAGCAAGGGGACAGAGATGGAGCAGCAGCTGCCAGGTGTCTTTTATATGTGACCTAGAAGTACACCCAGGAAATCTCAACAATACGGCTGCCAGAACAAAACCTAAAAAATGACACCGCCAAATGGCATGCCCAAGTGAATGGAGGAATTCTCACAAGGCTTCGCTCCTAGAAGAAGAGCTACGAGCAATTAATGATTGCTGAGAGAGGGGAAAGCAGGCCATTCGGGCTGCCCTAGGGATGGCTCCCTGACAGATGATGGGCCACTCCTAAGAGGTCATCCCTAAACACACATGAGACACACCAAAGTGATCTCAGCAGGTTGTACGTGTAAATTTATATACATGCTTATGTAACAATAATAACTAAGGAATACGAGCCATGAATTTGAGCAGGGGTGGAGGTATAGGAGTAATTGGAGGAAGGGCAGGGGAATAATGTAAATGCAGTATTCATACATGAACTCTCATTTTAAAAAATATTTTTTTAATTAAAGAAAAAATTCAGCTTGAATCCAAAATTTCTATTGAAAATGAATTGACCTGAACCAAACTGTATTTCAGGGGCAGAAGATTCTTGATGAAGCTTCTCTGGCCCCATTCATTGGCAGAGCTGCAGAGGAGCAGAGTGGAGAGCTAATTTACTCTCCAGACAGCAGCTCCTCATGGCTGAAAGGGACTCAAGTGTTTGCCCAGACTTCTGGCCTCCTCATCCTTCTTTGTCATGGTCTGGTGTATGACAGTTTTGTTTACAACCAGGAAATACTGCCAATCTCTTCCAAAACAACTATACCTAGAAAAAGCACATTACCTCATCCTGACAAACTAATGTCAGAGATAAGGAATCTGAAGGGTGCTGCCAGAAGTTAATTGACACTAATTTGAATAGTTACCACAGTTACAGATGATAATACCCTATGCGGTTTTGAGAGTTTTAAAAAAAAATGTCTCTATACATTTGCTCCTTAATCTCTTTCTAATGACCCCTGTGAAGGAGGAAGGTAAAGGCAGTGTCACACCTGGGATCATCCCCCATCAAATCCAATCCAGTCACCCTGTCAGGTGACAGAAACTTATTGTGTCCTCATCAGGTAGGCTAGGCCAGGTGCTGTGTAGGATGCTGACACAGCCAAGCAAGCTCCCTGGCCTTGACGAGCCCTCCACCCGACACAGATAAATAAAACAATAAACATAGTGAGCAGTCCGTGACAAGGGCTGGAAGAGACGGAAGCGGGAGCTCCTGTCTGGACGGAGAAGATGAACCCAGAAGATGGGAGCCAGGATGGGGCATCTGAGTGATGGACGAGGTTGGTGAACATACAGATGAAGGAGAGGGAAGTCCTAGATGAACAAAAGACTTTGGGAAGGGAAGTCGGGTCTTTTAGTCTTGTATTTCAAAGGCAATGAGCAGGCTTTTGAGTTCAGACATACTATATTCCACATTGTAAAAACTTTATTGGGATATAATTCACATCCGTACAATCACCCACCTAAGGTGTACAATTCTGCATTTTTTAGTATGTTTATAGAGTGGTGCAACCATTATCAGTGTTAAAGCATTTTCATTTTCCCTATAAGAAGCTCCAGCTCTAAAAGCCAGTTGTTCCCAAATCTGCCTAACAACTACTAATCTACGTCGTGACTGTAGACTGAGCTCTTCTAAATTCTCTACAACCGGAATCATATATCCACCCCTTTGTACCTGGCTTCCCTCACTTATCAAACACGCTTTATGAATGAACTCACACGCAATTTCTTTTTATTACCAAAAATATTCCACTGTACGCCATATTTTGTTTAGCTACTCATCAGCAGATAGACTTTTGGGTTAGATTTCCATTGGGAATGTCACAGGACATGTTTGTAGTGTAGTGTGATACCACCTCGCTGGAGGAGCTGGCTCAGTGTCAGCAGGAGGCCATTTCTGCACAGTGACAGAATGACCCTCAGAATGACTGCTCAGGTCATTTAAGCCACAGGAAGAGTTAAAACCTCACGTGCATACTCTGAAAGGAAACTAAAGGTCCCCCAATCCAGAACTTCCGCTTAGTAGGAAATCAAAAATGCTCATAATTAATTACTCCAAAGCCACCTGACAGGAGGGAAGGGTGAGGGAAGAGAGGCAGGAGGTAAAGCCAAGGGCAATTATACAGCTCTCCTTGGAAACTTGGAGAAAATGTGTGGCCTCATGAACACAAAGCAGGTGTCCCTCACACCTTGGCAGTGGCCCATGCTGGTGAGAGGCTTCGAAGCTGCATCTGTAAGTCTGCTCAATAGCTAAGCCACAGAGGGCACAATTTAAGAGAAAAGAGAGCCGAGAAAGAGAAGCATCAGGGATGTCTGTGTTCAAGGGAAGGGGAGACTAAAGCCACCATGAAAGAAGAAGGCAGAGAACATAAACAAGAGAAAGTGCCATGCCTCAGAAAGCAAGAGCAGTTAGCATTCATAATTCATAGGGTATCCACACGAGCGGTTCAAAGTGCACACGTGACTGTACCATTTCATCGGAGGCTCACCATATAACTATGAAGGATAGCCAAAGAAAGCTTTCCACAGAGTGGAAATAGAGCCCATAGTACCAAGAAGATTTTTTTTAACTCATGAAGGCTCACAAAGGAGCTTATTAATTTGTGGTTGGCTTGGTAACCAGCAAGTCGTTGGCCACATTGGACAGGGCAGTCTCAAGCAGCTGCAGATGGTTAAGGGTAAGGAACTGGGTGTGGCAAAGTGGTGATTTTACTTTCAAAATGTTAGACACTGAAGTAGGAAGATAGCTCAGCCATTAAAACATTTGCCGTGCAAGTAGCAAGCTTGAGGATCAGAGTTTGGGTCCTCAGAACCCACATAAATGCTGGGTGGGTGTGGTAACCTAGCTCTAATCCTGACACTTGGGAAGCTGAGATCGGGGATCCTGGAGCAAGCTGGCTAGTGAGACTAGTCATGTCCGAAAACTCTGGGTTCAATGGAGAGACCCTGCCTCAATGAATAAGGTAGAGAGTAATTGAGCATGACTCCAGATGTCAACCTCAGACTTAGACACATACTCACATGCATGTGTACTTGTGTGAGCATGTACACACACACACACACACACACACACACACACACACACGCACACGCACACGCACACGCACACGCACACGCATACATACCATACCACAAGCACATACATACACATATGAAAAAGAAAAACTGAAAAAAAAATTAGGCAGTGGATGGAGAGCTAGGACCACAGTGAGTAGCTTGCAGGATGATCAAGGGATGCCTAGGTTTTATTCATATTTTGCTTGTCTGTGAGCTCATGTCAGGCCAAGCAAATTCCTTAGAAAAAGCAGGGAGGTGAGGGGTGCCCAGAACCAAAGATGAGAATGGACATTCAAATACATCAGAGACAGGGTTGAATCTAAAAAAATTACACCAATTCCATTTTGTGTCGTTGGGTCAGACATGCTTTCCTGAATAATTACATCTACCTCCAGTCTCCAATAATTAAAGGGAATTCACAGAAATTTCTGCCAACAGCCATCAAGCCTTTCTCTAGTCTTTTTGAGCAGCTGGGCTGGCCAGAGAGGAGAAGGGTATCCTTGGGTGTTTGGGGTCCTCTGTGGTTAGAGTCCTCCTGTAGGAATGAGTTAACACTTTACTCTCCACCCTTATGAGTGAAGGAGGCTGAAATCATCACATCAGACCTGTTAGTTATTAGATTTTGCCTCACTTCAACAGGCAGTTGTCCTGGTTCATTTTAACTGTCAACCCGACACAACCCAGAGTCCTCTGGGAGGAGAATGCCAACTGGGGAATCATCTAGATCAGTTGGCCTGTAGGAATATCTGTGGAAGACGGTCTCTACTGTTATTTGAGGAAACCACCCCACCACCCCGAATGTGTGTAGCACTGTTTCATGGGCTGGGCCTGGACTGTGTAAGAATGGAGAATGTGAGCTGAGTCCAAGGAGCAAGTGGGGAGCATGGATTCATTGTTTCTTTCTGTTCTTGACCGTGGAGGTGATGTGACCAGCAGCTTGAATTCCTGCCTCAACTTCCCCTCAGCGATGAACTGTAACCTGGAACTGGAAGCCCCTCCTCTCCTTAAACTGCTTTTAATTAGGACATGTTATCACAGCACCAGAGATGAAATCACAGCAATGGTGAGAGGTATGTGGCCCCTGTGTGCAAGGTGACTTTGCAGCTGTGCTAGTTTCCCCATCCCCAGGGTCCTTCCTCATTGGAGGTGGCAAGCAGCAGAGTTGGAGAACTTTCTAGCAGCCATGGACTGGAAAAGTGTCACGTTTGCTAGGTGAGGGGACCGTACCTGTCTGAGGACCTCCACAGTGTCATACTTCCTATGGTGTCATGATACGGGAAAATGTGACAATTTTAAATGCCCAGAGACTTGGAAAAGAGGGCAGAGGGTGCAGTGTGGCTCAAGTGCCAGTGGATTTGAGCCAATGCCATGCTCTCCTCACGGTGCTCTGCATATGCAAGCAAGAATTATCCAGATGCAAATAATTGACAAATCCAAATTAACTGTGTTAAGATTATATAAGGAAATATAGGCTGATACACTAAATTCAATGTCAGGACAGTTCCTTTCTCTGGATAAGGGAATTCAGGTCTATCAAAATAAAGCTTGCTCAAGGTCATTCAATGTGTTAGAAGAAATGAGTCTAGGACACAGAATGTCCTAGTTCATCCTGTCTTCTTACTCATACTGTGTCTTAGTTAGGGTCTCTATTGCTGTGAAGAGACACCATGACCATGGCAACTCTTATAAAGGAAAACATTTCATTGGGTTGGCTCGCTTACAGTTTCAGAGGTTCAGTCCATTATCATCATGGCGGGGAGCATGGCAGCATGCAGGTAGATGTGGTGCTGGAGGAATAGCTGAGAGTCCTACATCTTGCAGGCAACAGGAAGTCAACTAAAACACAGCGACATCCTAAGTATAGGAATCCTCAAAGCCTGCCCCGACAGTGACACACTTCCTCCAACAAGGCCACACCTCCTAACAGTGCCACTCCCTATGATTATGGGGGCCAATTACATTCATACTACCACATTCTATATGACCATGTCCCATCTCAATGGCCACATTGTCCTCCATGTTCTGAAAAAACAGCAAATTTTCCTGCTATGCTGGGAAATCCTGTTTACCTATGTAGACCCCAAGAACACAGGGGATACAATGACCAGGGTGATTCTCCTTGGTACATGGGGATGGAAAATCTGTGTCTGTAGCAGCTCAGCATTGTGGAAAGGTGTGGAGGTCAGTTATTTACTTACAGGTAAATAATTGGACACTGGAAGGCAGAGAACAGATAGAGATTTCTCTGCGATCTGATTCAGTTTTGTGGCTCACCCACAGGCTGTTGAGTCTTCAGCCAAGTTCATTTGAGCAGTAAACAATGGGGACAAAAATCAGTAAAGTAATAGTTCACCTCTGCTGATGAGCCCTCAGATGCTGTCTTGGGAGAAGAGAGACCAGCTGACATGTGAAAAGTGCCTATGAGTTAAGATGCAGGTGGAGGGAGAGCAACCTAAGACTCCAGTCCACATCCAAAGACTGCTGGATCAAACCCTGAAGCAGAACCAGGCAGAAAAGCCAGAGCGGCGGGGTGGTCATACACTGCATGCCTGCCTGCTGCTTAGACAAATAGACAGCTGAAGAGAAGCCAGGAACATCTCCCAGAGAGAAAGCCCCGCTTTTGTCTGACAAAGCCGTGCTGACCCCAGAGGAACACACAATAGGAAATGAAAGTTGGACAGAAAATTGATTCCAACAGGAAACAGCATGATCCATGCTGCAGCTCAGTTCCAGGACAGATCATTGCAAAAACCCAGAGCAGCTGGGCGAGGGAGCCAGCCTCCGCTCTGCATACACTGCATGATGGGCAGCGGGGAGCAGCCCAGAGGAACGTGGAGAGGGGCCACACTCAGCCATCTCCATGGACGTGTCAATGCGATTTAAGTTCAGGTGCATCTCTACCAATGGAAGGCTGGTGGATGCCTGGCAGAGGACCATGAATGAAAGACAGGCAAATCCTCCTAGAAAGGTAGAGGTATGGGCTGGAGAGAGAGAGATGCCTCAATGGTAAGAGTGCTCACCGGGCAAACAGGAGAATCTGAATTTGGATGCCGGCACCCACAGAAAATGCTGGTTTTGGCCAAGTGCCCTGTAACCCCAGCACTGGGGGTGGGAGGTTGGGGGTCCGAGACAGGAGGATCACTGAAGCTTGCTGATTATCAGCCTAGCAATTCGATGAGCTCAGTGAGAGACCCTGACTGAAGAGAATAAAGAAGAGGAAAGAGCAGGGCAGTTGCTGTCCTCCTCTGCCTGTACAGATGAGCCGATGCTCGCACTCACATGCACATACAGCTCACACTCACATGCACATACAACGTGCAAACATACCACACTCGCATCCATACACCCTAACAACTGAAAATAAAGAAAAAATAAAACTGGGGTGGAAGAACTGAGGGAGTTAGGCCTGCAATCTTCACCAAATGAAATTGCACCAAAACGAAGATCTTCCAAAGTCCCAGGAGCAGCTGCTGAGTTCCCATGGTGTTGAGCAATGGACAGAGTCGCAGAAACGGAAAGGCAAGTGGAGGAAACCCATTCATGAGTTGGGCCAGAATTCTAGCACTGCAGGATAATGCATTTTCACCCATTCTTCTGGAGGCCTCTGGGGGCCTTCACAGAAATGTGCACCGTGACATCTGCCTGTCCTCTGTGCTCATCGCTGAGACAGTGAGGACTTCAATTCTAAGGGTCCCAGCAGGCGAGCAAGAACCCAGAGACCAAACCCCCGACTCAGTGTCTCATGGCCTCCACCTGCTTTGCCAGCTCATTAAAATGCACCGCCCTGCATGCAGCCATGTGGACAGCAGTCAGTAAAGTGCTTGCCATGCAAGTGTGAGGACCTGAATTCAACCCCCAGAACCCACGTGGAACCTGCATGGTGGTTCACGGGTGTAAGACAGCGCTGGCAGCCAGCCGGTTGCTAAGGCTCACTGGCCGGCCAGCCTATCCTTCCCAGCTAACTGGGAGACTCTTTCTCAAAGCAAAACACAACAAGGCGGGGCTGGAGCAATGGCTCAGCAAATAAGAGCACTGGCTGCTCTTCCAGAGGACCCACAAGAAGCTCACAACCATCTGTAATTCCAGTCCCAAGGAATCTGCCACCCTCTTCTTACCTCCTCAGCACTAGGCTTGCATGTGGCACATATACATACAGGTAGGTCAAACACTCATACACATGAAAATAATTAAAGTAAAAAAATTTTTTAAAAAGATGTGGATGGTATATGAAGAAGGATGCCTGGTGTTGATCTCTGGCTTCTATATGCACACCCATTCATATGCACATGCACCCACATATGTGCACATGCATGCACACACAAGACCACATATAGACCTTGTTACTAAAGCCCAAAATGTAAGAGATGCTTTTAAAGTCTAAATGGTCACTATGACTTATCTGGGAAAGGACAATGGTGCTGTGTATTGCTCAAAGCAATGGGGAATGCTGAAACTGTTCACATTAGATTGAATTGTCTTTTTCCAGAGGGTATATTGGGGTAATAACAAGTATTCTGGATATGGATCAAGAAGATACAGTCTCAGATCTGACTTTATCCAATGTCTGCTGGGCAACCTTGCGCTCATAACTTAATTTCTCTCTGTGTGCCTCTGCTTTGCCTGTGATATATAGGTGCTCAGTTCCTCCACAGGACTGCTGTGGAAACCAGAGATCAATACTGGAATCTTTCTCAATCATTGTCCACCCTGTATTCTGAGACAAGGTCTCACTGAACCTGGAGCTCACCAATATGGCTGGGCTGGGTGGTCAGTGAACTGCAGGCATCTACCTGTCCGTCCAGCATTGGGATGACAAGCATGTCCGCACAGCTCAGCTCCCCTTCTGCCTCCATGGATGCTGGGAATTGAACTGGGGTTTTCATGCTCACACTGCAGTCACTTTACTAAGTATCTCCCCAACCCCCCCTAAAAAAGAGGTTTGTTTATATAAAGAGTACTTTGAAAGTCCTTTTAAAAACCACTCTACATTTCTTTTCATTACAGCCTTCCTAGTGAAGTTTTTCTTGAATTTCACATAAAATTAATTTGATTCCTTATGAAAATTTCATCTGATCATGGGCTTGCCAGACGGGGAAGGACAAGCCAGTGTAGCACCAGAACTCATCCTATTGAAATGCATCAAGTGGGTGATCCTAACTCAGGGGGGAGAAAATCAGAACTGGATATAAAGGCAAAAGGAATGCCATTCACAGGATCAGCCCAGCTGCAGAAAATGGGCTTTCCTCTGCTAGTGTCTCGGCAGGCACCAAGGACTGGAGGCGGTGGGGTTGGCTGTGCTGTGGAAATAAAGAGGAAAGAAAGGGGGACGCTGTGGCCATCCACACAGTGCCACAGGCATGAAAGCTAAGCTCACAGGCAGGCAGGGCAGGGAGCTAGCGAGGAACACAAACAGGTTTTATAATCAATCCAAAATCACAGTTGTGAAAATCACATAAAACGCCATCTGGCCTCCTGGATGGAGTGGAACATTAAGCAGAGGCAGCCTTCCAACGCGCATGTTCTCATTTCTCCAAGAGAACGGTGCTTCTCCCTACCCGGCTGACTGTGAAAGAGTCGCCCCATCCCGGTCCAGTGTTCACCCTTGCCAGGACTGTTCTGAGCACCAGAGAAGCAACTGGAACCCAGGACACACCTGTGCAGTCCCAGATGCCTCTGGCTCTGCCCCCAGTCAATACCACAGGGACCTCCTCTGCTTCATGAGGATGGTGTGTGTGCTCATGACCATTTCCATCTCCACTGGCTTCTGAAGTTTTTGTATGCACAGCTGACGGTGTTCTATCATATAAACTAATGTGAGTGTGTGAGATTAAAAAGATACATACCATAAAATTTGCCAACATGATCGTATTGCAGCACACAGTTCAGTAGCACTAATATAGTTAATATTCTTTAACCCCCACCACCTCCGCACACAGCTGACATTTTTGTCTTCCCAACTTGAAACTTCGCCCGTTAAATACTAACCCCTCAGACCATATAACCTCTATTCCATTTTCCATCTCTACAAATAAGTCTCTCATCTAAGTAGATTATTATTTTGTGCCGCTTACTCTTTTGTGTCTGGCTTGTTTTACCAAGGTCTTCAAGGTTCGTTCACTCCTTAGGCGTCAGAATTTCCTCCTTTGAAAAAAACCCGAACGGCATTCCTCTGTACGTACCTTTTGCATGCTGTTTACTCATTCAACTGTCAATGGACTACGGAGACTAGTTTTTTACGTAGTAAATGAAGGTAAGATGTGCCAGTCACTGGACCTTCGGGCACTGATGCTCCCAGTTCACTAGCACACCCTAAGTCTGCCACGGTGGTGCCCGTCCCACCTCCCAGCCACAGGGTTATGAGTTCAGGAAGAGCAGGAACCATGGCCTCAGTTACCCTGTGCCGTTCTCATTGAGGGCCACATAGTGCCGTAACAGGGCAAGGAATCGTAACGGGTGATAAAGGAGCAACTTGGGAGTGGTGTTCTTCTAAGTCCAATTATTCCACAGACGCTCAGAGGAGCTCACTTTGAAGAAGATTTACCACTCTCACTCTCACTATCACTATCACTACTATCTTTATTGTGAGTCTAACTTTTGAAAGCAACACCTATTTAATCAGCCAACCAAAAAGAGTGTATAGTGGTAGGAAGGACAACGCATGCTTCTGGCAAGGCACATGCTTGTCACCCCCAGTGCCTGGGAAGGAGAGGCAGGAGAATCAGTTCAAGGCCAGTCTTGGCTATGCAGTGAATTTGAGGCCAGCCTAGGAACATGAGATTCGCTCGCCCTCTGCTACAGGGTCACTCTGGAGTCCAAATGCAACATCTTGCGTGTGCTTTTCAACAGGGATGGATTTGGAAACAGTGATTTTGTTTTGCTCTTTGGGGGGGCCCTGGAGCCACGGGTAGAGTTCTCACATCTTCCTTAAGACTGACCATGAGTGTTTATCACGGAGCCGTTTGACTTCAGTGCCCCGCCCTGGCCCTTGAGCACACAAACGGCCAGTTGATTCAAGCAGTTGTTGGTTTGGTTTTGTTAAAACTCAATTAAGAAGCTGGCCGAATCAACCATTTGTTTTAAGTGTCTAATTAATTCAGAGTTAAAGTGTTAAACCAATGGTGTGTATAAACACCTCCCTAGAATGTATGACAATGTAGTTGATGTTTGGAAAAGGATAATTTCCATCCTAAAGCACATTTTTTAGCACTTCTACCCTTCAGTATTTACATTCTACTTTGGGCTCCCACTCTCTTCAATCTCCCTCCTTGAGTTGAAGGAAATAACGTGCTTACAAAAATATCACAACCTTCAAAAACCCATGCCTCCAAGGAACCCACACCCGGGCTCATTACCAACATTTCTTTCAAAAGCTGGCCTCAACACTTCATTACTTCATCTCTCCAAATCTCTGCTCCCTACTCCAGATGCAGGTGGGCAAGTCAGAGATAAAGCCATTAAACACAAGAAGAGGTCACTGCGGAATTCAGAGAGAGAGGGAAGCCTCCTTGTGCCCTCAAAGAGTACAAGCAGGATGGGATGAACGCTTTGCTAAAAGGAGTCTCAGGTGTAGGCTCTGAGGCTTTGGTTCTTCCCTGAGTAACAGACAGAGGGGGGAAAGGGAGGGGAGGAGACTTGTAACAGATCTTTTCCCTTTATGACCTGGGTTGAAATGAGAGTCTGGAGACTCTGTGGGAGGTTTCCTACACAGACGAACGCCTTCCATTTCTATGGCTCCTTTCTCCGAGAAAACTCCAAGTGTTTTATGAACCTTGCCATAGACTTCCTGTCCACAGCCCCTCAGGATACAAAACAGGGCCACCATTATGGTCTATGTTCCTGAAAGGAAGAACTCAAAACATTCTGACTGCCTTATTTCTCAAAGGGACTCTGCCCAAGGGAAATCGGAGTTCGATCATGAAAAGTCAAAGACTTATTCATCTGGCTGCTTCTAAGAAGACAAGGCAGAAGGAATGAACTACACTGTATGCAAGTTCCTAAGCAGGAAAGTGAGGGGGGGGGCGGGTTCTTTATTGCCAAGCTCTCCCTGTATCCCCTTCCCTTGCAAAGCCGTTATCTGAGGGAGGCTGACTTCCATCTGGACAAACATGGACACTGCCAGGGTTGGACGTTGGTCCTGGGGACTTGGTTTATTTAAGTCAAGAGTGAAGCGTTCATACTAGTTACTTGTTCTCCTTACTAGAAGAAGTCTTCACTCTGCAAAGACTCCAACCCCGCTGCAGCAAACTGCTGTCTTGACCCCCTTACTCCTACAACACAGCCCCAGCTCAGCAGCCCCGCCATGTCAGCTCCGCACATTCTGGGACCAATGAAACTGGTCAGTCAGGACCTAGACAAGAAACTCAACAGCAAAATAAAGGAGACAGATCAAGCAGAAGACAGAGGGAAAACAAGATTTCTCTCAGCCTTGGGGACAAGATCATAAAAGATTAAGAAACATTCTCATAAAAGGCTTGAGTCTAAAGCCTCTCTAAATTACATTTCTCAGATTTGATTATATTATGTTGGTGGCACAGTTATTAAACATTGAAGATAATGGCTCCATTCTGCAAGTAACCCAATAGTGAACACAATTGATAAGCAGGTCCAGGCTTTCAAGGAACCCCGATGTTGAAATTCAGGAGCCAGCCAGTGCCTGGGTATGCTTGACCCACTGTGTTAATGGACTGCTCGCTAGAAAGGGACGTGAATTGTACATTAGGAAGAAGCTGGCCGGGGACCACACACTGCCTTTGTGACCCTCTGAGAATTGAGGGCAGCAGCAGGAAGGAAGACAGCTTTGCAGACACGAACCCGGTTGGCTCCACACACCTGATCTATCAGTCATTCCCAAGCAAAGCTTGAAACGTGACCCTTAAAGATGCTCCCAGCGGCCGAAGCTAAACAGGATCTCTCTGCTCACCCTGAACAAACAGGTACCCTAAGGGAAAGGTTTCAACAAGTTACACTTTGGAAAGCAACACCCATTGCAGGGGAGTGGGCGGGCGAGGCAGAGGCTGTAGCGAGTGAAGTGTCTATCCTTGACCCCAGAAGGAACCAGCACCTCCCCACCCGAGGGACCCACTTCCAAGGCCTGCCTGGGATTTATGCAACAACACAGAGCATAGGAACCTTCCTCAGCAGGACAGCCCAGGTCCGAACGGGAGGTGTCCCCAGGCAGCTGGCAGTGATGGCCTCTCCCCGCCCTCCTTTGTCTTGGGTACCCGGGTTCTCCGTGTCCAGTATCCTCTCAGACTGAGAAGCCACTGTGGAACACGGGTTCAGAAGGACTGTGCAGCAGCACCCTGATGGCCTCTCTGAACAGATGTCCACCAAGGCAGCACCAATGGCTTTATCGTCACTCTTGTGGCTTGTATTCCATTTTCCCTGACACCTCCTAGGAGGGTTGGGTTTTAATGGCAGAGACTAGAAGAGATTCCACATCTAGTCTCACCTACCTCTAAATCTATTCTCCGCACAACCCAGAAAGATTTTTTTTTAAGGAAACTCGGTCACATCTCCTCTTGGTTTAAAAACCTTTTCACGGGTCTTTGTGTATCTCGGGGGAGACTCAGGCCCACCCTGATCTGGATGGCATCAAGTTTACCTTCTCTGGAAGGTTTTCAGGTTTCTGACTGACTCTGATTATTTGTTTCCAAACAGCTCAGGCATCCTAGCGTACTTGCAATCTGCTGGAAACGGTAGGTTGCAGTACTGTGTCAGCCCCTTCGAAGGGGACTCTGCAGCACCTCCCCTCAAGAAACAGAGTCCAGTTCCCTCCCTTTAAATCCAGACCTGTCCCTGTGGCTTTGTTAGCTGACAAAATGCAGCAAGAGTGACAGTGGGCTAGTGTGAGCTTGGGCCACAAGGGACCAGGCATACTTCCACTCGGCTTTTGGAAACCTTGCCCCTGACACATCTACAAGTTCAGGCTAGCCTTCTAGAAGATAAAAAGTCACGTGGAATGTAATGGACACCACCCCGTTGAGGCCAAGTTAGTTCACTTATCCCTCTGCCGCCCTAGAAGCTGATGAGGTTGAAATCAGAAGAACTATGTGGCTGATCGAGCTATCACTGCTAGTCCAGTCTACAGACACATGACTAATAGCTGATACTTTAATATAGTACTGGCGTCTTTGTTACACAGCAATGGGTAGCTGATACACCAGGTAAACAGAGGAGTGCAGAAGTGAGTATGGTGTGCAGAAGCCCACCATTCACTCAGTCACTCATCCAAGGTTTCACTAAGCCCAATTGAATGCTGAGCTCTGTATTAGATGCTGGAGACCTAAAAACACAAGACACAGTCCCTGATTCCAGGTAAAGGCAAATGCAGACAATACATGGGCAATTCTAACATAGTGTCTGGAGTACTGAGATGGGTAAGGCAGCCTAAGGGAATTAGAGGAGGAGGGTGGGTGAGGCAGTTTGGGGAGCTTCTCAGAGAAAGGGTGTGACACTTAGGAACACCGGGAGGCATAGGGTTGTGACGGACACTGAAGTCTGCACCAATTGCTGTCCGTGGGAGACCAACACTCACTGTTCCCATTACATCTCTTGATGTTCCGCCTTTTCTTGAGGATCTTTCAAATGAACAAAGAAAATCCAGGGAATAACCCCCAACTCTCTGCAGAATAACTGCCAATCTGGAGCCTATCATGCCATACAAAATTTGAATTAAATACTGTCCTCCTTAAAACAACAACAGCGGGGGGGAGAGAGAGAGAGAGAGAGAGAGAGAGAGAGAGAGACAGAGAGAGAGAGAGAGACAGAGAGACAGAGACAGAGAGACAGAGAGACAGAGAGAGAGAGGCAAGAAAATCCCACGGATGGGAAAGAGAAACATGGAAGCTCTCACTAGGCAGTTATTCAAGGGAAACAAAGACTTCAAGATTATGGAAACTCATTTGAGCCACAAAGCCACAATTTAAGTTAGCAATTTTCGCCCTTGATGTTGCATACCACTCCTGATTATGCCAATTAATTAAAGTGGGTGCATCTGGTCCCTTCTAATTTTCTGCTATCAGGAACAGAGTAGCTACTAATAAATGTTTATTGGATCATTTTTTTTTCAAGCCTGTACACTTGCTAAGTAGAAAATCACAATAATAACAACCGTTGACTGGGGTAATAGAAGGGCTCTACAACGCTTTTTTTTTTTTAATTCCTACAACTTGCCAGTAATTTCTTCAATGATAGTCTTCCACTCTGGGGACAGAAGCCATGCTCTAAGCCCATTCTACAACTACATCTGAGACTCAAGCGAAAATCTCCCCTCATTACACCCTGTGACCGAGGCTGACTTGATCAACCAGTAGGCAGTGGTCTGGGAAAAAAGGTTTTATTGCTGAGCTGTCTTGCCCACCTATTCTAATAGCTACTGAATACAAGGACCCCAGCCCCCCGTCTGTCAGTCACTGCGCTTATCACGTTTGCGTCACTCTGGGGAAAACAACTGACCGAAACTCCTTTAGAGAGGAAAGATTTATTTTGGCTCATGTTTCAGAGAATCAGTCCGTTGCAGTGGGGAGGAGGGTTGGGGGAGGGACTCAGTCCAGGGCAGCAGGAGCAACAGAGAAGCAGAAAGCAGGGTCCTGGGGTTAAATCCGCCATAATTCCCTAGCAGTCTGCTCCAGCCAGCTTGACCCCACCTCCTAAAGGTTCCAAATCCTTCCACAAGAATGCACTAGCTGAAGGTTAAGCATTCTGTATATGAACCGTATATGGGGATCGTTTCAAATTCCAACCTCAATTCACACCGTGGCCCACATCTCGACAGGAAGCAAATACAGTTGGAGCCCGTTATGTCGGTCGCCTGTGTGATTCACACAGGAGTTATGAAAAATACTTGTTGAACTATTTGGATTAACTTTTTTCTACCCAATAAAAACTCCCTTCTTTAATAACAGAAAAGCCAAACCTGAGTGTTCAGTTTACATGGACGGTATGGGTCTTTTGGCAAGGATCCCAGACCTTTGGGCTATTCTTTTTGCTGCCAATTAAAAAAAAGATTTTATTTATTTTTTATTTCATGGGTATGAGTGTTTTGTCTGCATGTATCTGCACCACATGTGTGCAAAGAAAAGGCTTTGGATTCCTTGAGATTGGAGTTACAGACATTTGTAAGCCATGATATGTGTGCTGGGAAACTGAGTCCAGGTCCTCTAGAAAAGCAGCAAGTGTTTTTAACCCCTGAGCCATCTCTCCAGCCTCTGTGGCTGCCAATTTCAGGGGGTTATAAGTGTAATTCACACATCTCTGTTTTGACAGCTTTTCCTCCAAATCATACAGAAAATAGAAACCATCCATTTAGAATTAATGTGTTCAGAATGTTGCCATGTATCCTGTGATAGTCCTGTTGGCCCAATGACCTGCCCCTCGTCCTCCACACACACACAGTAGGGAAAGACCCTGTACCATTCATGAACCCAGTCCCAGTTCCCTAAAATTCACATTCCTACACCTTACACTTGGGCAGTCCTTTTTCCAAGGAAAAATGACTCAGTGCTTTCCAGCGTCAGCTACAATTTCTGATTAGAGGTGTGTTCTAGAGGCACTGAAAACAGATCATTAAATGGGATGCTAGATTGTCCTCAACCCATTAGGTTGTCCATTTTCCCCTCTTCTGTTGGCTGCTAAAGAGATTAGAAAGAAGCCGGGTCCCTGTCCTAAGGGGTTTATCACTTCACACGGCTCCCTCCCCACACAAGTCATATTATGCTGTGTGTGAAATCACATTTAGTTGCTGTGAAAATGATTATGACACTCGGGATGGAATATCATGGCTCCAGGTAGGAAGATAAGTAGTGAGAACAGATGAACCTTCAGAAACTACAAAAGCCCCTCTCAGGAATAATGTTCGCCACCAAGTATACGGCAACGAAGGGAACACACGGTAAAAGAAATCAATTTGGGACTGGAAAGTTGACTCTGTCAATGGATTTTTTTTTCAGTTACGTCCTTCTTTGATCACTCATTATTTCTTAAAACCTGTAATACTATGATTAGAATAATTACCAAAACCTAGAAAGCCAGGATAAGAGACAGAAAGGGTGACATGTCACAGCCAAGTCCCTAGTCACCACTGAAGCTGGGAATGTCTTCCTCTCTGGGGCATATGTGGGTAGAGAAAAGAGCCTCAGACACCCTGGGGTAAAGGCCCTAAGGGGTCTAGGGAGATGGATCAGTCACTAAAGGGCTTGTCATGAGGAATTCCGTTGATCCCCTGAACCCACATAAAAAAGCCAGGCATGGCGGCTTGTGCTTGTAATCCTAGTGGTGGGAAGTAGAAACTCCAGCCAGCCTGGCCTGATGCACAAGGCCCAGGCCAAGGAGAGACACTGTCTCAAAATACCAAGTGGACAGTGCCTAAAGAATGCCACCAGAGGTGGTCAGTCTATCCCTCCCCCCACCGCCCCCCCACAGGTATATACACATGTGATTTGTGTGAACTCAGACACACACACACAAGTCCTTAATGGTAACCCCCAAATCAGCAAATTGGCTCGGTGGGTAAAGGTACATGCAGGCAGGCCTACAGGCTGAATTTGATCCCTGCAAATCACATGGTAGAAAGAAAGAACAAGCTCCCATGGGCTGTCCCCGACCACCACATGCATGTCATGACACACGCGTACACACACACACACACACACACACACACACACACACACACACACTGAGAGAGAGAGAGAGAGAGAGAGAGAGAGAGAGAGAGAGAGAGAAATGAATTTTAAAAATTGAAAAAAAATGACATCACTGTTGAGCATAGCATCAGTCCCCCATAGAGCAGGTCACATGTCCTCTTAATCAGTCTTGAAAATTCAGCCAAGTCCCAATAATTTGGGAGAAAGAAAGAATATATTCATGTAGATTACAAAACACTAAATATAACTAAACTACTATGCAAATACGCACAAATTTTATGGCATTGAAATTCTGCTTACTGTGAAAATTCAACAACTAGGAGAAAGTAACAAGTGTACAAAATGAATCCTATATGATTCTCAGGGTTTTTGAAAAATGAAAATGAACTAAAACAGCTAAATAGTAATCATCATGGAAATGAAATTTTCCAGAGCTGCAAAGACTTCTCCAGTTATGTGTGACCGATTCTGATAAGTTTTCAAACTTTTAACAATGTGGTAGAAAGGCTTGTGACATAAAGGTGCCCTCTGCCAGCTCCCGGTATAAACTAGGAATCTATGTTTGGCGTGTGTGTGTGTGTGTGTGTGTGTGTGTGTGTGTGTGTGTGTGTGTGTGTGTGTGTACGTACGTACGTGTGTATGTGTGTTTGCATACTTGGGGTGCATGTGCATGTATACGTGTGTGTGTGTGTGTGTGTGTGTGTGTGTGTGTGTGTGTGTGTGTGTGCCCATGTGTGAAGGCCCAAGGCAGACACCTGGAGTCCTCTTCAAACACTCTATTCACTGAGACAGGAATGCCAGCCACTTTCTTTGAGGCAGGGTCTCTCATTGGCCTGTGTTTCCCAGTTAGGCTAGACAGGCTGGCCAGTGAGCCCAGGGAATCTCTTCTCTCCACCTCCCCAGTGCTGGGATTACATGTGCGTGCCATGGTGCCTGGCATTTTCATGTGGGCTCTGGAGAACAAATTCAGGCCCTTGTACCTGTAAAGCAAATGTTTTACCAAAAGAGCCACCCCTGCCCCAGTTCCCATAGGGAGCATGTGCGCCCGCACACACACACACACACACACACACACACACACACACACACAGAGTTTTAAGATAGGGTCTCCTGCCTCTGCCACATGTGGAGGTTGTCGACCTGTGTCGCCATGCTTGGCCCCCACCCCCACTTTTTACATTCATCGTTCCCTCTAGCAAATTAAGACTTCTTAAGCATACTAGCTGTTCCCCACACTGGACTTCTAGAGAGAGAGAGAGAGAAAAAATCTGACTTGAGAAATGAATTGTCAGTGCCAAACAGAGAATGCAGGGCCCTCCCTGCCTTTGTGTCAAGGCTATTGATTTCGGCCCGAAATTCTGAATGCAAAGTAATGAAATAGAGCAGCTCAGGAAGTGATAAGTGATGTGAAATAAAAAGTGGACTTAATGATGTCCGTGGCTTGAAAAGAGGACATTTTGGCAGTGAAATCAGTGCACAGAAACGAACCCTCGACGGCACAGATAATCGTGTCTGAAATGAGTCCCGCTGCCTAGCGTTAGCACAGAGGACGCGATGGCCCAGGGAGAACAATGCAGGAAAATTGTTCTCCTCAAATGTATGCATGGCGGAGAGTCTCAAGTGTGATTTCTCCAGCGGTGCTTGGGGGAAATTACAGCACTCTAACGCGGGTACGGCATTCCCTTTGTAACGGCGCTGCTTCCTCCTCTGACGCTCTCACAATCACGTTCCTGCCTGCCCACGTTTCCGTCCCTGGTATTTAATAAATTCACCCCACTCCTCCCAACTTCTCCTTCCTTTGGGGCTTTGCCAAGAGCCATTGGTGGACGTGAGGCGCCAGCCTTGAAGAGAATTACTAGTTGGATGCTGCTCATCAGAGGGGCCAAGCATCGTGGGCAGGGAGGGATGAGGGCAGCCACACTTTCCTGGGGTGTTTATCCGAAAAGCTGGGGGCCGTTCTTTGGGTCCCCATCTCACTGTGATTCTGAACCAAACCTCTTCCCCATTTCCCAAACAGTGTCCAGGAGTCACCGTGACCACAGAAGCCGCTGCCCCTCAAACAGAATTGGCCAGGAGACACTATCAAGACAGGGAACAGTGTGAGAAAGAAGACATGGCCGGAGCAACCTGACACAGATCTCAGAGGGTTTCTTCCTCCTTTGTTAAGTGACGGACCTTTTTTGTAAGCTTTCATTACATTTATTTATTGGGAGGGGGAGTGCCATCGCACCTGAGGGAAGTCAGAGGACAATTTCCGGAAGACGGCTCTCTCCTTCCACCGGGAGACTGAACTCACAATGTCAGGCCTGACAGCAAGCCCCACTGAGCCATCTCACCAGCCCCTGACAGTGCATTTCTTTTGGTCTCTTTGTTCTTCTTTCCACCCCCCTAAAAATAACTCATCTAAAACAGAGCTGTCTTCAGTAGGCAGGCCAGGGTTCTGAAGCCCCCCGACTCAGCCTCCACCTGACACACTCCCCACCTCCGGTTAGTGCCAGGACACCAAGGAATACAGTTTGGTGCCACCGAATAGAAATCGCAACCAAAAGCACTGCATAGAGTACAGCCCCAGACACAGGCAGGCTCCTGAGAACACAGAGAGGGTAGGCTGGCCGCTAAGCAAAGATTCAAACCCTCCTCCCAGCTTTTAATAGTGAAATTCCCTATAATACTTCCCTGCTGGGTTGGTTTTCCAGGGTTGCTGCAGCATACTACCACAAGCCTGCTTACTTACTCAACACAACCATGTCCTCTCTCATGGCTAGAGGCCACAAGTGTGAAATCAAGGTCATAAGAACGATGGTTACTCCTGACAGCTCTGGGCATCCATCTCATGCCTCCCTTCTAGCCTCTGGGAGTCACCAATAATCCTCGCCATTCCTTGGTTTAGAGAGACATCACTTCCACTTCACACGGCCTCTTCTGTGCCTCTGTATCTTCTGCTTTTAGGTCTCTTGTGAGGACGCTCATCACAGGGTCCACCCTGATCTAGGACGGTGTCCTGTCAAGAACATTAGCTCACTTAAACCCTGTAGAGACCTTCCGGTGAGGTAATTTTGCAAGAAGGCAAATTCCCACACAGACCCAGGACCTAATAATGTATGAACTACTTCCTTTTGTGACGACTCCAGACACAAATCAAGGAGGCGTCTGTATCCCAGTGAATCTGCAAATCAGATTCGTCAAAGCAGTAGGAACAGTCCTAGCATTCATCTGCCCTGCTTCCCCCCAGCCCCGGGGGGAAGAGTTGGAGCATGTATCCTACAGATTAGCTTTTTAGGGGGATGTCTGGGGAGATGGTTTCTGTCCTCCTTCTCGGGGCGCTGATAGGACCCACCATACTCTGGAACCCTGGAGGCCACTGACAACAAAAGAGAGCCTGCAGTTAAGGACCCCAGAGAAAGCACTTGGAACAGGGAAACCAGAAGTAGCTGGAATTGGAGATTTGTAAACCTAAGTCCGGAGAAGACACATCTACAGAAAAGACACCAGGGGTCCCCAGGAATTCCGGATGAGCTGCCTGGTAAGGACTTTGCTGCGTGAAACTAGATGATAGAAACTAGGAACAGTAGTTAAATTTACAAGAACTCACATCACACACACACACACACACACACACACACACACACACACACACACATATCCTACATACACCACACACATACTCACACAGAAACACACACACACATACATACACACACCACATACCACACACACACACACACACCACATACACCATATATATATACATACATACATGGAAGCACACACACACACACACACACACACACACACACACACACATACACACGGAAACATAGCCCTATCAAATGATCAAACTACATCTCTGGAAACTAGATCTAAAGAAATGGGGATGCATTAATTACCTGACAACAAATTCAAAGACAGTCATCACGAAGACACCAACATGCTTGAAAAAGGAATGTATGAACAAAGTAAAATTATCAAAAAGAGGGAATATTTTGAAAATAATCAAATAGAAAAGTTGGGGTGAAGAACACAACCAGACTGAACTATTGACTATATGGATTCAACCGTCGACTTGACCTTGGCCACACAGAAGCAAGAATCAACCGACTCAAAGACAGAACACCGGATATTAGCCAATCAGAGAAACACAAAAAATGAAAAAGTCTAAGGAACCATAGGACACCGTCAAGTGATGCAACATACACACATTCCCAGAGTTCCAAAGGAGCCAGGGATGTCAGGCCCAACAGAAAATTGAAATCTTACTCTAAAACCTGAGTTTTCTTAAGATTGTTTTTGTAATTCAATTGCATGGTCCTTGAGCATGAACTTGGTAAATGATAATGCTTTACAATTTCAAAAGTTTGGACAAGCCTGTAGACAGAGAGAAATAGGCAGAAATTTCTTGGAAGAAATAATGTCAAAGGAAATGGACATCTAGAATCAAGAAGGTTAAACTCAAAGAAGATAACACCAAGATACAGTATGCTCAAGTTGCCAAAAGACAAGGGGAATTTTGACAGCAGGAAGAGAAAGGCAACACGTCGCATCCAAGAGAGCCATGCTAAGGCTGCCAGGGGACTTTCGGCAGAAGGGACTCGCATGGCAGGAGGGGGTGAGATGGTAGCTTCTGATCAAAGGGCTGGAGAAAGGACACTGCCAAGCAGGAATAGGAGACGTTTCCCAAACGAACAGAAGCAGTTCATCACGAAGGTCAGCGTACAAGCACGTCACAATCAACTACACTTCAACGGTAGTACATGTAGGAGTCACTTTTAATTCTGGTACAAAGATGTTAAAAGATATTTATCGTAAGTAAGAACCTCCCAACAAAGAAAAGTCGAAGACCAGATGGCTTCAGTGGAGACTTCTAGCAAAAATTTGAAAAAAGAATTGCGAATCCTTCCCAAACTCTCCCCCAAATAATTAAGACAGTGGAATACTTCCAGACTCCTTTATGAATCTAGTATTACCCTGATAACAAAGCCAGACAAAGATAACACACACACACAAAAGAAAAAACTACAGGCCAATATCCCTAATAAACATATATGCAAACATTACTCAATACGATAACAGAAAACGGAATTTAACAGCACACTGAAAAGATCACACACCATGACCTAGTAGGATTTAGCCTTTGATGCAGGGATGGCTCAGTATACAAAAGCAATCAATGCAATATACCACATTAACAGAGTGAAAGATAAAAATCTTATGATCACTTCAACATAGAGACAGGCATTTGACGGAACGCAATAACCTTTTGTGAAAAAAGATACAATGTAAGAGAAAGAGAAATTTATTTAAAGATCATGAATGCTACAAATGAAAATATATATTCTTGTACTTCTATATGTATTTATTAACTTTCTTTGGGTTTGTGGGGTTTTATTTGTTTTTTACTTTGTCCTCTTTGAATGGACTAACGCTCAATGCAGTCAAATGGGTCGGCCTCACGGTTCAGAGTGTGTGAGTTTTACATCTTCTTCACATGGTCATAAAAATATCTTCCCACGCTTTCCCCTAACTGTTTATAATCTTCTTTTCACACTTAAGTCTAATTGCGATTAGTTTTTTGGGTTTATTTTAGGCGGTGGCCTGGTTCACCGTTGTCCTCCAGCATGGCTTCCCTGTTGTCTCAGCACTGTTTATCGAGTACGCCTTCCTTCTCTCGGATGTCCACAGTGCCCACCCGTGGTAAGCCAACCCTCCTCTCACGGGGTCTGACTCCAGCCAGTCTCTTCCCCTGGTCCACTTGTTTATCCCTGTGACCACATCGTAATGCTGGAAACTGTTTAGAGCTTTAGGTCACCTTCTCAACTCTCACATCAATTTAATGAACAATACATTGTGATTCAGACTGGAACTGTGCTGAATCTTTAGATAATTTTCTCAATTTTTAAAAAGTATTTCTCATGTTTTTTTTTTAAATGTATAATTCTCCCCATAGGGGTTTTACTTGTCTTTGGTTGGACTCATTCCTGGGAACCATTCCACTTTTAAACTGTTGATAATGTAAAAATTACAGCGTGTGTGTGTGTGTGTGTGTGTGTGTGTGTGCGCGCGCGTGCATGCACAAAATCTGGAACCAATTGGCATGAGACCAAAACCAATAGTTTCCACCTTCTCTGAGAACACTTACATAGTGTTAACAATAATGGGTCCCAGTGAACTTCAGTTCTCCACTTCCCTCAAGGAAACAGAGGTGTGACAAAGTCCATCACTGTTTACGTGAAAATCACAGTTATGGTAAAAAAAAAAAAAAAAAAAAAAAAAATTAGTCATCACCACTCACATTCCATTGTTATTGTTATTGGGGGTTTTTTGTTTGTTTGTTTGTTTGTTTGTTTGTTTTTTGGTTTTTTCGAGACAGGGTTTCTCTGTGTAGCTTTGCACCTTTTCCTGGAACTCACTTGGTAGTCCAGGCTGGCCTCGAACTCACAGAGATCCGCCTGGCTCTGCCTCCCGAGTGCTGGGATTAAAGGCATGCGCCACCACCGCCCGGCTTTGTTATTGGGTTTTAAGACAGGGTTTCTCTGTGTAGCCTTGGCTGTCCTGGAACTCGCTCTGTGGACCAGGATGGCAAGACTAAGTATTATTATTAAAATGTGGTCAGCAGCTTAGAATTCTTCAGAGACAATATAAATGCTGGGCACTGCTGTTTTATAACACAAGTCGATCATGGAATAAATTTTCAAGAAAGAAATTATACTCAATTGTGTCTCAAAAAGTTTGGCCCCAAATCTTCATTATGCATGTGTTTGTTTTTATGGGACTAAGTCTGCCTTAACAATTCTTTAATCGGTTGGCATAAAAACACAGACCCGCCATCTGTAGTTTAATGCTGGAGGGTGGGGTGGGGGTGGGGAGGGGGAGGGGGGACACTGACAAGAGTCCAGATTGGGCAAGCACAAATGTCAGAAAGACAGACAGACAGACATAGACTGACCACAGATGACGGAGCTAGTGAGCTCATTCATTCAGCCATACCAGTTACTCAGCATTTTGATATCTATTGAGTAATTTTTCTTTTCTTTTGTTCCCAAATGATTTTGGGAGAATGTACCAAGACTGGATGGCTGACTCTTAATTCACAGAGAATAATCTATGAGAATTATTATTCTTTTTTTAAAAAATGAGTCACATGTCTCCCAAGAGGTCTGAGGATTCTGAGGGTCTTTTGAGCATCTAGACCAATTAATCCAAGTTCCTGAGGGCAGGATACAAGTAGAACCCACAATGGGGACTACCTTTCTCCTTCCCACCCCCACACCTAACTCACCACCTTCACTGTGCTACAGATTTGCTTTCTGTTGCTGTGATAAACATCACGACCAAAAGAAACTTGGGGGAGGAGAGGGTTTGTCAAGTCTTGTCTATCATCAAGGGGAAGCCAAGGCTGGGGCTTAAGCAGAGATCCCAGAAGAATGCTACTTACTAGCTTGCTCTCATGGCTTGCTCAGCTACATTTCTTATATACCCTTGACCCAGCACGGCACCACCCACAGTGGGCAGATCCTCCCACACTGATTAGCAACCAAGAAAATGCTCCATGGGCATGCCAACAGGCCAATTTAAGAAAAACAACTTCTCAGTGGAGGTACCCTCAAGTGTGTCAAGTTGATAGCCAAGATCAGCCTTCAGAGCATTCAATCAATGATGGAGAGATGGCTCTGCACACCTCCCTGGAGAGTTTGGGATATATTTCTGAGTGACATATATCTAGATTGTTGATCTATATCAGAGTTCATGACATATATCCAAGTATGTATATCTCACCACACTTGTCAGCTCATCCACTGAGCTAATATGGTGAGTGTGGAGAGAAGGGACCTGCTAAAATACAAAACCCAGACATAAACACAGCACCCATGACGCAGCATGGCTTCAGGTACCAGGCCCTCAGCTGTCTCCCCAGCAAGGGCCAAGCAGCTGTGTGTGCCCTCTGGGCAAAGGAGTACAGTTAGTGGGAATGATGAGGGTGGAAGACGGAGCACGTGCTGAATGCATCAGCAGTCCACACATCCACACATCCACACATCCCATCTCCCCGTGAACACATCTCCTGCCATTCCAAAGTTCTAAAACCAGTGGCCTGCAAGTCTGAAACCCTCATCATGATAACCTCACCTGTAGGCTCCCATGAGCCACTGAATACAAGGAATGCAGTGGCAGTGAGGACAGGAACACCCAAAAGGGGAGCTGGAGGGACGGATCAGCAGTGAAGAGCACTGACTGCTCTTCCAGAGGACCTGGGTTCGACTTCCAGCACCCACATGATGGCTCATAACCATCTGTAACTATAGTTCCGGGGGATCTGACATCCTCTTCTGGTCTCCCCAAGCACTACATGCATGTGGTGCACAGACTCACATGCAGTCAAAACATCCATACACATAATAAAATGGA
Organism: Peromyscus californicus insignis; assembly: GCF_007827085.1. NCBI lineage: Eukaryota > Metazoa > Chordata > Mammalia > Rodentia > Cricetidae > Peromyscus > Peromyscus californicus. The sequence goes on along the minus strand of NW_026294436.1, from coordinate 63,134,128 downwards.
AAAAAAGGTTTTAAGAACACCCCAAAATAATAGTAACAAGAACAATGAATACTTAACAATTTTTACTATTCACCACACATGGTTCTCAACACACACACACACACACACACACACACACACACACACACACACACACACACAAAAATGTTTCTTCACATTCTGCCTCTGAGTTGGGACAAGAAAGAAAAAATGCAGGTGACACGCCCCCCCATGCCACTTGCAGTGCTGCCCTCAGAGAATTCAGAGTTAACTGATTCAGGAGTCCACAGACCATTAGAATTCCTTTCCCCTTTGGGAGACATGTGACTTGTAAGATCACTTCCAGGCAGTCTAAGTAATGCCAAAATAATAAAAGAGAGAGATTCGCAATTGATTCCAGGATCCTATGGATACCAAAACCATGTCTATTCTCAAGCTCCTTCTATAAAATGTTTCACATGACCTACACACATGTGCTCATACACTTTAAACCCTCTCTCTGGATTACTTGTAATACCTAATACAATGTAAATTCTATGTGGATAGTTGTCTAGGGACTACTGGCCTGCACATGTTCACTACATATGTAATTACTTTTCCAAATATTTTCCTCTGGTGGTCACTTGAACTCATGAGTGTGGAACCCACAGATAAGGAGGGCCAAATACATATGGAGAAAGAGGAGGAGGAGGGTTTCCTAACCAATCCCTGAACATTGGGTGAGATATCGCACGTGTGTGTGTGTGTGTGTGTGTGTGTGTGTGTGTGAGAGAGAGAGAGAGAGAGAGAGAGAGAGAGAGAGAGAGAGAGAGAGAGAGAGAGGGGAGAGACCCTCCTGTGAAATGCCTTTCATCCTTCTAAACATTGTGTTCTACTGCCAGAGACAGACTCCTGGGAGATGCCCCTGGGAAGTCACCCCCTCACTAGAGACTCTACCTGGAAAAGAAATTAACAGTAAATCACAGGCAGATGTCTAGGAGAGCTTCCCTATGTCATCCTTTGTCTCTCAGGAGCTAACCAGCAAGTTAAACTAGTAGCTGTCACTATGAAATCAAGTTGTGTCCAAAGCTCTGTTAGGAGCCATTGGCCTCAGCAGCCCCCGGCCTTCTCTTCAATCAGCTGGACACTCGCTTGGATAGGCAGCTGCCCCTCCACTCTTTCCAACAGCGACTCTTGGGGCGTGTATATCACACATGAGGAGGATGAGGCTCTCCAAAGCAAGCGCACACCCACGCCCAACCTGCCTGTCAGCACGGGAATCAGTGCTACCCAGGACCCACCGGGAGTAGATCATGCCCCAGTGCAGACAGGATATTTCAAAAATGCTGACAGCACTTCTCAGTGACCAAAGGAACACAAGACAAGCTACTGTGGCAAGAGGTGTCATTAATGTCAGATCCAGAATCCGGGCCTTAAACTTTGCAAGTCAAAAACTGACTAAAGATTTCAAGAGTGGACATCTCCAACTGCCTCCATTGGCCAATCAGTCATCAATCAACACCCGTCTATGGAGAACTATGTTCACAGTTCTCTGCTGAGGACTGGGGGGGGGGGAAGAAAGTAAGAATCCAGGTTACACACTCACCCACACAGGCCCAATACAAGTGGGGATGATTATGACGCAGACACCAGCGTGACGTTTACATTTGGCAAAAGAAAGCCGTTGTGTGTGAGGAGCCTCCCTCTGCCTACCACTCAAAGGAAGGGATTTGTAGGTGAGCACAGAACAGTTATGGGGGAGCATGGAGAACAGCGGTCCACAGTCTTGTGCTGAAACATAGAAAGGCCGCATAGAAAGGTCAATATTAAAAACACATTTGGACGAAGCAGGCTGTATCTATACACTTTGGAGTGTGTGTGTGTGTGTGTGTGTGTGTGTGTGTGTGTGTGTGTGTGTGTATCTGTGTGTGTCTATGTGTGTATGTCTGTGTGTGTTTGTGTGTGTGTCTGTGTGTTTGTGTGTGTGTCTATGTGTGTGTGTCTGTGTGTGTCTGTGTGTGTATCTGTGTGTGTCTATGTGTGTCTGTGTGTGTCTGTGTGTATCTGTGTGTGTCTATGTGTGTGTGTCTGTGTGTGTGTGTCTGTGTGTGTGTGTGTGTCTGTGTGTCCATATGTATGTATGTATATATCACAAAGAGAAAGAGTTCATGGATTTGAATGAGAACAAGGGCGAGGTACCCGGGAGGAGCTAGAGGGAGGAAAAGGAAGGGGGAAATGATATATTTATAATTTCAAAATAATTTAAAAAAATTTAAAAACACATTACTGCTTATAAAGCATCACCGCTCTATGGAGCACTTCCTCCAGGTCCCTAGAGAGCACTCAACAGGTTCTTTTCTCTCCCAAATAACAGAGGCGAGGAGACTTACGTTGGCGCACACAGGAAGTGAGGACTGGAGCTGATAAAACCCTAGCATCTGCCCTGGACATCGTCACCTCAGCATTGCACTAGCCCAGATCCCATCCCGTTCTTCAGCAACAGAACCAAGAGTCCTGCACACTTACAGACTGCCTCCCAAGACTAACAGAGTCTGCAGACTGAGGTCTACCGTCTCCCATGGGATGTATTGAAGGGGCGGCAGGAAGAGTCCAGTGGGAGGGTCTGGTGTCTCATAAGGCAGCTCAGCAAGAAGGTACCCTACTTCTCACCTAACCAGCCTTTGGATCCTCAGCCTCCTACCCCACCACACCATACCCCAGCTTTGCCGCCCTTCAAGGACACTCAGCAGGGAAGCCCCTCTTAAAGGGCTGGTTTTCAGCTATTACCCAAATGGCAAATGTTTCTCAGTGGGAAGGGAGGTTTATTACCAGGTTCTCAGGGATAAGAGGTAGAGAGCCACACACACCCCCATCCCTGCTGTTACTGACCAATCACAACCAGACCCCTCCCCCATTCTTACAGCTCAAACATGCTCCCTTTTTTTTTTTTTTTTTTGGCTTTGTGACAGCTGATCTGATGAAGGCATTTATGTTCAAGGGAACGGACAGACCCTAACAACCCTGCCAGTGAATACCACTCTGTGTCCTGGAGATAGAGCCCTGGCCCTCACCGTCTGGAGGGAAATGATGGTGACAGTCCACTGGGGCCATGGAGAGTGAGGATGTGTATCAGGCTTTAGACCAGACAGGCAGAGACAAAAGCAGACATGCAAACAGAATGAACTGAAGAGCTGGGGTTATGGCTCAACAGTAGAGTACCTGTCAGCATGTACAAGCCCCAGATATAAAATAATAATAGCAACAACAACAACAACAATAATAATAATAATAATGGAAAAGATCTTGAGGAATTATCCACTTCAACTTATCTTCTTTCAGTGGCAAACAGAACACGGCTCAGGACAACTGTGTGATGTCAATACCCCATACAGCTATGCCTGGCACAGCCTGAGGTCTCATGACCCATTACTGATCCTGTAACTTCCTGGGCTGCCCTCATCCCCAAGCTGAGCCAGTTATGCGCCCAGGGACTGTCCCAGCAATGTGATGGGAGCTTACCTGTTGCATAACGCCGAGGGCACCTGCGATTCCCAGGTGCCTTTGCTGTGCTTTCACGCCAGTTGGCCGAGCAGGGTGCCAAGCGGGAAAGCAGGTTCACACACAGGGAAACCGGAGCACAGACAGGTTAGGTGACCTCCCAGGCTCAGGGTGAGTCAGCAGCCGGCACCTTGGCCTGTGCAGTGGGACCACCTGTCATCGCCCCTCCCAGCAGGCCCTGCTTGCTCTGACCTCATGCTATCCCTAATGGCCTGCTCCTGGAGCTGCTGAGCCACTGTTATCCTTGGCCCCACAACAGCGTATTGTTACCCAAGGCCCCGGGTCAGATGCCATGAGAAGACACTTGGAATGAGACACCACCATGCCAAGAGAGCAGGTGGAATCTGGCAAGTCACCAGCTGCTGATCGCATCAGACAAACTTTCACTGTGGCTCCTCTCTGTTTTATGGGTCCCGTTTGTTTGCTGGTTTTTTCTGTGGCTTAGTGAAGAAAGAGCTTTGATCCTGATCCAAAACCAATACCATGGTTTGCCCATGGGGCTGAGCACAGGAAGCCGGGTGAGCTGTTCAGGTTAGGATGGGGGCCCCAGCTTCAGCTCCCCAAATGCCCAGACTCCTCCCCTGTGAACATTGGTCTTGGAAGCTATGCCTGACCAGAGTGGGCAGCTGAGTGTGCTGTTGATTTCTCATACGTTGGTCCTGCCTCTGAGGGTGGCGGACAGTAGTCCCTGGGAGTCGGGCTCTGTGTTATAGCTATAGATGCTGGGACTTTATGCATGGGTGCTCAATAAACACCATAGGTCGTGATCATGGTGGGGAAAGAGCTGGGGAAAGAAGGGTGGCAGACACCAAACAGTCTAGAACAGTGTGCCTGTCAATCTCCCTGAGACCACCAGGTCAAGGGGAAGGGGATGTCTTGACTCACCTCCAGAGACGCCGACCCCTGCTCTCTGCTACCTAGCAACCTCCACTGAGATACATCTGTCCAGATACCAGGAAGTCCGTCTCTCACACATTCAGACAATGCACCCCCCAGAGAGAAACTCAGGAAGAAAAGGAATTCTAGGGACAATGGAAAGAGAATTTTGTGGTCTCTCCCCACTCTCTGAAAGGTGCGCCGAAATAGTTGAGAGGCTCCCCAGCTACTCACTGGAGATGAGGAATATAATGTCAATCCCACACCGGTACTATCAAAAGCCAACCAATTCCCCAAAGGTGCCAAAAGCGAGAGAGGCACCCCGGCCCGTGATGATGCAACCCAGACTCAATTTTTTTGGCTGGACACCGAGGCTACTGGACCAGTGGGGGATGAAGTTCCCTTCAGAATATCAAAGTCAATGTCTGCCTCCAAGTGCCCTGAGATGATACATATGCCAGTCTCATGCCTGCTTGCTACGGGTGTGTAACTGGGAGGGGCCATTACTAGTCCTTCATGCTCTCCCGACCAGTGGGGCAGGAAGGAGACGATCTCCTCTTCACACGGTCTTAAGTGACTCTAAAGGAAGGACGGCAGCCATTCGTCAACTCAGAGTTGCATGAACAAAGGAGCCGCATGAAACCTGTGAGTCCAACAATTTCTTTTTCATTTTAATTTAAATTTTTTTTCATGCAATATATTTGGATCATGGGTTTCCCCTCCCTCAACTCTTCCCAAATCCACCTTCGCACATCCCTACCCACCCAACTTCATGTCTTCCTCCCTCTTTCAAAAAAAAAAAATCAAAACAAACAAAAACTCAATTTAAAAAAAACACGCCAAAACAAAGCAAAATGGTACAAACCCCCCCACACACATACACACAAATGGAGTCCATTTTGTGTTGGCCAACTACTTCTTGGCATGGGGCCTGCCCTGGAATGTGGTTGATAAACCCACTGACATTCCTTTGGAGAAAACTGACTTTCCCTGTGCCAGCAGGTTACGTGTCTAACAATTTCAAAATTACTGTCTGCAAGGAAGAAGAGGAGGAGGATGACGAGGGGGGAGAGGAGGAAGAGGTAAATAGTGGTAGCACTTTGTTGGGGGAAAAACGAATTATTTTTAAAGAAATCATTGGCTACCTAAAGCTTTAGATGTGATATCTGCGAGAGCTGCCTTCAAGGACTTCCCTTGTCTACACTGTCAGAAGAGGGCTATCTCAACAGAAGACAAACGGCTGTTCCTAAGAGAGGTGGTGCTGCCTCTGGGTCCAGCATCGTGGGGTCAATCAGTTAGGTGTGGGCAGGGGGTGGTAACAGGCCATATAGAAAGACTGAGCTGAAAATGCATGTGTGACACATAGGGGCTCAATGTGCTTCTGAGGAATAGAGACCATGGAGGGCCATTACTGCTATCATCATCATCATCATCATCATCATCATCATCACCATCATCATCATCACTGGGGACTGAGCTCAGAGCCTTGCACACACTAAAAACATACTCTGCCACCGAGTCACACCCTTGGGCATGGGGACTGCCTTTTAAAATGAGAACTCACAAGCCTAATCATGTGTCTGAATTCAGTGTAAGAGAGTTTCACACTGTTCCGATCAGAAAACTTAAGGGGAGAGTCTGGACACTTCTCCAAAGGACACTGGTTACAGGAAATCTGGACACAACTAATTTAGGCAGGAAGAGACTGAGGGAATGTTTGGAGCACTTACTTAATATATAAATGGGAGTGGAGTGTAGCCCAGGGTAGAGTATGCGTGAATATCTGGATTCAATCTCCAATACTGAAAGGGAGGAGGAGGAGGAAAAAGAGGAGGGAAGGAGGAGAGGAGGAGGAAGGAGGGGAGAGGAGGGAATCCAGAAGAGGGGGAGAAGGAGATACTGTTCTGTTGTTTTTGAAAATATACATTGGCTTACGTATATAAGCCAATCTCTTGGAGGGTCCAGAATTCAAGACCTGAAATTAATGTGACCCACTCACCAGGGGCGGCCCTCCATGTTTCCCCTACATAGCACCTGTGAGAACACACGGGCAATCAGGAGCCTGACCTCTGTGGACATCAAGAACCATTCCACAAAGTGTTGTACCCTGAGCTGTAGGACCTGAACTCCATAAGGGGCTAGGATGCACTTCCTCTCTAGTTACTCTCCCCCAGAACGACAACCCTGCCATCTTTATGTGCCTTTAGAAATCTGCACAAAACATCTCTCAACAGAAATCACTCGGGGCCAAAACTCTGAGCTCATCCACTCAAGCAGGATGTGCTTCAGAACAAGCCAGCATTGCAAAAAAAAAAATTTTGTTATTCTTCCTTTAGCAGGAATGAAAGCCCCCTGCTTTGTTCATTTTCATGGTAGCCTTTCCCCTCGGCCTGCCAAGCAGGAGGAAATTCCAGCTCTCTGGAAAGTGACAGTGCCCGGTCAGATTTGAGCACGACGTCAGCAGAAATCATTGTGTGTCTGCTCTGAATCCCGGTGCTAATTCTGCTCCGTACATTACACACATTACCCTCTGAAATCAGAGAGATACAGTTAGCTGCACCTGAAAGCCGTTGTTATTGCCAGGTTTCTCAGTCTAAATGACAACCACGAAGATGAGCAAATACATAAAGCAAGCACTCTTAAGAACAGTCCTCCTGAGCCAGATGTGGTGACACACTCCTTTAATGCCCAGTACTCAGGAGGCAGAGGCAGGCAGATCTCTGTGGTTCAAGGCCAGCCTGGTCTACATCGTGAGTTCCAGGACAAGCCAGCACTATGTAGAGACCCTGCCTCAAAAACAAACAAACAACAACAACAACAAAACCTGTCTCCTTGTTGACTGCAATAATGATGTCAAAACCCATAATACTAAAGAACAAAAGCATGACCAAAAATTCTCTATACATAATAAAAAATATTTACTCTATAGGATGATTTAAAAATAAGTAGCAAAGGGGCTGGGAAGGAGGCTTGGTGGTTAAGAGCACAGGGTTCAATTCCCAGCACCTACATGTGCTCACCATCTATAACTCCAATTCCATGGGAGCCAACACCCTCTTCTGGCCTCCTTGGGCATCATGCACATATGTAGTACATACACATGCATGCAGGCAAATACTCATAGTCATAAAATAATAAAAAGAATGTTAATTTAAGTAGAAAAAGTGAACAACTCTATAATCCTTTTTTAAAAAAGTTAAATTAGTGGCTTTACATTGACTCTCACATGATTCTCCTGACTACTAGATGTGGTGGTGCATGCCACAGTTTCAGCACTCAGGAGGTAGAGAAAAGGGGGTCATGAAATTGAAGCCAGCCTGGGCTCCACAATGAGGCCCTGTCTTGAAAATTAATTAATTCGTTAATTCTCCACATCCAAATGGCTTTACAGGTAAATCTGACAGACTTCATCAATACAAGCTGTGGTAAACTTTCTTAAGAGAGCAGAAGAGGAGGAAACGTTCCCAAACTCATTTGACGCTATTAGGATAATTCTTAAATCTTATCAAGCAAGGGCAAGGAGACTACAGAGTACAGGGTACATTCACTCACAAAAACAGGCCTGAAACTCTTGTGCTGGCAAGCTTTTCCTCAACTCCACACAAGCTGGAGTCATCTAGAAAGAGGAGACATCATTGAGGGGATTGTCTCCATCAGATTGGCCTGTGAGCAAGCCCATGGGGCATTGTTTTAATTGATGATTGATGTAGACAGCCCAGCCCACTGTGGGCGGTGCCACCCTGAGGCTAGCGGTCCTGTGTTGTCTAAGAAAGCAGGCTGAGCAAGCCATGGGGAGCAATCCAGTAAGCAGCACCCCTCCATGTCCTCTACTTCAGTTCCTGCCTTGAGTTAACTTCTCTCTGTGATGGATTATTACCTGTAAACTAAAATAAACTCATTCCTCCCCAAGTTGCTTTTGGTCATGGTCTTTATCACAATAGAAAGCAAACTAGAACACTTCTAAATAAAACTTGTATGGTTTCGATTTTATTTTCTTGAGACAGAGACTTGCTACAGGTTGGCCCTAAGCTCAGAAACCTTCTGCCTCAGTCTCCCAACTTGAATCACAGGCTTGTATTATCATGATCAGCCCCAAAATATCTTCAGTGCAAAGAACAAAAGAACAGTGTAACAGAATTAAGAAGTCTGCTTAAGGACAAAAACTATCACCTTGATGAATATAGAGAAAACATTTCAACTTCCATTCATAAAAATTTTGAAATACTAGTGAACTGACATTGAAAGTTTCCTACTCTCACAAACACCTACTTAGTATAATTGCAAACAAAACATCATATTTAATAAAATAACAGAAGGTTTCTCTTTAAAAACTTAGGACTGTCCTCAACCATCACAATTTCAATCAACATGGTACTAGAGATCCTAGCTAGAAGAGTATGACAAGAAAAATCAATACAAAAACATAGAATTGAAGGAATTGATGAGACAGCTCAACAGTTAAGAAAACTTGCTGTTCTTCCAAAGGACCCAAGTTAGGTTCCAGCATCCACATCAGGCAGATTACAACTGCCTATAACTCCAGCTTCAAGGGAATCCAATGTCTCTGGTCCCTAAGGGTACTTGCACTTATGTGCACATACCCATAGGCAGACATACGACACACACACACACACACACACACACACACACACACACACACACACACATACACACACACACATAATTAAAAATAATAAAAATAAATTTTAAAAGCAATAGACAAAAATAAATACCTTTATTAAAGTTTAAAGCATTTGTACAACAGGAGACTCTTTAAACAAGGCCAAAAAAGACTGTGCCAACCAAAACAGTGACTATGCAGAGTGTGTAAAGGCCCTCTACATTAGCAAGCATAAGACATGCACCCACCAGGCAGAATACACACAGTTTGTAAGCAAGCAACTCTCAGAAGGGAGAACCCTGGACATACCTGCAACCAACATCTATCTCAGAAGGGATCAAGGAAATGTGATCCACACAATGAGTTATCAGCACACTCCATTTGATTGGCAAGTTTGATTGACTCAAGTTTGATGGGAACAAGGGCTGGCACAGCCGAAACAGGCTGAGCAACCACTAGAACAACCACTTTGGAGAGCAATTTGGCAAGAAAGAGAAAAGCTGAAAACAAGTGCAGTCTATGACCTGGTACTACACACCCTGCACTCTACCACAGGGAACCTCCATGTAGATGCAAAAGAAGACACACAGGAATGCACACAAGCGCATCCTGAGTAACAAAGGCAGCCAGCCTCAATGTCAGTCAACAGAAGTACAGAAGCCACTGGCACACACAGTGAGGCGCCAGTTCTAAACTTTAATAAAGGTATCTTAGTTTCTGTCCTCTTGTTTTTAAGATTGATTTTTATTATTTTAAATTATGGGCAGGTATGTGTGTGCTGTGTGTCTGTGTGTGGGTATGCGCACATACACCTGTAGCAACTTGAATCGACATCATTAGCATACGCTGAAGAAAGATGCCGACTTCAGAATGGCATGCACACTGCAGCATTTGCATTCAACTTTTTAATGGCTCAACATAGTCTATGCGTTTAGAGTCGCTACACAGTTATAAATCTCAAAGAGGAGCACCATCCACTGGGAGACTGTGTGATCAGCACGTGGAAAGCCCTGGATTTGAACTTGGAACATGTACAAAATATTAAAATAAATCGTACAAATAAGAATAGGGCTGGGAGGTGGCTCAGCCAGGGAATTGCTGGCCACGCAAGGGTAAGGACCCAATCTGGGTCTCTAGCACCCACATCAAAGGCAGGGCATGGCAGTACAATCTTGTAATCCTAGTACTGGGGGAGGGGGGGAGGGCGGCAGAATCCCTAGGGCTTGCTGGCCAGCCAATCAGTAAACTCAAAGCTCAGTGAGACACTCTGTCTCAAAATGTAAGGTGGACAGTGATTGGGTAATGCACTGATATGGACCTTTGGCCTTTGTATGCATGTGCACATACATGCCCAAATACCCAGATACATGTACACACAGAGAGAACATGTTCACACATATATACCATACAAACACACACACACACACACACACACACACACACACACACACACACACGCAATAATAACTGTAAGACTCATGATACTATTTCAAATCCAGCAGAGTGGTAATATTTTGTTTTGCTTCCTGAACAAAGAAAGGCATGGCAGGCCCAGGGAGGGTCAGGAAGAAAAGCACAGAGATTCTAGGACACACAGGAAACTCACTCCTGCTATCTGGAGCGGCTGGCTAGGGTAGTGATGAGCCTCCAAAGTGAGCCAAGGAATGTGGTCTGAATACATGCCACAATCAATGGTCAGCCACCAAGGCCCAGTCCCCCAAACCAAGGGCCACTGAGGCCCTAGCTCATTGCTCATGTCGTGTCTGCTGCTGCTACACACCTGCCCACAGGGGTGTGACTTACCTGATCTCCCCAACTGCTGTTCCATCCATTCCATACACTGCATCAGTCTCCAGTGCTACCTCATGGTCACAGGACAGGACACTATCGCCTTGGACCTTCAAACTACAGTGTAAGAGCCCAGTGGACCCACTATTATCAAGGCCTCAGAGTGTGCACTAGAAGGACCCAGGATCTCTCCCCACATTTTGTGACGGTTAGTTTTTACTGTCAACTTAACACAGAGTAGAGGGAATCTCAATTGAAGAATGGCCTGGATCATACATGACTGTGAGAGACTGTCTTGATTGATGTGGAAGGGCCCAGTCCACTGTGGGCGGCACCACCCTTAGGCAGGTAGGTCTGGGCTATATGAGAAAGCTAGTAGAATACATCAGAGAGCAAGCTAGTAAGCAGCCTTCCTACATGGTTCCCGTCTTGAGGGCTTGCCCATTCCTCAGTAGTAGACCGAGATCTACAAACTAGAACAGGTTTTCTTACTAGAAGTAAGAGAGAGTAAAGGAAACTCAAGTGTTAGATAGTGCAGAAGAAAGTCAGATAGTCTGTAAGAAACCCGACTGCACCAAACTTCTACTTCATGAGACAAATTTGACTCAGCTGACTGCTAACACTACAAGCTTAGAAAGGATTTCATTTCAAGATTCTTTCCAATGATGAAATCACTGTGGGTTTGGGGGCTGTGGGTGGAGCTCAGAAGGAGGGCGTGTGCTTTGCTTGTGTGGAGCCCTGGATTTGATCCCAAGCATAACTCCTCCAAAAACCCGATAGTCGCATGTGACTATTATATTAATACGATGATTATAATATCTACGGAGCATCAGTTATGTTGGTGGCACACACCAGTTCCTATGCAATATCATTTCATTTTCACAAGTCTGTGGTGTGGGAGACAGTTCATTTCCATTTTACCGGTGAAAAAGTGCGTGCCGAATGAGGCTAAGCCTACCTTCCTGGATGGAGTCCTTCAGCAGAGAGTGACAGAACCAAAGAGGAACTTGGTACTTAGCGTCACTGGCTTTTGTTCCCATACAGACCTTGTTCACCAAAACCTAAGTGATACATGAAGCCTGGGGTGCTGGTGGCATGTTGAGGTGAACCATTTCTTATTCCAACTACTCGGAACTTACCCAAATGACAGACCATCTTATTCCTCCATCTTAAAATCAAGCGTATAAGAAAACAAAGGCCACACAAATGGTTTCCTTTTAACAGGGGGATGGCTTGAAGGTCTTTGAAACTGTACCCCGGTTGCCTCTAGTAAACTTTACAATACGGAGCCATTCAGCATTCTGTGGACTCTTCCTACCTGTGTTTTGAGCTCATTTCTAACAGACACTGAAAGCACATCCTACTGAACTCTCACACACTTTGGCTTGGCGAAGGACGCCTACCCTTAACTGTGGCCTGATGAGGGGTAATCTTCAAGTCTGGCCTAATTCCTGTAAACTAAACACCTATAGAGAGTGTCCTGAATATATCAACTGCCAAGAAAGGCCAGAAGTACTCCTTCACAGGCACCTGGCCCAAAAGAGCAAGAGGTGAGGACTCCAGGGACAGTGTCCACTGGCACCAGTAGGCTGTGTTACCAAACAGGAGTGTGGGAAGCAGCTCAGACTCCAGGGCCTCCTACAGAGCTAGCTGGCTTCTGGGCCACCCGGTATCCAGCAGATTGGCTCAGGGGCCCAGGGCTGCTGAGGGAGGTGCGGTGTTTGGACACAACAAGCTCTCATTCTTTTAGAAGCGGTCATGGTAGGCCCGTGTTGCAAGGGCTGATAAAGGCCCTCCCCCACTGAGCTCACACTGCAAAAGTCTCCTAGTCAGTCCAACGGATCAACAGCTGGATACACCGGAGCTCTATCCTGCCTGCCACACCCTTTGTAAGTACCCAAGAAAAGTGTCTTCCTTCTTGGAGACTCAGGCTCCCAGCCAAGAGGCCAAAGCACCTGCCTGTCACCAGTTCAGGTCTGCTCACCAGAGCTCAAGAGACACTACAGCCTTAGAGACCCCCCTGGCCATGCTGGGGCACTCCCCTGCAGAGTCTTCTGGGATCTGTGAGCCTCTTGGGGAATGGGAATGTGTCTTGATCAATTCACTGCACCCAGTGCCTCACGTGGGGTTTGCCAATTACTAAGGGGCTCACAGTCCTTGTTGAGACACTGTGCTTGTAAAGCCATTACTCTCCACAAATGAGATGAAGAGAACACATAATAAGGCCACAGACCTGACCAATCAGAGTAAGGATGGCAAACATGTTTCCACTTAGCAACAAATGCAGACGGACAGGTGATGGCTGCAGAGTGCTGTGTTGAGCACAATCCTGAGGTTTATTTATGGGGTTCAGTGAAAAGGAGACATGGCCAAGATCAATTTCAGATACCCAACAGGACTCCAGAGGGGAAAAGTGAGTGCATCCATGCCTTGTTCTGTCAACTGTCTCTAGGCTAGGATCCTCCTCAAGTCTAGAGGCCAAAGGAGGGAAGAGTGTCCATCAATATCGCCCAATGAAATTAAATCACAAGGCGCATGAGTCTTTAATACCATAAGATATGTCTTATATTTGTAAGATCTATAAACCTGAATGTACTTGGGAGTTATAGCTCATTAAAACTTACCAAATACAGTATTTTTCTTCTTAGAAAGCACCATGATTGGCCTGTAGGGTGTGGCTCGGTGGTAGAGCTTTGTTTAGGATATACAAGGATCTGGGCTTGATCCCAGGGCCTCTCTCTCTCTCTCTCTCTCTCTCTCTCTCTCTCTCTCTCTCTCTCTCTCTCTCTCTTTCTCTCTCTCCTATTCTGACTCTAGTGAGGCATGGCTTTTCAATATTTCACTCGCTGCTCTTGTGGTTCCCTCCCTGACTCTAGTGGTACCAACATCATAAGGATTTGGTGAAAACACAGCAACCTAGCTTGACTATTATTATTAATATAATAGTTGTTATTAACACTTTGTTAGCAAGACTCCTAGGGGTGAAGATGTCCAACTCATTTCAAAGACAGAATGACTTCTTTCAACATAGCTTTGCACCTTGGATTGCTCAAGTTATGTTATTTTGACCAATTTGGCTTGGCCAGCTGGCCAGCTTGTCCCAGGAATTCCCTGTCTCCATCGAGGTGCTGGGATTATAAGTAGGCCACCACATCCATTCAGTTTTTATATAGGTTCTGGGATCCAAACTCCAACCTCAAACTTGCATGACCAGCCCTCTCGCCAACCTGAGATTTTTCTTTTCCTTTATGTGCAGGTGAACAGTGATTGATTCATCACTGGGACACCAGTCTCTCTGACTGGTCCATGGCACAAGTCAACCAGAAATACATAGCGTCCACCAATTGGATCTTGAAAGTAATGTTGCCAGATACTGAAAAGGCAGCTTTCCTAGAACACACTCCCTTATGACATGTGACTGACCCATGCCAAGGGTGGACTGGACACCCAGCCTACCATTATTCCCTGGATGTCCGTTCAGAACAAGCGCCATTTGGTAAAGCATGACAGAGGCGTGGGTGCCGGTGACCGAGCTGAGGGAAAGCAAAGCACACGGGGTTTCCTTGGGCCACATTCACGGCCACTGGGCAGCCGACAGAGCCTCTTCAGGATGTTTTAGAAGCTTCGATCCATGAATGAAATTATGTCACTGGCAGAACGTGATTCTGGAGTGTTGCCCTGTTGAGTGTCCCAAGCAAACATGAAGAAGCCCTGACCCTGTGGTGACCACCACACCTGACTCCAGCCAAGGAGAGAATTTCCACCAGCGCTCAGCAACCTGAGCCGGTCAGCTGAGCTGCAGGCCTCAAGTTCATGTCCCGTCTTGTTTCTCACCTGTCACTGTGGGACAAAGCCTAGATTCCTGCTCTTCCCCCACATTTCCCAGATTCCTATGTGACTCAGGGCCCTGCACCCATGCTGTGTCTGTGCCCACCCCCTCAACCCCACCCCCCACCCTGTAGAAAACGCAGCTGACTACTTGGATGCTGGAAGAAGTAGGTGAAGTCATGGATATGAATCACTAAACACAGTTTCTTGCACCCAGCAAGCACTCAGCAATCATGGGACTACCAAGCACCCTCCTTCTATTTCCTGAAATGCAAAATGAATTTGCCAAGTGCCTGTTGCCTTAATCCTGAACCCCTTGTGTGTTTTAAGAGAATCTAGACCATATGGTTCTGCTCCCACACACAGATAAATCAGCATAATGTTTGTCAGTAAAAGCTGTTTTATGTCCTCCTTTTTATGAGCCTTCTTATCCAATGCCCTAAAATAATAAGAAGAAGAAAAGTTAGTTGTGTTTGCTAAGGGTAAATAAGCATAGGCTTGGAATCCATCCCAAGAACTAGAGCAGGACTACTGCCTCTGATGCCAGCTAAACGAGGGTTGCTCTCGCCTCAGCTACTTGCACAGACCTGGAATCTGGCGGACTGAATCTCTAGCAAGAGAGCCACAAATCAGCCAGGTAAGAGTAACCAGACAGAGAAGCAGCTGCTGATTCCCAGGGGGAACTATTAAATTGTAGGCGCCATGGGCTCATCCCTAGGCTCAGCTGCAGCCAGCATGAGCATCCAAAGCAGGCTCCCATCAGCTCTCCTGCAGAATTGGGAGGGTCAGGAGAATGTGCACAGGGAATGGGCACCTGTTGCCACGCGGGTAGCCGCGGGTATGGATATTCTGAGCATTTTCTGTTGGGAGGAGAAACTGCCAGAGTCCGTCCCCTCAGCATAGTGCCTTGGTTGACCGTTACAAGGCAGAACAAGGAGCTTTGCAGCACTCCTCTGTCCAAGGTCACCACCATCACTCCCCCTGTGTCTACCACGCCCTTGCTTCCCTTGGGATTTGCTTTGCTTTGCCTCGTTTGCTGTTCTAGGGGTGGAGCCCAGAGCCTAGCACTGCTGAGGCTAAATCCAGCTACGGCCTCAGTCTCCATTTTTACACAGTGGTAGCTCAGCCCTACAAATTCTGGAGTCACCGAGATGAGAGCAGGGGTGTGTGTGTGCGCATGTGTGTATGCTTCTTCTGTTTTAATTTCATTAAAGATGCTATTAAACCCTCGTACACTGTAGGGACATGTAAAATGGTAAACAGCCTTGGTAGATGGTAAAACACCTAGAAATTTCTTACACAATAAATCTGAACACTTGCAATCTGACTAATCCAATTTCCTTCCTCAATATTTACCCTTCGGAAAGAAAAGCTTGTTCAACAAACATTTGTGTAAGACTGGACATAATTTTATTCATAGTAACCCAAATCTGGAAGCAGCCCAGATGTCTATCAAGAGGCAAATAAACAACCATGATAAATATGCATGATGGAACACAACCCACAATTAAAAAGAACAAACTTCTGACATCCAAAATAACATGGATATGCCTACAGTGGAATATTCAGCAATGCTCAAATTAGGAGGTCTTGGGACCTATTTACATTCTAAAATATTGATAACCTCCAAGACTTACTAATGTGTTATATTTTATAATAGAAGGTAAAATGGAAATTTTCAAAATACGTATTAGTTTATTCACTACAAATTAACATATTTTTGAGAAAATTAACTATTTCACCAAGTTTTTTTTAAAAAAGAAAAAAACAATGAACAAGCATAATGGTGCACCCCTTTTCAACGATTTTTGCAAATCTCTTAACTGATCTCCTATTTCCCCCTGCACACACTGTTGTGGTAAATTCTTGTGGGCGATGTGTGCAGAATCAACAGCACCACATAAATATGTAATTGGAAAATGACAGGTTGTGTTAATAGCCGTCTAGATAATGATGGCTGTTCACTTTTGGTACAAACCAAAAGTCCACAAATGGTGGTTCCCTAAAAGTTAGTTGCAATGTAAAACTAGACACCATATCAATAAACTTTTGTGCTTTGTTACATAAAAACTCATTGTAACTATGTTATGGTTGGAATGGAACTTTTACCCATGTAAGAACATAACCATGCCTAAGTCACCAGTGGTTCCCTGAGTTAAGCAGATCTTGGAAATGTTTGTGCAGGCATGCCTTACATAACACTTTTAAAATCACATCTGTTATTAATACCATCGCTACTCTCTTATCAAAAAGATCATTACATCTTAGGAAACAATCAAGCTCTGGTAACAAATACTAATTCTACAATATTCTATTTTTGCTTGCTGGTGAAGTTCTATCTAGAGCAACAATGTTTCTAGCTGGTTTCTCTGGAGCAACAGATCCACTCTGCTACACTAATGTCTACATACCTGTAGTTGGTATGTCAGCTGTTTCTGTCCCCTGATAGTTTGGTAATTCACACAGTCATGCAGGTGTTTTTCCGGCCACAGCACACCCAATGCAGCAGAAGGCTTGGTGCCTCCTTCCCATGTCAGCACACAGAGTGTTAAGAGCACTTGTGCTCAGGGTCTGAGATTGAACATGGCCACGCTACTGACCTTGCTCATCTTCCTACGAGTGCATGTAGGAAGAACATCACAAACACACAGCAGGGTGTTGGGGTCTCTCCATCCCAGGCAGCAGCAGTTTGACCAACTGTTGCCTTCACACCATCAACGCCAATGTCAGCACAGTGTAGTGGGAAAAAAGACAATCCGTATTATTATGAAAACAGCCGTTACACTGGAGACTCCTTTAGCAGACTTTGAAGACTCCCAGAGGCATGCAGAGCACACTGTGGGGACTGCCTTGCTGCATTCATTAGCAGGCTCAACAAAAGAGAAGACGTCCTGTTCTGGTGCCTGCAGGGTCCGTATCCACAGATTCAACAAACCCTGCTGTGGTCTTTGGAAAATGAGTGTATTGAACATGTAGAGATTTCTTTGTTATCCTTCCCTGAACAATACAGTATAAGGATTACTTGTAGATCTTATACTATGGGGCTGGAGAAATGGCTCAGCAGTTAAGTGCATAGATTGCTCTCCCAGAGGACCTGAATCTTCTATGTCCAGTGCCTCCTTGAGCATGCTCACACAAATACACATTCTCTTCTCTCTCTCTCTCTCTCTCTCTCTCTCTCTCTCTCTCTCTCTCTCTCTCTCTCTCCTTCTCCCCTCCCCCTCACACACACATATACACACTTAAAAATCTTATACAGGCAATCTTGTATTTGGTATCCTAAGTCATCCAGCAACAATGTGATAGGCACATGTTACACACATACACTATGTTATTTTATATAAGAGAATGGGTCCTTGGAAGACATAGCCTCCTAGACCCAATTCCTAGGGAATACTATGGAACAATTTATTTTAGGATTCCATTTATGTGCAGTCCTAGAACAGATAAACCTGTGGTGGGGAGAAGTTAGACTAGTCATTGTCTCTGGGAGAGAGGGGACCTGAAGGGACTTCCTGGGAAGGGTCCATAAGAGGACTGTCTTGAGCTGTGATAATGTTCTGTACTGACAGGACCTGGGTAGCACAGGTATGTGCATGGGCCACAACTCGGTGAAGACATGCTTAAGATTCTGCTTTATACCATGTGCAACTTTCATAGGGAAAGAAACCACTATAAACAAACATTAAAACCTAACAAATGGTAAGTATACTTCAATATTTAAAGGGACATACACTGATGTCTCTCTTCGCAATGCATGAAGAAAATAAGATGAACAAATGCAGATTTCCTAACCTCAATCTTGCTGATATTTGGGGTCAATTAGTTGTTGTGCAGTGGGTCCTGTCCTTTGAAATATAGAGCACTAAACCACCTCTTGCCCCAACCCAATAGGTAAGTAGACACTCACCCTTATTGGGACAACTAAAGTATCTCCAAATACTGCAAAATGTTCTCTGGTAGCAAAATCACCTCAAGATGAGAACTACTGAATTAGAGGGAAGGGTGGATGTGTTATAAAGCAAATATGGAAAGATATTCATGGCTTCATACATTCAAGGCATTCAGGAATTCACTGTAAAAATCTTTCATTTTGCTGGCCATGGTGGCTCATGCCCTTAATCCTATCCTTCAGGAGGCAGAGGCAGGTGGATCTCTGAGTTTGAGGCCAGCCTGGTCTACATAGCCAGTTCCAAACCAGCCAGGGTTACATAGTAATAGCCTGTCTCAGGAACAAACAAGAAACCTTCCAGCTTTACTTAAAATTTATTTTGTTTCATATGAAACCACAGGGTTAAACATGCGATTGTGTTGTACTTTTCTACATTTAACATTATTTTCCTAACATTGCATATCATTGTAGTTCTTTCTTTTGAGCTACTATTTTAAAGTTTTCCCTTAAAAAAAAAAAAAAAAGTGTGGCCGGCCAGTGATGGTGCACTCCTTTAATCCCAGCACTCGGGAGGCAGAGCCAGGCAGATCTCTGTGAGTGTGAGGCCAGCCTGGTCTACAAAGAGAGATCCAGGACAGGCTCCAAAGCTACACAGAGAAACCCTGTCTTGAAAACAACAAACAAACAAACAAAAAGTGTGAAAAACGTCCTTTCGGTGCATACTCATGCTGTTTCTAAGTCTTACGGCTGTGTTGGCCTGAGAGTTCTCGAACTCCATCGTTCCGTCTGTATCAGTCTTGTTGATACAGGTTCCTCTGCCCTGGCCATTAGTTTTGGATAAGGATTCCTACAAGGGCAGATGGAAGTCAACCTACATTTTCCTCTAGTTCTTCCAGAGTTTCTCTTCCTACCGTGAACTGTGTCCACTCTGGCTTCATCAGTGTCCAGCATCATTCCTGCCTGTGTTGATCCAGAGCCTCTCTTTCCCCCACTCATTGGCACCAGATAGGTCTCAGCCCCTTACTATTCGCTTCCTGTGCAGATGGACATACTGGGCATACTCGAGCACTAGTACTCTTGGCTCTTGGAGGCACTGCTACTTATGTGAAGCGCGCATGGCTCTCACCACATTCCAGGCCAGGGCTAGATCCCCGCACAGCTCAGCAGTGAAGAACATTTGCTCCTCTTCCAGAAGACCTGAGTTCAGATCGCAGCACCCACATCAGGAGACTCACAATTGCCTGTAACTCCAGCTCTGGGGGATATGATGCCCTCTTCTGGCCTTCATAGGTACCTGCACACATGTAACACATGCACAAGTACACACACACACACACACACACACACACACACACACACACACACACAAGAGTTCAAGCCATCCTTAGCTATATAGTGAGTATAAGCTACATGAGACCCTGCCTTAAGAAGAAAAAAAAGCTTTTAGGTATAAGTATACATCCAAATTAATCAATTTTAATCAGTTCACAGAGGAGTCAGACCAAGAACCTAGTGGTTCTATCTTCCTTACATTTCAAAAGATCTAAAAATAATTTTTAGCATTAACTTGGAAACCCAGAATCGAGGCACTGCTAGGGGTCTCACAAGCATTGAAAAATCGGGACGGTTGCCTGAGCGTGGGAAAAGCTGGATGCACACACTGAGTGTAAAGCAGGGTTCGGAAGGACAGAGGCAAACCAGGAGAAAAGACTCTCCATTTCCCTCGGCCTCAGAGGAAAGGCAGGCCACCTCTGACCCCACCCCCAGGCCTCCTAGGAGTACTGTCTGCAGCGTGAGAGAAAGGATGGAGGATGCTGTCCTTTGCCTCTGATTCCTTCTCTCTCTTTGGCTTGACCCCACACATCTTCATGGTAATGTCAGCAGCCCGTCCTTGTACTGCTGTGACTGCTGTTTCTGAAATATTTGGATAGAGACTGCATTTCTTGAGACTGGAGGGAAAAAAATCAATTTCTCACTAATATAATTCTCCCAATGTCACTTTGGGACTTAATTGCCACCATGTGCCTTCTCTGACCCCGGCTGATAGAAGGCGGCCAGCCATCAGAGGTCACACCAAATGGGGCTGTCTTGGGTTGCTGCTCAGCTTTTATGGCCACTGTAGTCCCCTGGGGCCTGTTTCACCCTGATCTCCGTTTTCCCAAGGCTTCAACTTGAGCACCCTGCAGACAGACAGAGGACAGTGGAGCAGCGTGAAAATCCTTACCAAGGGTGGACAGACCGCCAAGACTGGAGGCCTCCACACCCACCCAGGCCCCTGAGCGCACACCCCACACTCACGTAATTTCTATTCTGTTTTGAAATGCTGTGGCTTTTTAGAACAATGCTGGTGTTAAGGAGAACCAGCTGCACATGAACTCAGCCTCTCTTCGAAAGAGGTAGAATTTCATGCCTCAAAGAACACATCTCAGCCTCAGCCGCCACCCCCTCCACACACACACACACACACACACACACACACACACACACACACACACACACACACACACACTGAAAATTCAGCAGGGTCCTGCAGCCATTCAGACCACCCCTCTGTGAGGTTCTGTGTCTTGGCTTCCTGCCATCACTACAGAGGACCAAGTGCTCTGAAACTTTACACCTCACACCTCATTTCTCACTACCCACCTCCTCTGCTACTGGAGAGTGCGGCTTGCCAAACCAAAGGGCTCAATGGAGGCATAGGGAGTAGTCAGACGACAGACCTTGGGTCACTTGACCTCTCTGAGAAAAATAGAGTCATAACTAATTTGCACCTTAAGAATCCCACAGTAGGAGTGGGCACATGACTGGGTGGGCAAAGTACTTCCTGCACCAGCGTGAGGACCTGAGTTCAGATGCCCAGCACCCACGTACAAGCTGGGCAGAGTGGCATGAATCTGTAACCCCAGTGCTGGGGCATGAGCTGACATGCCGATCTTCAGAGCACACTGGCCAGTCTAGCTGAAAAGGTGAGCTCCAGGTTCACTAAGGGACCCTGACTCAAAAGTAAGACGGAGAGAGGTAGAGGAAGCCGTCAGAAGTCAACTGTGGGCTCTGCACAGCCACCTACACACATGCACATACACACATTGTGGTGGTGTGAATAGGAATGCCCCCATAGGCTCATATATTTGAATACTTGGTCATTAGGGAATGGCGCTATTTGAAAGGGACTAGGGGATGCGGCCTTGTGGAAGCAGATGTGGCCTTGCTGGAGGAAGTGTGTCACTGGGGGTGGGCTTTAGAGTTTCAAATGCTCAAGCCAGGCCCAGTGTCACTCTCTCTTCCTGCTGCCTGGCTATCCAGATGTAGAACTCTCAGCTACCTCTCCAGCACCATGTCTGCCTGTGTGCCACCATGCTTCCCGTCATGATGACAAGGGACTAAAACCCTGAACCGTAAGCCAGCCCCAATTAAATATTTCCTTTATAAGAGTTGCTGTGGTCATGGTGTCTATTCACAGCAATAGAACTTTGATTTAAGACACACAAACAGCACACACACCCTGCAGGGTCTCTATAAGAATAATCCATGGGTGTTCACAGATGATCTCAGAAAGTCAGTCAATGTTTCTGGTTCTCATCGTTTTTCCTCTGAATAAGGAGATGATTAGTTCTCAGGCAGAAGAGCAATAGCCTGCTTTTCTGTTTCCTGTTCCCAACCCTCCTCCTCGCTCATTGCCCACCGGTATTTTGACTGATTTGTTGATTGATTGGTTGGTGGACTGATGGAAACAGGGTCTCCTGGAACCTGGGCTGGCCTGTGAACTTGCTATGTAGCTAAAAATGACCTTGAACTTCTGATCCTCCTACCAATACCTCCCAACTTCCGGGATTACAGACAGGGACTCCCCCGCCCAGTTCATGCAGTGCTGGGGACTGAACCGAGGTCCTCCTGCATGCTACATTAGCACTCTACCAACTGAGCCACACCCCTAGCCCTGCCCATCAGTCTTCAATGTGAAACTGGCAATGCGCTGCTAGGAGATGCCGCCAACTCTCCCAGGAGAAACGGAAAGTGGCCTTTGTCTCTGGGCACTCCCCCTCCTCCCTCAAGAAACAGCACCCCTGAATTTGGCAAGTCAGACAAGGTGGAGTCTCCCAGCAACCCTGAAAATCTCAGAGACTTCCATGGGGCAAATCCAACAACCTGGAAAAAGACGGTTGGTCTCCCCTGCCACAGACCCCTCTACCATGAAAAGCACCGACCCAGGTAAAACTTAGGACACACATGAAGACACACATGACGCTCTAGCCTCTGTTGGTTTCTCCCAGGCAGATGCAGAGTCAAAACCCCAGGGCAGAGAGCTCTGCTTCCAAGGGCAGCATGAGCAGATGCTCCTCTCTGGCTGGGACCAGAACCACCTACGCCAGCCAGGACAGCCCATCAGAGTCACCGGTGGGAGGGAGCTCGGCAGGGTTTCAGACACCGTGTCCAGAGAGCAGGACTTAAGAGCCAAGCGTTTTCAGTGGTCCGTTCTGTCTCAAATTCCTCTTTCAAAGAGACTCGCCCACTTTATTAATTCACAGGCTTGGAATTATAAAGCATGCCCATGGCAACGGGCAGTGTTCATACTTGTCCGTTGAAATTCTTGCCTGGAAGGCTGGAGATGTGGTCCAGTATCAGAGCTCTTGCCTGGCCCGTATCTTGCCGCCCCAGGTTCCATTCCCAGCACAGCAAGTAAACAAACAAGAGGATAAAATTCCAAGCCAGAATGCACAGGTGAAAACTGGAGGAAAGACTCCTTGGTCCTAAGCAGTCCATTTGGAGAAGGAATGCCATGTATAGTTATTGCTCCTCTGCAGAGCCTGAGTCACTACGCTGGCTTGGAGCATGCAGCAGCAGGGGTGGGGGGTGGGGGGTGGGGAGGGCGGGTATGGGAGGCAGGAAGGATGGGGGACACCACCAGGTCCCACCACCAATGCCTCCAAGATGTTCCTTCCTCTTACTCTCCTGTTCTCTCTCCATGCCTGAGATGGAGAGAGAGGAACAAGAAGGAAGAAGAGAAGGAGTCCCTTGGGTCATCCCTTGAGTTCCACCACTTCCTTCAGGGAGCTAGCTGCTGATGCTATACCTGCTCATCCTGCGCAAATCAGACCCAGGGGACGGAACCCCTTTGTTGAGGCAACCCTAAGTTGCTCCAGTGAGAAGCCACAAGCATGATCTGTCCCCAAGGATCTGGATCTCACTGCTCACAAGACAGGAGCCAATAGGCAGAAAGCCAGATGACCCCTGCTGGGACTCCCAAACTCGGACATCTGGGATTTCTACCAGGACCTCTGCCCTCTGCCTGCTGCAAAGGATCTTCATGATCAGAACCGGGGACGAGCCCTCTTGAGAGGCATCACGTGTAAGGGATAAAGAAAAACAGACACATGTCACCTCACCATATTGGGACTTGTTAAGAATGATGGCTCATTGGGGCTAGGGCTGCAGCTCAGCCAGCAGAACGCTTACCCCACATGCACAAAGCTCGGTCCCCAGCATCACAAAAGCATGGTGGTGCATGCCTATGATCCTAACACTATCCAGCCTGGGCAATATGAGACTGTCTAAAAGAAAAGATTTTCGGCCTATGGACCACTGTCAGGCAACTCATTCATTCCCCTGCCCCCCAGCTCGCTTTGTAAAATTAGGGGGATGTTAAAACCAAACTAGCAAGGTGGTAATGACCTATCGGGAGAATGTGCAACTGGCTGATAGCATTGGCTGACATTACTGCTCAGTCCACGTCCTTGAGCAAGCTTTAATTTCCTCATCTGAAAAATGGAGTTAATTGTCATTAACAGACATCCACCCAAAGACAGAAACAAGGTGTGTGGTGTGCCAAATAAAACTCAGCACCTGAAGGAAGGCAAGTGTCATTTGGTATCTGGATTCTATAAAGAAACTACAAGGCAGGCTGGAGAGATGGCTCAGTGGGCTGGAGAGATGGCTCAGTGGTTAAGAGCACTGACTGCTCTTCCAGAGGTTCTGAGTTCAATTCCCAGTGACCACATGGTGGCTCACAACCATCCATAATGAGATCTGGTGCCTTCTTCTGGCCTGCAAGGACACACACAGGCAGAATACTGTAAAAAAAAAAAGAAAAAGAAAAAAAAAGAAATTACAAGGCTTTCCGTGTCATTCTAAAGTGGGTGGGATTTATTGGAATGGGTGGGGTTTATTGGAGTGGGAGGGGTTTACTGGAGTGGGAGGGGTTTACTGGAGTGGGAGGGGTTTATTGGTGTTTCAATTGTTTATATCTTTTTCTTCTTTCAAGCTCTGTCATGTTAGTGAAAACAGGGCTTTGGTCAGAAGAGAAGGGAGACACAGCCTGTGTCTCCAGAGGAAAGGGCAGCAATAGGAACTTCACTGATGAGACAAATACCCTTCCCGTGAGATCCTGTGGGGCGGGGCCAGAAAACCACAAAGGTGGTTCTGGGTGTTTCTAGAAGGACCACAGTTGGCTGCCAGTCCCACCTTAACAGATGCAGTTGAACAGTGTCTCAAACATGAAATGAGACAAAAGGGAACCGCTTTTCTATTAAACAGTAAAAGCCGCAGCAGAGAAAGGAAGGTAGTCTGCCTCGAAGGGACACCTTGCTGCAGCTCGGGGGAAATGATCTGCCAAAGACATAAAGTCATACGGGACACCACTCAAGACAGGGCCACCTGAGGCAGAGCCCAGCCACACCAATTTCCAGGAAAAAAAAAAAGGCTCTTCTTCATTTAAAATCCAAAGAACACAAAGCCTGCTTTCCAAAGGGCTATAATAAATCAATTTTTTCTTGCCTGTGCCACATCTAGATGTAGCCACTCAGTTCGTCTTAATAAACAAGTTAGTCATTCAAAGGAAAATAAATGAAATGCTTTGCCTTGAGGGACAGTTTTATTTTTAACAGTTTGGTGCTATGGCGAGAGAAGTAATATGCTACGATCTGAACTGCCTTTTGTTCCTGGGGACCACTGAGGATACAGAGGGGGTAGTGTGGGGACCTTGTTCAGGAACACAGGAGCGAGCCTCCTCCTGTCCAGCATGTGTGCGTCTGCTCTAGAGGAGCTTCATTTAAAGACACAGCCATTTGTCTTCAGGAAATGTCAACACCGTGTGGGGTGGTTTGTAGGGTTTTTTTTTTTTTTTTATGTCAGTCATTCCAATGAAAACACAGCTCAGGGGCTGGGGTGTGAGTTAGGGGGAGGGTGCTTGCCTAGTATGAGAAAGACCCTGAGTTCCATTTCCAGCACTCAAAGAAGAGGAAACATGGAAGGAGTTTGTCATGAGGAAGTAATAGGTGATATCATTATGAGATTGGGGCTGGACCCCCTTTCATAGGAAATCTTGGAAGATTAGTTCGAGCCAAAATCCTGTCTTTCTAAAGGAAAGTACAGGGCATGTTTTCAAGTCACAAAAAGGACTCCAAGCACCCTGTTTGCTCTTTCTCCTTGGGAGACAGCAAACAAGAGTCCACCAGAACCCTGAGGCCACATCCCCAAAGTTCCTCTGAGAGTCTTTAATACACCCTGCTACCCACCGTGCTGTTGGGAGGCGGTGGAAGCTTTAGGAGTGGAGGCCCTTGGAGGAGCTATTGGGGCCATTTCTCTTCTCTCTTTGCTTCCCAACTGCCGTGAGATGGCCAGGTCTTCCCTGTTCTACACTCTGTGAGAGCCTGCCTTGATGTGAGTCAACAAAGCCAGTCACCCATGGGGTCTGAAACCTCCAAAACAATGAGCCCAGGTTAACTTGTCTTCTTATGAAGTTGATTTATTCAGGCCTTTGTTACAGAAGGAGAAAACTGATTATCATACGCAAGCAGTCTCAAACCTTAGGTCCATGCTATGTTTTCTCACATGTGAGTGTTCTTGTGAGAAAGGGGAAAATACGGGTCTGGGAGGGAAGAGAAGCCTAAGGGAGTGACCACAAGGAAAGTAAGCAGCGAGGGAGCCAGTTCTATCAGTAAAGTTCTTGCTACTCAAGCATGAGGACCTGAGTTCAGATCCCCAGCACCCACATGGAAAGTTGGGCACTGGGGTGCGCATCTATGATCGGTGCCTGTAATCTGAGTGCTGGGGAGGCAGAGATGGAGATTCCTGGAGCTTATTGGCTGGCTAGCAATCTAGCAAGATTGATGAGGCTCAGATTCAGTGAGACCCTATTTGAAAAAATAACACAGTAAACAACTGAGGAGGATATCCACCACTGACCCCCCCCCCACGTACCTGCACACACAGGTGCACACACATATTTAATCCAGAAGGAGTAAGTGACCTGGGAGATCTTGGTGGCCCAACTCAAAAGCACCCCACTCACGAAGCCAGGAGATCTCGGTGGCCCAACTCAAAGGCACCCCATTCACGAAGCCTTTGCTTGTTTCTACCACGAGCCTTCCTATTGTGTTAGTGTTTTTGTTTTTAATGGTGTTTTGCTCTATAGCCCAGGCCAGCAGTGAATTCTGGATGCCCCTGCCTCCGCTCCCTGAGTGTTGGGATTACTCACATGTGTCACCACACTCTGGAGATTTGTCCCCCTTTTAAGCCCTCATCTTTGTCCCTCAGCACTTGCTCTCGCTTCCTCCACCACATATCCCCCCTTCCCCTCCTACACCCCCCCATCTCGTAGAGTTTTATGACTTGCTCTACTCCCCATCCTCCCAGAAGACCTGCACTTCCCAAGCAAGTCTACACATCACCACACATCACTCATCTCATATCTGAGGGACTCCTGGTCCAGTGAAAGAATATGATTGGCATTTAGAAAATAGTCATCCATTTAAATCAGCCTTCAGCATGAAAATAACATTAAAGTCTATTGCTAATGTCGAAGGAGTCTGGGGAGTTCTGGAAAACTGGGTTAAAGCTCTATGTCATAAATTTAAGAAAAGAATAGACGAGTGACAAACAGAACATTGAGCTAAGGCAGGCCCAAAGAAATGGGCCTGACAAAGACAAATTAAAATGTTAAGTTTAATCATTTTCATGTAAAAACATATTACAGTAAATTCCCCACACACAAATATCAAAGAGCTCGACCACACATGGCCTCGGAGATGAGAGGAGAGAGATTTGAAGTGATCTCTAAACTCAATGAGCCCATGTGTCAGCTTCCCACCAAACACACCCGTGGATGTTTAGCTTCCAGCTTTATGTCCATCTTCTGCAAGGAAAGGACTTCCCCAATCAAATCTCTCAGTTACTGGTCCCTTCAGAAAGGAAACATCATGGAAAGAGGCAATGGATTCGCTGCTTTTGGTTCTGATGTCATAGAACATGTGACAAAAACAACGTAATGGAGGGGGGATTTATTTTGTCTCACAGGTTGAGAGGTTACAGTCCATCAGGACAGGGAAGGCATGATGTGATTTGTGGAGGCTGGTGACTGCCGGGGGATCATGAGGCTGCTTGGTTACATTGCCATAAAACGGGAAACAGAAAAGATGAGTCAGAACACAATGCATATCCACACTTCAGAAGGGCTTCTTAATGGTGATAGCAAGGTCTGTAACTCAAGGACCGTTTGTGGCCCTTATATTCAGGGGTCCACTGAAGGATAGGGGAAAGCATAGCCTGAGCAAACTTCAGCCCTGTGCCCTGTCTTTGCCCGGAGTCTTCCCGTCTACAGTCCTCCATCCCAGCTTTAGTTGGGCCCTGCATCTGTGTTCTATGGAGGGTGAAAGTTTGCTGGCCCTCTTCCCAGGAAGAAAGAGAACATAACCTGTTCTGGGGTGTGGAGAAAAAATAGGGAGTGCAGGAGAAACAGGAACTTTCAGGGTTGTAACATGCAACATCTTTTTTTTTTTTTTTATTTCTCTAGGGTTTCCCACATGCCAGCCAAGCACTTTCACACACATGAGCACATCTCCAATCATCCACAGTCACCTGTCAGGAAGTAGGAAAAGCCGCAAGGGTCTCCAAGTGAGGTGATGGCCTGGCGTGGTCATGGGGCCCTGTCCCAGCTTCATCAGCCTGAGGGTTGGTCTCTGGGGACTAATTATAGTAACCAGGGCCCCTTAAGGTCTGGTTAATTTCCTCTCTCTACAGAGGTTCATTCTTTAAAAGCTGGAGATGACCTAAATTGTTCTGAATCAAAAATGAATGAGCTTAACCTGAGGGTGGGCGCCTGACTATATTCAAGTTCTACCCGCGCCATGGAAAGCCATGCTGATCTAAAGGGTATCAGTCAATAGACCTAAAAGTGGGTTACGGCTGTTTATTAACTTGAGCTTTAGAGGAACTAGGTCAGCTTCTCATGCAGCGGTAGCTTCAGGGAGGACACCCACAAGCAACAACTGGAATCTTTTGGTAATTACAGTCATGGAAAGAGCTGCAGAACAATTTTATCCGACCCATGGGTGTTAAATGCTCATCACACGGATGGTGCTGCACTGAAGAGTGGTCTGTGATGGACAGCAGCAGGGCAGGGGAGGGTGGGCACACACAGGCTTCCCTGGCACTGCAGAACCCTCTCTGACCCACAGAAAGACACACCAGTATACATGCTTTGGCTGAGAGTCTAAAGGGAAAGTGGTAGGATTCACACCAGCTAAGACTCAGAACTGCCACTCTGCACCAGTGTGGAAGAAGACGTAATATTGGCTCACTCTACAAGGTTTGAGGAAAAGCTGTAGGGTCGGGCAAGGGGGAATCACATTTGCCTCTCACTCAGAATTCAGACACTGCGGTCCATCTGTCTACATGAAGATGTTGACAAAGAACAGATGATGCACTTGGGGGCCACGTGATGTCACCCATCCCGAGTGACAGCTAGGTTGGGAGATAATAAGTATCCTGCAGGGGAAGGAACATGTGACCCCAACTTTCATGGCTTCTGATTGGCCACCAGCCAATCTCTGGATCTCCAGCTACTGAAGCTGACAGTGGGGGTGAACGATTGACTCAGGAGCAAAGCGCTTGGCTACCATCTACAAGGCCCGGGGTCTAACCCCTAGAACTGCAAGATTGAGGCTAAAGAAAATAATTTTTTCTGTGTGAGATGGGGCTGCACCTCTAAGAGAGGAACTCTAGAATCACTAGGCAGGGACGTGGAGATCAGCCCTGTCTCCCACTCGCCTAGAGCTTCACAGGCAAGTTGCTTGGGAATGTTGGTTACTTCTCTTATTGCTGTGATTTAATACTTGACAAAACAAAATAAAACAAACAAACAAACAAAAAACCAAAGGGAGGCTGGAGAGATGGCTCAGCAGTCAACAGCACACACCACTCCTACAGAGGACCCAAGCTTAGCTCCCAGCATCCATTTCAAGCTACTCACAACTGCCTACAACTACAGAATCAGACTACCTACAACTACAGAATCCAGGGAATCAGACTCCCTCCTCTGGCTTCCAAGGGCATCTGCACTCATGTGCACATATCCACAGGCAGACCTACACATACATGCACATGATAATAAAATAAAACTTAAGGAAGGAAGGGCTTATGCTGGCTCACAGTTCAAGGGTACACACAGTCCATCACAGCAGGGAAGTCCTAACAGTGAGAGTACGAGGCAGCCACACACACCCATGGTCAAGAAGCAGAGAGAAATAAATGCTGTACTCAGCTTACTTTTCTTCTTTGTAGGCAGTAGGAGACCCCAATGCAGGGAATGGCGCCGCCCGTGTTTACGGTGAGCCTTTCCACCCCAGTTAGCCTAAGCTAGGAGCGTGCCTCACTGAGGCTTGTCTGCTAACTGATTCTAGAACCTGTCCAGCTGACAATCAATATTAAGCACCACAGCCCTTCTGTGGTCCCCAAAGCACTGTGCTGAAGGCAAGAGCTTCTTGTCAGTTCCAGCCCCTCAGCTCCCACCCCACCAGTCCACTTCTGTGAGGACACTCCAAGTAGACACCTAAGCTCTCCACTCAGTGGTGCCAACATGGCCATCTTCACTTTCTCAGTAGCTGAGAGGTGAAATGAATGTTCCCCAGAGGGGACCAGATGATTCCGATAGGAAGTCTTCCCTTGTGTGGCTACAGTAAGAGAAGACAAGGGCCAGAGAGGATTAAATTTCCTTATAAAAAATACCTAATTCTGAGGTCTTTGGGAAGTGGGGAGGAAGTGCACACAGTGGTGCCACATCTGGAGGTTCTGCCAGGGAACAAGGCCCATAGCAGCACACATGGATGGGTACACCAGGAAGAGTCCCAGCCAGGGCCGACCTTGAGATGATTCCAGATCTGAAGGAGGCACCTCAGCTCACCAGTCTGCAGTGACCATGCAGCTCCTGCCGCCTTGAGTTTTCAAAGCTGGCCCCCCAAAGCCAGACCATCGGGGGGTCTGACAAGAGATGGGAAGTTGCAGGATTGGAGAGGTGGCTCATTCAGGAAACTGCCTGTCCTGCGAGCGTGAGGAACTGAGTTTGGATCCCAGCGCTCATGTAAGAACCAAGGGGGTGGAGGGTGGGGAGGCAGCCAGATCTCTGGAGTTCCTTTAACGGTCCGCCTAGCTTTATCAATGAGCTCCGGTTTCAGTGAAAGATCCTATCTCAAAAAATAATGTGGAAAGTGATAGAGCAGGGCACTTGGCTTTGACCTCTGCCTCCACATGTACACACATACACACATACATGTACACCCACATGCAGACATGCATGCACACACACAAACACATCTATACAACACATACAAAAAATGTCTAGGAAATCAAACAGTTGTGGTGGTAACAAGGACAACTCCAGCTCTGTGGATGGCGGATCACTCACAGAGAGCAGCTTTCTGCCATTACTAACTGGGAGTGCCTCAGCCACACAGGGGCTTGGGAAGATGTCTGGGGATCCTGTGGCGAAGCCTCAGGTCCACGCCCAGCCAAGGCAGAGCCTGGCTTGGCTGTGAACTGGGCTTCTTATGCACTAGGGAATACTACATTCAGCAGCAGTTGATGAGGCTTTCTCTTCAGACTCACCACTGGGACTCACACTCTCAGACACAAAGCCCACACAGACATTCCCTTGATGTGAGTGTAAAACTTGCCATGCTTCCTCGGGATATATTTTTGGATTGGAAAAAGTAACATGACTGTGGTGTCCCAAGAAGAAAAGAACATTCCCAGTGGAAAGAACAGAGGGACAAATGTATCATCAGAAATGTAGAGACCTGGGCTATCATCCGTTTTCTCGCAACTCTTTGGGTGACCCAGGAGTGCTCTCGTTACTTTCTCTCTCCTTCCCAACCCTGCATGTACCTCTGCACTCTTCTCTCTGCTGGGCTTTGATTGTGTGGTCTGTGGACACCCAAGCGTTCCAAGCCCATTCCTCAGCCCCAGTCACCAACGGAAGGAGTGCACGCTGTCTGTCTCCTGCCGCAAGTGTGGGGCAAAGCTTGGACGCACGAGGCACTGTTTCGAAGAGTTGTTCTTGTAAAAATACAAAAGAAAAAAAGAGGTGGGGCGTAGTGGAAGAAGTTAGCTCACCGGAGACCAGCCCCTGCAGAGCTAGTGTGAATTCACCCCCTTCTCTCTGCTTTACTTCTCAGCTGTCAGGGAGAGCCATTTCTCCCCGTGGGTCCAAGGCAACCTATCAAGATGCCTAGACTGAAGCTTCCAAAGCAAGACGTTTCTCTCTTATAGTTGACAATCTCAAGTTTCATATCACAATAACCGAAGGCTGTTGGGCACCGTCTCTATTAATCTGTTTGTTAACATTTCCTAAGTGTCTGGTATATTCTAGGCTATACACAGGATACAAGGACTGAGCCAAGACAATAAGGTCCTGGACCTCCAAGGGCCTTACCCTTTGAAGTGTAAATAACAGCAGCATCCACTAAATGCCCAGGGGGAGTTAGTGCTTTTCTCCTCATCTACCCTGAGTGCCCCAACAGAGCAGACAGAGGGACAGACAGCAAATCAGCACCAGGCGGGCAGCCACACCGGGTAGCTGCAGACATTCTGAGAAATAGGAAGTGGGCTACCCGAGGTCCCTGTGGTCCACAGTGATGACCCACACTCTTCTCAGACTGCACTAAAAGGCAGCATCTCCGTCACTTGTACTCCCAGGCCTGCACCCAACTCCTCCGCAGAAGCCCTGCTGTGCACCCTACAACTTGGCCCATGGGAGAGAATTTGGAGCCCAGGTGGTAAGAAGGAAACAAGAGAAAGGAGACATTCCCAGTCAGCAGGGACCTGGTCTTGGCATCTCTAACCTCAGGACTCCCCATGCTCGCGCACGGAAGGAAAGTAAACCTTCCGAGGTGGCCCATGGCTGGCTGGATGAGGCTGAAGGCATGTGGCTCTCCAGCAAGCCTGCTTATTTTATAACCTTGGAAAAAAACACCCCTGAAAATGACCAGCTGTGTTGATGATGAAGCCCGAGAGACCGGTGCTGTCATGGGGGGTGGGGGGGAAATGAGTGTGAACCCCAGCACACTGAACCTTGGTGAATTGGCCGCTAAGTCAGACAAAGGGCTAGAAGATGTTGTTTAGAACACCTCATTAATAAAATTCAAAATGGTTTTCTGCAATTATGTGCAATCATTGGTTATTTTACCCCCAGCCAAGTAGAATTCCCACAGCCAATCTATAGCTTTGGTTTCAAATGCCAAGAAAAACTCCCTGGCACATAGGGAGAATAGAAGAGGAGACTCGGGCTTAGAGACCAGAAGCCCTTGATTAGCTAATAGAGAATAATCCACTGGGAAACGGAGCTTGCCAAAAAACGAAACCAATGAGTGACCGTCCGGGGAGAGCGTGGCCACACAGACCACTTCCACACAGGCTTCCTGGTTGATCTTGCAGCCAGAAAGCAGATGGAAGGGCCGCTCTCTCCTCTGATACTCCATCCTGCTGTAGCGCCCACTCCGCATATTTCAGGAAACCTAACAACACCTTCACTAGTCTGATAAGGAACTGGAGAATGTATCCATCATGTTTTCTCAGGAAAGTCCTGCCCTGAGCCCATCAAGTCCATGCAACCTCTCTATTTGCATCATTCATTCACTCATTCAGTCATTCAGTCATTCAGTCAGTCAGTCAGTCATCCTCCATCAACACTGCACTGTCCACACCAAGGACCGTCCTAGGCTCTGGGGTCTCTGGCTTCTCCTGAGGACTTGGGCTGAGGCTGTCGAAGCACAGCACACTCCACCGTGCTACCTCAAGCCTTCATGTTCCGACCTGTCAGAGCCAGCCAAACTCCGAGTCCCATTGTCCGTATACGGTGGTGTGATAAGAGATTTTCACATTCTTGGTTCCTTCTATTCCCCCCTCTCTACCATGGGCATATATTACTTTTACAAAGAGAAAAGCCTTTGTTTCTTATTGAAATCTAACCTGTTACACACTAATTTCAGATGTTTGCTATCTGGAGGGAGATGAACAGTGGGTGTTGGTAGCTAACATGAAGAAAATTTTCTCTACGGACAATGCAAATGTGACTTAGAAAACAGTTCAACTTTAGTCAGCCCCAACTTTCTGTTGTGGTAGCGGCTACTTAATCCATCAGTTGGCCTCGATGCTTTGCAACCAGTGTCTCCTAGAAGCCTTTCTACTGCAGGAGTTAGTCATATCCAAGTGGCTGTGAGGAGTTTAACAGGAAAAAAAAAAAAAACTGCAAAGGAGTTGCCTCGTCTCTGAGTTCTTTAGTCTTTAAAATTCTTTGTTTAAATATATATTCGATTTTCTTAGAGGTCAAAGCAAAAAGAAGCAGAAGTAGCCTGTGGTCAGAGGGTTCATGGGAATCGGCAGCCTGACCTGCGGAGGCACACAACCTACATCTCTGTAGCTCACAGCCGCATGAGGCGCACATCTGGCTACTGTGGAGCCGTGCTCTCTCCTCCTACAGCCTTGCACTGTGTTCCTCAAAGCAGTCATTGAGGTTGGTGCTCCAGATCAAAAACTGCCCGCGTAGCTTTGTGCAAACCTGCCTCAGGCTACTCCGCGGCCTGCCGCTGTTCCTTCAAAGTCAAGAGCAAATCATGGCGTGGAGCAAACACATGACCTGATTTCAGCAATTGTCTTCCATTCCCACTCCCTTGCCCGACTCACGGGAAAATCAGCTCAGGACACTTCACACAAAGCAAACACATCATCCTTTGAAGAAAGATAATGGGCCAGGGAAGATGTAAACACTGGAAGAAGGGAGCACCATTCTGGAGGCTGGTACTCCAGGCATCACATCCCATTTCTGATTTCTGTAACCAATTGCCCGATTACTTCCCACAGGAGTGGAAGATTTTTGGCTGGGTTACACTTGCAGCCTTTATTGGAACTCGGAGACCATTTTAGAGCACTGCATGTGAGCTTATGTGAGGGAGCCTAAGGCACAAATCCAGAGAGGAGAAGTCGGGGTGTCTCCTGGTCTCGGAGCACAGTGAGCTCCCCAAGCTGAACAGCTTCCCCAGGAAGGATTTTCTGTTTTCAGTCCAGCACCCATCTCAGAAGGGGAATCTCAGAGAGACATGGCGGCACCCAGCAATGCCATGAGGCTGTTTTGCTTTCTCAAGGGAATGGAGTAGCGATGTCATTACTGGGGAAATGTCATCCCACAGCACTGTTATGATCCTCAGTGCTACCAGTTTAGATTGCCAGTGTGCGTCTCCAGCCATTTCCCTGCATTCTTAGGAGAAGGTCCAACACGGTGGTGTCATTTCTCTGCCCTAGTCACCTTTTCCTGCAGACTAGGGATTTGTTTACCTTCCACACACCTTAATGATGACGCTACTGTGAATTCCAGAAATTACTCCAGCAAACACTCGCAAGAAACGGCACCTACAGACAACGATAAGGCATACTAATGGTCCTTTTAATAGACTCTGGTACCCTGGCGTGCACAAACTCAAACGTGGGAAGGAGGCTTTGCTGGAAGGTAGAACAGGATGCTGGAAACACAGATGCTCCTTCACAGCCCCAATCAGGGCTGGTAAATGAGCAGTTAAGAAACAAAAGGTGCAGCCTTCAGCAGGGAAAAGCTAAACCCCGAGTCTTTTAAGAGGCTTGTTTGTTCTGAGGTAGACAAGGAGCTATAGAGGAATTTTCCAGATCCTTAAAACAGGGGTGTATTTCACTACAGTTTCAAATTCGGGAGGAGACAGGAGTCCACGCAGCATGTGTGCCCCTTACCTCTGTATCCTAAAGCATGTTGCTCTTTTGACTTTTTTCTGGGGCTCATATCTGAATCTGTCTTTAGCCTTCAGAGGGGAATTTGGACAGGGGCTTTACAGAAAATTTGAATCAGTTAAGACTCAGGAGAAGCTTGCAATCAGCTGAGTGAATTTGCTCGGTATGACAGAGATGTGCCTTTGTGAGCTGGGAGAGGAATGCTAATGGTTGGGACCTGGACTGCCCCAAAGCTCCAGAGGCTTGTCCCCAGCCTATGGAGAAAATTGGCTTGAGCAAGGCATGCTTTCCCTTGCCTTTCTGCTTCCTGAACTCCTTAGGTTATCAGGCCGCTTTCCCTCTCTCTTCCTTGATGCGCTACTTCATGACATGCCCAAAGCAACAGGGCCAGGCAAGTTTTCCTGAAACCATGAACCAAAATAAACCATGTGGGAGGCTGAGATGGAAGGGCACTGTGAGCCAGGGGCCCAGAGCTAGCCGGAGCAATATCACAAAACCCCACGACGAGGAAATAAAACGGTTCATTTCTTAGCTCAACATAAAAGTTAAGAGGGGGCAAATGCTGCATGTCAACTCCGGGGATCGGTGAAGTGTCACTCACACACAGCCTCTAGCAGCTACCCCACAATCTATCTGCCTAGGTGGAAATTTACAGGGTTCGAGCCTTTGCGGAGAGAAGAAAGGGTCAAGCTGCTCATCTTGAAATACCTGGGATGACTGGCAAGTTTGCTGAGTGAAAATCCATAAAGAGGCAGAGGGGGAAATACGTACCGTATTAAACACCCGAGACTCAGAAACCACCCTCAGGGCAGCCCCTACACAAACACAGCCCATGGTCCAGTGTCTCACGGAGCCAGAATCCATTTCCTTACAACTTCAATTCATTTCCAAACGGAGAGGTTGGGATTTAGAAAATTAAATCAGTTAACCAGATGTTCTCCAGAGGTTGAGGCAGAAGGATCACAACTCGTGGGCAGCCTGAGCAGCTTAGTGGGGCTTGGTCTCAAAACAGAAAGCCAGGCCTGTCATCCCAGTGCTTGAGAGACAGGGGCAGGAGGATCAAGAGTTTAAGGTTAGCCTCAGCTACATAACAAGTTTGAGGCCAACCTGGGTTATATGAGACCCTGTCTCAAAAGTAAGTAAGTAAGCAAACAAACAAATAAATAGAATTAGAAAGGGCTCAGTTGAGTACTTGCCAGGCATGAATTAAATCGTAGGTACCATCCCCAGGATACAGACAGAGAGGAACAGGGAGGCGGATAATTAAGTGACCTTTCCTGAGCTGAGACAACTACACCAGAATAAGACCTTAGGTCTGTCCATGTCTAACGTCCGCTGACCCTTTGCCTGTGTCTACCAGTGTAGATAAATTTTGTGATCTTTTTCCAGGAACAGCTGAGTTAATACTGAGGATGCCCAGGGAAGGAGGCCAGAGGCCAGTGTAAAGCACATACATTTCAACTTTCCTCCCACCCTATCCCCAGATCTTTCTGAATGTGGCCATGGCAGCGGGAGGCCCTCACAGAACGGCTAGGGGGAGGGGTGGTACAAAGGGCCCAGTCGCTCCAAATGGGATAATTGAGGACATATGTCTGCCTGGCAATCCCAAAGAAAGCTGCCCTGTAATTCCTATGCCCCAAAGCCATAACATGGACTAACAGGGCTCTCTTCCAACATCTAGGCCAGCTTATAAAATGGAGACAATCTAAACAAGGACAACTTTAAAACCCCAACAGGAAATAAAAGGCCTCTCTCAAAAGCACGGAGTCAGGGCCGCCTCCTCAGATACAATCAGACTCCTGTGGTGCAGAATAGCTGGGGGTGAAAAATTACCCCCATTAAAAAAAAAAAACTCCTACAGAAGCATGGCAAAATTAGAAATGGCTTCCTTGCCCCACCAGCCCCTAAAAGGGAAGCCTGTTTCCATCTGAGGGCGGGTGTGAGCGGGTGTGAGCGGGTGTGAGCGGTGGAAAGCGACGTCTGCTAACAGTTAGCTTTGATTTCTCCAGGTTTCGAGCATGAGGAAGTGGAGAGTCGACTTTATGTTACAGCAAAGATCTAAAACCTAGAACTACAGTCATTTATTGTCAGTACCCACTGCCTGGCTGTCTTCAGGGTTACGAAGGGGCAATTATCCAGGTGGCTGATGGCCTTTCTGAATGCAGAATTCCAGTAGTCACAGAAGTCGTGTGGGGCTGCGGGCTGGGCAGTAAATGTGGTGAGTCTGGAAACTCAGAGACCAGACTCCCCTGCAACACCTTCCTGGTACTGAGAGGGTCCCCAGTACTCTTTGATACTGTATGTAAACCCCGGGCAGGCAACCCTGTTCACCCCCCTGCTGGGATGTCACACACACACACACACACACACACACACACACACACACACACACACACACACCCTGCTTAGTCCCACGGGTAATTATTGTGTTATTGAAAAATGGAAGACAGCTCAGCAGGTAAAGGTACTTGCTGAAGGGGCCTGTTCATCTGAGTAAACAACAAAGACAAAAAAAAAAATCCTCCAGAACCTGAGCAAAGGCAGAAGGAGAGAACCGACTCCACAAAGTTGTCCCCTGACCTCTACGTGTGTGACATGCATATACATTCACATGCACACACATATATACACAACAATAACTTTTAACTAAATTTGAAGTAGAACCAACTCGGCTTCCGGCGTGTTTATCTCGCAGTAGTTTAGAAGCAGGAGGTGAGACTCAGTGTGGACAATGAACTAGTTCCTCACCCACACAGGAGAGGTAGATCCATGAGCCAGATCTCATACCAGTGCCGAGCTGTGTGGCCAGGAGAAAGTCCCTAGGCTGTTGTCACACACAGCTAACTCATGTGTAAAATGAAGAGGAGAGTGTCTCCCTCTCAGGATCGCTAATGATGCCCAGGACACAGTTTTGAAAAAAAAAAAAATCTTGCTGTCTTTTGCACTAAACAAGGAAAAAGAAACATCAACCAGTCACACAAGGGCCTTTATCCCTTCTGGAAAACACCTAACACTAAAGCTTACCACACAGCTAGAGGTACAACTGTTCCTCTACATGATGATGGAGAAGGTTTGGGGGAACCAGTCACTCTCAAATCAGTCTAGATCTAAAATTCACCAACTACAAGAGTGGTTTCTTAGGTATAAAGCTTCTCTCCAGGAAAAGGCAATCTCTCTCCACCCAGAAAATATAACAGTAATAATCCTAGCCCCTGTCCCTTGTTAATGGCAACACTTTTTTATCCTTTTCTGGAAACAAAGACCCCCCAAAAAAAAATGAGGATACCCAGAGGCAGAGGGAGGAGAATGGGAGCTAGCCTCAAAGGAGAAAGAATACAGAGTGAAGAGGGTGGAGAAACTGAGGAGTATTCACGGGCATTTCCAAACACAAAGATACTGACATTCTCTGGGGAGAATCTGCTGCGCATCTGCTGGATAACCCTCCCATTAATGACATTCCAAAATATTTAGGATTTCAGCCACAATATTCCTGCCACAAAGCCGCTGGAGCTGCGGAAGATTTAAATATTTTGTCTAGGAGATTATCAGGGCTCTAGACAAGATCAACCAGACTCAAGAGACCAAGGAGGAAATAAAAAACGGTCTCTAAAACCCAGCTCCTCACTGCATGCAACATCCGGCAGCCAGAGTCTCCCTCTCCTTCACTGAGCATCTGTGAGAATGAGATTTAGGAGAGAAATGAGATGTGGGAATATCATAGGCCCCATCTTGGAAATTAAAAATAAATAAGCTAGTAAAGAAACAGTCTTCTGGGACCAACATCGCCATGCATGCCTTCTGGGCTTTCTTCTAATCCCACAACACATTAACATCATATATCAAGTGCAGACACATAGATTCCTATTGATTTATCACTGACAGACCAACAGACCACAACCTGCATGAGGGGCATAGGCTGATTTATTTGACTCACTGACCATAAGGAAGACCTGGTGAAATGCTTGACTCCTTGTGTTTCTCGATAAACATTTTTAGACTACATAAATGAATTAATGAAGTTAAGTGATTGCATGGGATGGATGGGTGGATTGCATGGAAGGATGGGTAGATGAGTAGATGGGTGGGTGAGTGGATGGATGGATGAAATAGGGAGATGGATGGATGGGTGGATAGATGAGTCAATGAATGGGTAAGTAGATGATGGACAGATGCATTGATGTTTGTGTGAATGGATAGGTGGATGGTTAGATAGGTGGATGGACAGATAAGTGGATGGGTATGTGAACATAGGATGCATGGGTGGACAAGTGGATTAAGAAACACATGGTCACAATTATCGTAATCTATAAACAAAAGGCAGCATGGATCCTCCCCTATCCAGGTACTTCCTACCACCCCATACACACCTCTGGGTCCTCAGCATCCATGTGTGTGACGGGGGCACAGCTTGTGCACGGGCACTTTGCCCTTGGGGCCTGAGGACTGCTTGCCCCTTCCACCTTACGCCTAAGTGAAAGGACACATAAACTGCATCCAAGAGAAACCGAAATTGATAAAAGTTTGAGATTAAAATATAGGCATGGCAGTATATGCCTGTGATCTCAGTGCTAGAGAAGCCAGGAAGGAGCAGGAGGATTACAAACTGGAGGCCAGCCTGGATTACATAGTGAGAGCCTGCCAGGAAACTAAAGGGAGAGAAGGGAGGGAGGGGAAGACAAGGTGGAGGGAAGAGAGGAGAGAAGTTTGAGGGTAAAGGATTTCCTGCCGGTTCATAAATGTCAGAGATCTTCTTGCCATAACCTGGTCACCAGCCTCGTCAACAGCCTGGTCACCTGGATGAACCCTTTCTGCGTTTGAGACTCCACCTCTGAAATGAATCAAGTATGCTTCCTACTCATGGGTTCTGCTTGGCCTGAAGCCTGCTTGGGACTCCAGCCTCGGGTGGGCTCGTCCTCCCGTCTCCCCCTGCACCCCCCCCATACTGCTGCAGGGTCTCTTTCCACCCGCAGCTGCCCACCTGACCTCCCTGACTATGTCAGAAGCCCTAGTATACTCCCTCACAGCACCTTTTATCTTTCCCTTACACGACTCACTGCCGTGTATACCTCGTGCCGGTTTGTGACTTACTTAATACCTCTTCCCATGTTTATTTGTGATTTCTCTAATGCCCATCCCCACCCTGGTTATACATGACTAATATTACTGTGCACTTACTAAGTACTGGGCTGGCTTTAATCACTCTGCGTGAATTACTTACTTTAAATCCCACAATAGCCACTGGGGTAAAGACTTTCGTCATTCCTGACTTATAGAGAGAAAACTGAGGCTCTGAGACACCGGTACTTATCCGAGGATGCACGGCTTAGTGAGTGAGTGGCCTGGGGTCTGAACTTAGGCCCTGGCTCCACGGATCGCACTGACTACAGCATCAGGATTTGACCCACCCAGGAGCCAGGCATTGAGTCTGCTCTGATCACCATTGTATCGCTGCCCTGGTGCTGAGTGAGGTAGCCCGGAAGAAGCCACAGCCTCTAATGGAGGGAAGGGGGAATGGAGGGTGGAAATTCCACGGCTTTGGGATGTTTCGTTTTGTTTTGTTTGTTCCGTTCTATTCTTTCTTGGTGCTGGGGATGGCCCCCAGGCTCTTGTGCATGCTGGGAAAACACTCT
The DNA here is from genome assembly GCF_007827085.1 of Peromyscus californicus insignis. Classification (NCBI taxonomy): domain Eukaryota; kingdom Metazoa; phylum Chordata; class Mammalia; order Rodentia; family Cricetidae; genus Peromyscus; species Peromyscus californicus. The sequence goes on along the minus strand of NW_026294436.1, from coordinate 63,092,955 downwards.
GCTCCTAAGCTGTCCCCTCCAACCTCTCATTCCATGGCCCTTTCTGCCCTGTGGACTGATTAAAGCCATCCAGTTGGGAAGGTGCAGGGGTGGGCTGGAAGCCCCTGGGAAAGGCACGCCTGCTAAACTGAGTCATAAATGTGAAATTCGGGTCCATATGGGTGTGCTAAAAGCTCTGAGGTCATCCGAAATCCATTCACTGAGTACCCTGAGCACTAGTCACCTCCCACATCGTGCATTTACTTTACTTTGGGGGATTAAGACGTCAAAATATTTCTACATCTCACTTTAACTTATATAAATACACTTGCCCAGCAGTACTTTCACTTTGGACTCGACCTCACCTTGTTTACACTGAGCGAGTATTACTCACTCCATATAGGTACACATCTTCCTCTTTTCTATGCTTGATTCAAACTCAGAGAGCTGTGCCTGCCAAGTCAGTGCTCCGTTCCCACCCTTATACATCTCTAAAATGAGTACTGAAAATAAATTCTCAAGAAAAGACTCCTTGGAGCTGGGAAAGTGGTTGTCATGTACGCCCAAGAACCCATGCTTGACCCCCAGAACCCACATTTTATTTAAAGCTGGGGTTCTTGGAGATGACTCAGTGGTTAAAACCCTTGCCACGCAAGCAGGAGGACCAGAGTTCAGATCCCCTAGAGCCATGCCAGGTGGGCACAGTGGCCCGCCTGCAATTCTAGCCTTAGAAGGTGGAGACACAAGGGATCCCCACAGTAAGCTACCTCAGGAGACTAGCTGTGTTAGTGAGCTCTGGTTTGACTGAGAGACTGTGCCTCAAAGTCTAAGGTGAAAGAGTGATTACGGATGATTCCCAATATCAACCTCAGGCCTACACACACACACACACATACACACACACACACACACGCATGAGCACATATACAACATATACACTATACATACATATTACACACATGTAGATATGAAAAAGAGAAGGAAAAAAACATAGTGGGGCATGGGGTTGGGGTAGAGATAGGTAGATCACTAAACAAGGAGCCTAGCCTACTTGGTGAGCTTCAGGCCAGGAACTCCTCTCTCAAAATACAGGGGGACAGATCCTGAGGAAAGACACCCAGGGCTGCCTTCTGGTCAGTGCTATTTTTGGAGACAAGGCCCCACATAGCCTAGGTTGGCCTCAAACCCTCTATATAGCTGAATATGATTTTGAATTTCTAATCCTCCTGCCTTTACCTCCCAAACGCTGGGGTTACAGGCATGCACTACCACACCTGAATTACACAGTGCTGGGGCTGGAACCTGTAGCTAGAGTTTTCCTGCCTAGCCCACAGTCAGGACAAATCTCTCTCACCTGCCAAGTCCCACAGCCGCTCAGACCCAACCAAGTAAACACAGAGACTTATATTGGTTACAAACTGTATGGCCGTGGCTGGCTTCTTGCTAACTGTTCTTACAGCTTAAATTAATCCATTTCCATTAATCTATACCTTGCCACATGGCTCGTGGCTTACCGGCATCCTCACATGCTGTTTCTCATCATGGCGGCTGGCAGTGTCTCTCTGACTCAGCCTTCCACTTCCCAGCTTTATTCTCCTCCTTGTCCCGCCTATACTTCCTGCCTAGCCACTGACCAATCAGTGATTTATTTATTGACCAATCAGCAACACATTTGCCATATAGAACATCCCACAGCAGGAACCCAGGGCTTTTTGCGAGCACAGTAAACACGCTATCAACTGAGATGTATCCCAACCCCTCTCGGCTGCTTTTCTTAAAGAGAAGGAACGTTCAAATGGACTTTGATGAAGGAAAAGCGGGGCTTTGGCCAGTCAGGGTAGTGGGTGTGCAAAGCCATTTGGCAAGAATGACAACCACACCTTGAGAAGGTAGGTGGCCCGGGGAGGGGGGACCTCTGATAACAGAGACTAAGGCATGGAGAGTGCCAAAGCAAAGCAAGAGGCACTGGCCTGGGCACAGCTCAGTGGGACAGGATTGACTGGCAAGCAGGAGGCAAGGGAGGTGCCCTCCATCACCATGCCACAGAGAAAAAGGGGGAAAGAAGGGAGATGCTGACATCTGCTAGAGCACAAGCGTCTAGTCTGCCATGGCAGGGCTAGCCTAAGGTACTGGGAACCTGCCAAGAATGCAGGTTCTCAGATCTGCCCCAGAACCGCTCTGAGGATAGCAATCCGCTTCCCATGAGTCTTCCAGGAGACTCCAGAGACAGAGTCTAAAACTTGCCAAAGCCCCTCCCACACGCACGAGATGTGTTGGGAAAGGCAGGTTAGAGCCACCATGAATGGGAAGACAATGGACTTGGAGAGACCAGGTAGGCCAGCTGGAAGCTGAGAGACCGGAGGGCCGCTACATTTTAAATCCTGCTGAACAGACAGTGACCATTTTATTAGACAGGAGCGTCCTGTGGGGACAATATCTTATCATTGCCTCTCCGCACCTATAACATAGCACATGAAGCCCTAAAGCCAGATGAAAGCAGGCCAGAAACAAGGAAGTTCTGCAATTCTTTGACCATGTGGAGACTTCATAAAAGACCTGGAAAACCCAGTAAATAGTCCCAGGCAAGGACTCACATCCTTCCATTTCCCACGAACTAACATGACCTTTCCCCAGACTCTCCACAGTCCTTCCTCTCTCTCAAAAACACCAAGGATAAGAAATTACAAATTTTGATTTGGGAGTAAAAAGACATTTTCAACTATGGATGTCACTTTCTGGCTCCACACGGTTTGGCTCCTTGAAGCATCAGCGGACTCAGTCACGTCTCGGGTCTGAATCTCTGTTCACTATTGGTGCACCAGCTGCCTCCTTGGTCTGTGCTTCCATTGATTTCCTCCGAGCAAATCCTCATGAACTGAGCTCAGTAGGAGAAACCCCTGAAGCTGGGTTACTCAGCACGATGGTTAATATTGACTGTCGACTTGACGGGTTCTAGGAGATGAGCCTCTGGGCATGCCTGTGAGGGATCGCTCCAATTAGATTAATTAAGATGGAAAGCCCCACCCTACCTGAGGACAGCAATAAGTCCCAGACTGAATAAAAAGGAGAAAGTGAGCTGAGCACCAGCATTCATCTCTCTCTGCTTCTCCTGATTATAGATGCATGGTGACCATGATATACTATACATACATATTAATATACATCTTGGGAGATTATATATATATAAAGAGCTGTGGGATTTAGAAAGAATGTAATTTCAAAACTAAAGCTTAAGTTTCCTTATTACAAAAACAGTTGACACAGACTTTTGTATCTCACTGTAAACTCTGGTAACAGAGTTACATTAAGACGTCAACTAGCAGATCTCTGTGAGCTCCAGGCCAGCCTGGTCTACATAGAAAGTTCCAAGACAGCCAAGGCTACAAAAGGAGACTCTGATTCAAAAATAAACCAAAAAGGAAGAGGGGGAGGAGAAGCAGAAGGTCATCAGCTAAAGGGGAGCTGGGAATGGCAATGTATGCCTATAATTCTAGCACTCCGGAGGCTGAAGCCAGAGGTTTGTGTGTTCAAAGTCTGGCCTGAGATATAGAGTAAGTAAGACCTTGTCTCAAAATGGAGAAGCTAAATTATGCTACAGTTCAAAACTTTGGGACTGAGGACTTCTCTCCAGAAGCCCTCTCTTCCTCAGAAGGAAGGAGGCACTGGGGAGATGCAGGTCCCTTGCTGCATAGCATGGATGTTGAATGCCACCCAAAGGCCTGTGTAATAAAGCCTTTGACCCAGGATGGCACATGGGGCACGTGGTAGAACCCTTTGTGAGTAGGACCTAGTGGCAAGTCCTTAGGTCACTGGAGGCATTTTCTAAAAGAAGCACATAGGTCCCCAGCCCCTTTTATCCCTCTTTGCTTCCTGGTCCACAGTAGTTCTGCTCTACCACAGGTCCTGTCATGCCGCTTTAGTGCAGGCCCAAAGCGATCAGGTCAACCAATGATGGAGCAATGGGACCCAAAATAAGGCAATCCTAGAAGCTCATCATCCCAGATATTTCATTACAGGAACTGGAAGCCGACATGCACCTGTAACCTCTACAGTCCTTCCCGCTCTTCTAGAAGACAGTATACATAATTTCTAAATGTAGCAGTATAAGATGATCACGTCACACCACACAGGGTTTAAAAACTGCACTTCTCAGAGGCTGCTTGCAGGAAGACTCACTGCAGAAAGATCTGGGTGTGGTGGTTTATGTCTAATCCCAGAACTTGAGGGGCAGAGGCAGGATGCTGAGGGTTCAAGGTTATCCTGGGCTAAGTTGTGAGTGTAAGTCTACCCTGGGCTACATGAGACACAGTCTCAAAAAGAACAAAACAAATAAAAAACAACAAGAGGAATTTCAAAAAAGGATATATAAGAACTAAACCTTTGTAAGATGGATTTTAAGCAATGCACACCCTGTATGGAAACTTCAGAAATCACTTTTACTAGAACACACTACCTGTCAGCTATTTTATCTTCTAATGTTTTTTTAGAAAATATTCACTGGCATTTTTTCCTGTAAAGTTTTTAATGGTCCAGACCAGGAAATACTCTATCCCCAGTGCTGCATCCTGCTGTCCACCCCGTACACTCAGCACTAATCATACAAGCAGCATTTCCTGAAGCACCAGAAACTGTACAACCGTGATTTTAAGTGACCACATAGCATTTGGTCAGTCAGAGTGATCAGTTTACATAACCATTATTCTCATGCTAAATATGTAGCCCCTTCCCTATTCCCCCTAACCCTGAATAATACTACAATGAAAACTTAGTGATGTTTCATTCGCTCTTAGTATAGGACTTAAAAAAGTGTAGAATGGCTTATGAACATCTCTAGCAGGAACAATATTCAAAATGTTTATTTATCACCCGGTGCTTCCTGAGTCCTGACTAACTATAATTAGAAGAGACTACCCCAAATAGATCGAGAAAGACAATGACCATAAACTGCCAGGGAGGCCACAATAAGCATGCCAGCTGCTTGTCTGCCTACATCCCCAGATACCCTCAGCCACAGCGCTAGTCTTCCAGTGCCTTCTCCCTTGGGATGTGAAGGCACTGACCAACTCTTGAGTTCTGCTTCCCTTGAGTCAGCCATCATCAGTCAGTTCATGACCCATCTCCTAATGCAACCGAGCTGATTCTAAATTCTTCCTCTGACAACAGTCATAGTCCTCCAGCGAGTATCGCCTGACTCAGACTCACTTCTAAGGTAGTTTTGATCACAGGATTTCTTGATTTTTATTCCTATCTGTGTTGAAAGATAAAGTCTTCCCTACTTCTAAATCTTGGTTGCATCTGATCGCATAAAAAGTCAAATTGCGAATAAATAAGTGTGGGCTGAGGAGATAGCTCTCCTCAGGGCTGTCGGTGAGTAAAGCACGTGGTGTGTAAGGATGAAGCCCTGAGTTCAGAGTCCCAGCACCCATGTCTGCTCTGACAGCAAACATCTGCTACCCTAGTGCTGGGAGACAGATACGGGCAGAACCAGGGGCTTCTTGACCAACCAGTCTAGTCAAATTGATGGTCACCAGGGGCAGAGAGAGACCCTGTCTCAAAAATAAAATTGAGGGCAGCAAAGATACTCAGTGTCCACCTACAGCCCACATATACATACATACAGACAAGTTAATCTTCACACTCACGCATGCTCACATCAAATGACAATAAGCAAATAAGCAGATGATATGCATACATACATGCATATATACATACATGCATATTTATTTTTATTGGGAGACTGAGGCATTATGAGACTAAGGCAAAAAATACTTTCTCCAAATCAAAGAAAGCCTTATAAAGATGCTGAGATTTTAGCAGACATCTGAATAAATGTCAGACCAGCACTTAAGGACAGCTAGGAGAAAAAGACATCATCTGCAGGAAAGGAAAATGGGTACACAGGAGTCAGGAGTTGACATTCTCCCCAGTCACTCTTACAGGAACCTCAAACTGTCTCCTGTATAGTCACAGTGCCCGTAACAATTATGGGTTGTGCTCATGGACACCCAAGAGGCTGCAGCCCTGCATCCCTCAATCCAGGACACAGAAGACCCTGGTGACCATCAAGTCTTAGCCATGAAAGACTGCAAACCAAAAGGCCTCGCCTTGATGATACCTGTCACCAAAGGAGGAAGGGCTTTGACAAGCAAGTCTGTGCAATGTAAGCACCCAGCAGGCTGCCCTTCAATGGAACAGTCCCCAGGCTGCCTTCAACGCTCTATTAACACCCTCAAGAGCATGTCCTGCACAGAGAACAGTCCTCATCTTGCCACAGAGGGAGCACGGTTTTCATTCCTCAGCTTTGACACAGGCAGAGGGAGATTCACTCCTCACTCAGGGGCCATTTAAGAAAGACAACTTTGGTGGCAGTCACCACTGCCTTCACAGGAGAAGGGCCACAGCCCTGGGTGGGCCCTCGGACAACTAGAAGGAGTCTACCTGTCAGTATAAAACCTTGTGTACACACAGCTCCCCTGTGCCTAACAGCACAGAAACTTTAGATCACAGTCTACTGTTTTGTTGTGGAAATGTTAATGAGGTGGGTTTGGCCAAGGAAACATGACTAGAATGTTTTCTTAAAGAAAAACAGTCTTAGCCAGGTAATGGTGGTGCACACCTTTAATCCCAGCACTCAGAAGGCAGAGGTAGATGGGTCTCTGTGAGTGTGGGGTCAGCCTGATCTACAAGAGTGAGTTCCAGGACAGCCAGGGCTACACAGAGAAACCCTGTCTCAAAAAAAAAAAAAGAAGCCGGGCAGTGGTGGCGCACGCCTTTAATCCCAGCACTCGGGAGGCAGAGGCAGGTGGATCTCTGTGAGTTCGAGGCCAGCCTGGTCTCCAAAGCGAGTTCCAGGAAAGGCACAAAGCTACACAGAGAAACCCTGTCTTGAAAAAAAAAAAAAAAAAAAGAAAGAAAGAAAGAAAGAAAGAAAGAAAGAAAGAAAGAAAGAAAGAAAGAAAGAAAGGAGTAGGTGGTCAACAAAGAACACACTCCATGTTTGTTTGTTTTTATGTGTTTTTTATCTTTGGTATTTTTGAATCATGTTTTTTAGTTTTCTTTTTGTTTTTGCTGAGAAAGAGGTAAAGAGATGGAGAAAGAGAGAAACAGAGAGAGAACATAATGTTGGGTGGGTAGAGAAGAAGAAATGAGCTAGAAGGAGCTGGCCTGTCAGAGGGAAAAGAAGATGATCAAAATATAACGTGTAAATTTTAAAAAACAAAATAGAAATTAATTGTAAAAAAAAAAAAAAGGATAATGTCTTCAGGGATCTGGAGAGATGGCTCGGTGGTTAAGAGTACTAGCCACACTCTCAGAGGACCTGAGTTCAATTCCTAGCACCTGTATTATAGCTCACAGTCTGTAATTCCAGTTCCAGGAAATCTGATGCCCTCTTCTGGCTTCTGTGGGTACTGAACACATGTGATGCACAGACACATGTAGACATGCATACACATAAAATAAAAATTAAAAAAGAATAATGTCTTCAAATGTCACCTATGTTAGAATGTATCTGAATTTCCTCCCTATTCTAAGGAATACTCTACTATAAGCATGCAACACATTGTTTGCCCATCCATCTTCAGAAAGGCCTTTGATACTGTGAATGACTCTGTAACCATGGTTACACAAGTGTCTGTTCCACTCCCCAATTTCATAGCATTTGCATCAAATGAGGATTCCACAGACCACCATTTGAGCAATCACAATGCCGTTTTCCCCAGAGCCGCACCCTTGGTGTGGTGGCAGCAATGCACAGAGCTTCCAGCTTTACCGTTTGTACCAGTGCATATCTGATCATTGCTTGGGAAAACACAAAGGGAAAGTCTGAAAAGTCTTTCCTAGACATGGCTCAGGGTTAAGAGCACTTGTTGCTCTTGTAGAGGACCCGAGCTCAGTTTCCAGCACCCCCATGGTAGCTCACAACCTTCTGTAACTCCAGTTCCAAGGGATCGGACTCCCTCTTCTGGCCTCTGCAGGTATTGTATGCACGTGATACACAGGCAAACGTACAGGCAAGCACTCATATGCATAAAATAAAAACATAAATCTCTTTTGAAATATTTCCTAAACCAAGCAATTAAACAAAACCCAAACATGGAAGGAGAAAATGAGGACTTAAGGACTTCAAAGTAGGGGGAAGAAGGGAGAGGGAGGAGAAAAGGAAGAGGAGAGACAGAGAGGGGAAAGGTGAGATTTTGCTAGTCCCTTCAGTGGCCCCATTCCCCATCCCCTCACCTTGCTTCTCCAGCCACATCTCTCTTCTGGTGTTTTAAATTCTCCCCTGGATTCCTATTTCAGCACTTACCATCCTTGTTAGCTCTCATCCTGCAAACGTGCACATCCCCAAGATCAAAAGAATAATCTACAACCACAGTTTTGGTTATATCAGCTAGGGCTGAAAAACATGAATTAACTCCACATCCTTTGCTTGTTTTTAAGGCCTATACTCAACCTACCCTGTGATGATAAATTTCCTAATAACTCTTTGTGTTAATCAGCTTTCCATTACTATGACAAAATACCTGAAACAATACAGTTAATGAGGAAAAAGGTTATCATGGGCTCATGGGTTCAGTGGTCTCAGTGCATGGATGCATGGCCCTGCTACTTGTCTAGAGATAAAAAGGAGTGATGTTAGGATTCCCACTTCCAAAAGACCAAGTTGAATCTAAGTTAGTGAAGGAAGTTAAAGCTAGAACCTCAGGTACGCTGATTGACTCCCAACCTCATGACCTTTAGCAGCTGACTCACAATGCCTTACAAGTTTGCTATCTCCAAACAAGCCCTGTTGACATTAGTTTCTGAAATTCCTTTGCATCATAGACAGGGGGAGCTGGCTTCGTTCTAGGAACAATCAAATGACAGTCAATGAGCTGCTGGTGGGATGACATTTAACAGGAGGCCAAGGAAGCCACGCCCATTCTTTGCCAGAGTAGCCTTTCCACCATGCTCAGGGGTGTGGCTAGCCAGCATCTCCAGAACGGAATGTGTCTGTGGCCAAATGATACAGGAATCCTGTGGTGGCAGTTGTTATTTAGAAACCAGCACGTGGGAGAGAGGACCACTTATAAAGATTAGAAACAAGTGAGCAAGTAGAACACTTGACAATGGTCATTAAGTTGCCAAATGACTTCTCAGTATTGAGACAGATTTGTAATGTTTTCCCAACCCCGATGCAGGGACGAGACGAGAGAGACCACCGCGCTTGCTGACTGAGAACAGTATGCTTAAACAGTCTCATCTCCTGGCTTAGCTTCTCCTACTAACAATATGTGTATCTCTGGATTCTGTCCACCCTCTTTCCTTATTTGATAGTCTCAGGATCTGGAACCATATCTGACTCAGTATCTCTGCCACCTACACATGTAACAGAGTCTCTCAATAGCACGGGTTGAATAAATTTTGTGTTGACTAATTAACATAATCTCAGAGAAGCAATAAAAAGTTCAGCTCTGGAAAACTATACGTTTGAACATCTTGGATTCCAAACTGAAATCTCCTGGTTTCCTACCATGGAGGACTGAAAACCCAGGGAAGTAGAGAAATGGGAGGTCTGTGCAGTGTATGGGTGCAAATAAAACCCAACCCTAGGAGCTGCTGTGATAGCAAACTTCTGTCTTTGAAGAGGGAACTCCACTAGAAGCCACAGTAGCTGGGAATAATCCTGGTGCCCTTCATACAGTCTGTGCCCCGGGGAGAGGGGAGGTTTGGTGCCTCCCATACACGATAAAGACTTCTTGAGAGATTCATCTCAAAGTATGTCTAACTTACTGTCCTACTGCTCTAAAGCAACACTATGACCAAGACACCTTATAAAAGAAAGCGTTTCATTGGGGGGCTTGCCTACAGTTTAAAGAGAGGGAGTCCATCACCATCGTGGCAGGGAACATGGGGGCGGGCAGGCAGGCATGATGCTATAGAAGGACCCGAGAGCTTACATCTGATCCATAAGCACATGGCAGAGAGAGACAAAGCTAACTGAGAAGGATGTGGGCTTTTGAGAGCTCAAAGCCCACGTCCAGTGACACACCTCCTCCACAATGCCACGCCCCCTAATCCTTCCTAACTGAGGACCAAGCATTCAAATATCTGAGCCCATGGGGGGCATCATCATTCAATGCACCACAAAAGGTAAACAAATCATACATCATAGGCTAAGACTCTGCAATCTGAAATCCGAAATACTCCAAAATCTGAAAGCTTTTGAACACTATGATATGATGACGCCACACGTGGCAACGTCCACACCTAACTTCACTCGTGTAACAGGATGCAAGGCAGAGTGCAAGACGACACATGAGATCCTCATGGCTGTGTGTACAATGCGTACATGAAATCTGAATTAAGTGTGAGGTCAGACTTGAGTCTTGCTATAGTTTGGAATGTCCCCAAAGGCTTACGTGCTAAAGGATTAGTCTCCAGCCTATGGTACTACAGGCAGGTGATGAAATCATAAAGACGCAAAACTTGATAGGAGCCCTTCGATCACAGAAGTCACGTGCCTAAAGGGGATTATGGGACCCTGGTGACATTAAAAGAATGCCCTGATCTCCTTCACATCCCACTTCTGAGGCCACAGGTCACCATGCACCCTTGCCATGATATGGTCGACCAAAGTAACAGAGACATTTTAACATGGCCAGAAGCCAAGAGCTATTGCTGTTTTTATGTTGAGTATCTCCAGCATTTTGTTATAGTAACAGAAAGCCGACTGAGACAAAACACTGCCAAGAGAAGTGGAGTATTTTTCTTTACTATGTACCTGAGACGACATGGGAAAGCCTTTGGAGTGAATTTCCATGAGGAGGGTGGAGAAGTTTAGAGACACAGGCTAGAAGGACCCTAGGATGTTACAGGGAGAATGTAATGGAAACGCTGTCATGGGCTCAGAAGAACAGAACATGGAATGAAGTGCAGAGAAGAAAGGTCAGGACAAGAGGCTTCAAGTGGAAAAGAGGACCCCAGTGGGAACCGCCCCTGTGAAAACCACCCTTGTGACACTATGGTAAAGAATTTGTACGCATGCTGCCCATTCCCCGAGACCTTGAAAGTGACTGAGCATCAGTGTGATGCAGTGGCCTAGCTAAGAACAGTTCAAGGCAGAGAAGAAGTTGAGTAGTGGCAGGAGTGTCGCCGGAGCAGTGGGAAATTTTGGAAAATCTGAAATTTGGTCAGAAAAGCAACTCATGTAAAGACGTCATCAAGGACCGCAGGTGCCGGCTCTATTACAAAGCAGCCAACTGACACCAAGCATGGTGGCACACGCTTGTGGGATTCGAGCACTCGGGATCAGGAGTTCAAGGCCAACCTGGGCTACATAGGGAATTTGGGACCAGCCTAGGCTACATGAGACCCTTTCAAAATAAAAACCAAGGGCCAGTCCTTTGCGCTAAAACAGCAACAGTCTGCAGATCACAAGCTTCATTTCAAAAGCTTTATGTTGAGAGGAGAGTCCCTGGGGAAGCCTGCTGAGAATCTTCCACTGTGTTCCTCGGCCCAAACCCTCCAAGGCTGCCACAGCCATGGTTCACGCTAAATCATATACAGTTTGCACCAGCAACAAATCTTGGCATCTTTGTGTGATCCGGACCTTGTAGGGATGAAGAATGTCAGTCATGGAGTCATGGAGGCTTCCTCTGAGACATCAAAGTAAAGCCATGTGTAGTGGGGTCAACAGGTAGCCCCCGGGGGGTGATATCAAAGTATGAGACTAAAGCGGAAGCCACAGTGGAGACACTGGGAAGTGAGAGATGCCAGGAATGTTCCAAGTCTGCCCAGGAAAGACACATCAGCGAGCAGAGCAAACCCAGGATCAAGGGTCTGTGGGCTGCAGCTGGCAGGGTCACAGAGGTGGGGCTGCCCAAGCCCCTGGGGCTCACATCACAACACCATGTGTCCTGGGTGCTGGGCACAGAGCCATGGGAAGGGATGGTCCCCAGGTGGGCTTCAGTCCCGCTTGCTCTCACTCTGCCCCTTGCCATTTTCCTGCTCCTCTCTTTTCAAAGGGAAACATGCCGTTGTAGAACCAAGGAGCATTTTGTTGTTTCTGTTTGCTTGCTTCCACGGGAACTCAGTTCACTGTGCCTGGAGTCTCAGAGAAGACTTTGGACTTGGGTTTTTGTACGATGCTGGAATAGAGGAGACCTCGGTCTTGGGTGTAGACTGGACACATTTTCCATTGTGAGATGAACACAAGTCTTGGGGAACCAAGGGTGGAATGCTTTAGTCTAGATCTGGACTATCACCCACAGTCCTGTGTGCTAAAGACTGGGTACCGGGCCTATGGAGCTACTGAGGGGTAATGGAACCTAAGAAGTGGGGCCTAGTGAGAGAGCTCAGGTCACTGAAAGTGTTCCCTCAAAAGGGATTGTGGGGTCTCTTGTTATCTCTCTTTGGTGTGAGGTGAATGGTCTTCCCGTGAGTATCTGCCATGGCATGCTGCTCCAGCATGGGCCCAAATTGACAGGGCTTATTAATCATGAGCCAAGACCTTGGAAGGTGCAAAAATAAATAAACTTTTTTTCTTTTAAAGTTGGTTGTGTCAATTATTATGTGACAGTAACAGAAAGCTAACATGGGCCCCATTTCCATTTATATCATTTGTGAATATGTGTGTGTGTGTGTGTGTGTGTGTGTGTACAAATATTTCAAAGTCTAAAAACAAAATCTAAAATCTAAGACAATCTTTGTTGCAGCATTTTAGATAAGGGATATTCAACCTGAATTCTGTAATGAGAACACACACTCCATGTCTAAGTTACTGCATGGATTCAGATTTTTAATACATTGACTCTTATTTTTATGCAGAAGAGATGAAAAGTATTTTTATCTCAAGGTTTTGGAACTAAATGGCAGATGGCAGTTAACAGAAAGCAGCTTCCCCAGAGAGACCAGCAGGCACATGTATGCCTGTGTGTACAGGGGATGGCATCTATGTCTGGGTACCAACAGCAAGACCACTGCCTGAAGTCAACCCAAGACCCACTGTCCTCTGTCAGTCAATTCACTCTAGAGCTGAGCTGCCTAAACCGTCCTGGGCCCAGGCTGGGCACTCAACTTACAGAGTATTAAGAGTTCCTCCTGACAGGCTACTACTCAATTTGCTTCAGCGATTAAAGCCTCAGGGTGGGGGTGGGGTGGAGTGGGGGGGTGGGGGTGGGGAGGCATCCTATGATGTCACTCCATCCAGTGACTTTATCCTGCACCAACTAAGTTAGTTTTGGTAAAATTAAGCCTGGTGCCTCACCTCCTCCCATGAATTATAACTATTTCTTGGGGGGGGGGGGGGTCTTAAGAGATGGACCTAGGAAACATATATACCAGGAAACTGGTATGTGGGGTGTAAAACAAAATCTGCTGAAAGAAAGAGTCGATTTCAAAGAGAGAGATGGCTTTATCGAATATCTGCATGACAGCCACCAACAAAAACGTGACCACTCCGTCTGCCCCTCTGACAGCTCACTTGGCATCCTGCCCTCGCTCGCCATCATGACATCACTCTGCCAGGGCTTCCCTGATGGCTCCGTCCTCTCTGAGGCTCGTGAAAAGGCCAAGCTCTCTCCTGAGGAGCATCAGGGTCCAAGAGACCACCTCTGTGACACTCCTGCCACCCTGGGAGACACAGTATCTTCAGTTCCCGCCTGCTCAGGGGCCCACCCTGATGGTTGTGTCTGTCTTACTTGGTTTTGTTTGTTTGTTTGTTTGTTTTTCTTTAAGAAGGGGGAGAAAGGATGATCTTAACTCAGAACACATCTTGAACCTAAAAGTTGAAGACAAATAGCTAAGGAGATGGCTCAGTCAGGGAAACGCATGTCTCGCAAATCTGAGGACCTACATTCAGTCCCTAGAACCCACATAAGATAAAGCTGACCATGGCATCTCACACTTATAATGGTGACTCTGAGGAGGGGAAACGGTGGTCCCCGAGGCTCACCAGCCAAGCAGCCTCATCAATGGGGACAGGACAGTGAGGGGACCTTGTCTAAAGGAAGAGGAGGAAAGGGTGCAGAGAGGGAGGGAAACAGAAAGAGAGAGAAGGTGGACACATAAGGAGTGACGCTGGGGGCTGTCTCCTGGCTGCCACACATACTCACAACACATATGCACACGCGCACGCGCACACACACACACACACACACACACACACACACACACACACACATTGAAGCCAAGACTACAAAATTCTTACATAAATAAATTCTCATGACCTTGGGTTAGACAATGATGTCTTTCTTTTTTAATTCTGGGTTTACTTATAATGAGACCATGTTGGGATTCAAGAGGGTAAAGCTGGCAGCTTGCAAGGCCTCTTCTGCCTCATTCAGATCAGACAATGATTTATTTAAATCTGACACCAAAATCGGGGTGATAAAAGAAAAAGTGAGAAATTGAACTTTATCAAAAATAAAACTTCTGTGCTTCAAAAGCATCATCCAGGAAGCAATAAGATGACTCATAGACCATGAGAAGACATTGACAACATCTGACAAGGGGCTTTCATTCACAATATGTTACAATAGCAACAGCAACTGTAGACAAGCCAGTTTTAAATAGGATGGGGGCTTTGAAGCCTTACTTTTATTTTATTTTCCAGAGAAAGGGTGAATGGTCTAAGAACATGGAAAGACGCTCAACATCATTGTCATCAGAGAAATGAAAACCAAGTATCACAATGTGATGTCCCTGCTCAACCACTCGAGTCAAAGGGCAGTCTTCATGGCTGAGAGGAAGGACTGAGCAGATGTTCAATGGTGTGGCCACTTCGGCAAACAGTTCAGAAGTCTCTCAAAAGATTGACCATGAATTACCGCATCAGCTTGCAATTCCACTCATAGGCACCCACTCACCGGAAGTAGAAGAGCCCTTGGAGTCGCCAAGATTTGTATGCAGAATGCTCATAGCAGCATTATTCCTGACACTGATGAGTGTGTTAGCACTCAGGCCCGCCCCTTGTGAACCCACCCGGAGTCCTGACAACATCATATCTCTCTCTCCATCTCTCTCTCTCTCTCTCTCTCTCTCTCTCTCTCTCTCTCTCTCTCTCTCTCTCTTTTCCTGTCTCCCTTTTCCCTTCCCCCCAATAAAACTTTCCATGTGGGTGCCGTGTCTGCATGGTGTGAGTGACTTTCTACTGTGCCCCCTTGGCCGCTGCCCACTGTGTCTGTATGGCATGTCTCCCTCACCCGCCATGGGGCACCTTGGCTCCACTCACCAAGGCCGCTCCAACGTTTGACAAAAGAGTGGGTAGAAACAAAGTACAATATGATCAGGTGGTAAAAAGAAATGAAATACTGATAGAAACCACAACACACTGGGCCTCGAAAACACTGTAGTGAGTGAAGGAAACCAGACCCAAGAGACCACACTTCCATCGATCTGAGCCACGGAGAACAGTGAGATCTGAAGAGGCAGGAAGTAGCTTACTGATAGGATTACCGGTAGCAACCACAAATCTATGGAAATGTACTAAAACCCACTCACGAAATTCCTCACTTAAGAGGGTGGATTTTATAACATCTCAATTGGATCCCGCTAAAGACACCAGGAAAAGAAAAGTGACCTCTCTAATTCCTGCCAGCCCAGTGTCAGGCCCGCACACACATCTGGCCCCACAGATGAACCTCGGCCAGCCCACAGTGGCCAACATCTCCTGACCCCACCCAGGGTCCCTCCTTTCTCCCATGTTCACAAAACAGACTAGAAGGACCCTCTGGTAGCAAACACACCCACAGTCGGGGGCGGCTAGCTTTTCTCTCTGCTTCACAGGCAACCAACCCAGTTCAGACAGACAGACCAGGCAGGCAGACAGACAGAGACAGAGCAGTAGAGAGACATTATTTCAGCACACACTGGGTGTAGACACATTACTTTTTTACCTGGGAAATAACAGAAGGGAAGAAACAAGCCATTTTCTTAGGCCCCTTCCCCACATTTACTACATTTTACACTCCTGAATTCTCCTGAGCTAATGTAATACAATCTTGAAAATTTACACCATAATGTGATGGAGAGAGGCTGGCAAGAGCCCCGCGTAGTAAACTGGCAGCCGCACTAATCGATAACCTACTTTCAAATGAAAAGAGCCTGGCCCAATCCCTCCTCTCCGCCCCGGGGCTGCCAAGCAACCGAGCAGCCGCCTTCTGGGGTGAACACTAATTGGTGCTCTTGAGAAGCCAAGGGCAATCTCATCCAGGTGACCCATTAGCTAGAAACTACTACAAAAGGAGGCAGAAGGGGTGGGGGGGGGGGTCAGGTTAAAGAGGTTAAACAGCACAAGTGATCTAAAGGGGAGAAAGGCGGCTTAAATTTGTATGTGAAAGAGATAAAGAGAAAAAAAATAATGCAGAAAAATGGCTGAGGGCTCAGAGATTTCCTTGGGACACTCCTCACAGCTCTGGGGCCTCTCTGTGGCCAACAGGGTCTTTCAAAGGCTGGAGTAGGGGAAGATGGAGTGGGCTGACCCTCATCCCACTGGCCCCCAGTATAGAATAAGAGCTCTAGGTGGCCCCATTCTGGCCAGAGGCAAGTGTGTGACTGCTCCTGAGGCGTGGCATCTTCCAGAATTTTTCACTTGTCATTTCCATGGTGACCACAGGTTCGTGAACGCAGACCCACTGCAGGCAGAAAAATTAACTCAGCTCTGCAGGCTGTGTGAGCAGATGGGAGCAGTTTAAAAAGTGATTGCAAATCCTCTCTTCAAGTCCTAGGTCACGTTTGGCAAAGGTCACAGTTTAGGAACTAAAGATCTCAGGGACAGCCACCACACACAGAACACGAGCTCCAGCTAAGCCTTACAGTGGAGACTGCCTGGCTTAGCCTTGTCGGTAGCTCTGAAGGACGTTATCTTCCCCATTTTACAGAGGTGCAGGCTGACGCGTGGGCAGCATGAAGACAGAGCTCCAACACGTAGTTGGAAGGGAGCCAGGGTGGGAAGATGGATGGCCCTGGACTCCAATGCCCATCTCCTAGATGCTCACTGAATATTCATCCAGGGAGAGAGAAATACGAGTTTCCCCCACAGTTGGAGCTATAGCTTGGCTCCTGAATGGCTCCTGGAGGCCAGTGTGTTGAAGAACTGGTCTCCAGCCTGTCGCTATTGGGAGGTGGTAGAGCCTTCAGGAGGTATGGCCTAGAGGGAAGAAATTAGGTCACGGGGACATGCCCTAGGAAATATTGAAAACCCAGATTCATTCTCTCTCTCTCTCTTTCTCTTCTCTCTCTCCCTTCATAGCCACCAAGAGCAGAGCAAGCCACACCACCACATATTTCCACCACAGTGTGCCCCCTCACCACAGTGTGCCCCCTCACCACAGTCTCCAAGGCAGTAACAATAGAGTCCACCACACACCGCCCGCAATTCCTGAGACTTGAGGCTGAACTCAACTTTCTACACTGAAGCTGATGCTCTCAGGCATTTCATCACAGTGATGAAGTGCTGACTTCAGAACACAGGCCTTTGAGGATCTGACCTCAGAACAGCTCATAGTCCCAATGGAACCAAGCACACTCCTTTTAAAGGACTGCCCCAGCCCTTGCAGCCTCAAAATACCAGCAGAAGTATCACCCTCTTCCAATTCTTGCAGCTGCCAGTGATGGGCTCGAGCACAGATCTGGGCCCTGCTTTACATCCCTCACTACGTGCAGTCCAGGTCCTGGGCCAGGCCCACAAGCCCCCATGTCACCTGCTCCCTGTCTCTGGCCTGGCCGCCTTGGCCCACACATGTGACGTTCCAGGTGCCCGGGCTCACTGCCTCTGTCTCTTCCTGCTGCAGAGCTCCATACCCCCAGCCTTCTGTTGTCAGGCAGACACCTGTCTGTCCTTGCCACTCCCGTGAAGGGTCACTTTGGTCCTTCTGACCCCATTTTAATCTGCCCACACTTGTGCTGTAACCCATTGTCACACAGACAGGGACTTCCAAGTGCACAGCTATCACCCTTGCTACTCTATGTTTTGTTTGGTTTCATGTCTGCAGTGTGTAACACACAGATGTGTCCTGGGCTCACCACCCTCACTAGTGTGTGGAAAGATGACTCCATGAGGTCGCTCAGGTCTCACTCTCTAGCACACTCAACAGGCTGTTTCTGTTTTATTTTAGAACACCTGGGAGCAGAGAGAGGGTAGAGACTTACTTTATAACAGGAGGGGAGTTTCATTTGGGGAAGAGGACAGCATCCTAGGGAGGGATGGTGGATACGCTCACAGGATGTGACCATGTTTAATGTCACATGACCCCCATGAAGGGTCAGGCCACAGAGCTGTATGCCACCACAGAAAAAAGGGCAAAAACTAAAGCTGGGGAGATGGCTCAGTCTGTAAAATTCTTGATGACCTGAGCTCTATCCCCAGAACGCATCTTTACAAAAAAAAAAAAAAAAAAAAAAGCTGCCTGTAATCCCAGCTCTGAGGGGATAGGGGGCAGGGGGTGCTGTGTAGAGGCAGTGGGATCCCAGGCACTTACTGGCTGGTCAGGCTAAGTTAATGTGAGTTCCAGGCCAGTGAGTGACCAAACCAAAAGAGATGTCACCTGAAGAACATTCATGGTTGACCTCTGGTCTACACACAACACACACACACACACACACACACACACACACACACACACACACACACACACATACCACACCACACCACACAGCACAACACGGGGAATTAGCATAAATACCACCAGCAGACAAATGCTTAAACATGTAAACCAAGAACTTGGACAAAACCAAAAAGAAGGCTCTGTAACAATTCAGCCTCTGGACAGTCGAGTTTGAAGACAATCCCAAAGCCATGAGGGAAGCTCCAGCCACTCAGAACTCTGTGCTTCTCTACTTGAAACTGTCCTCTAGCTCAGAGCCTGGCCCGTTGCGGGTTCCCTGGACATTTCCAGAATGGATCTAGAACAGCTGGGGTGAGCTGCTCCCAGCTTGAGAATCATGAACCACAAAATTATTATATTGTATATTATATAATATCGTGAACCACCATAAATATTCAGTCTTGTTTCCTTTCCTTTAGTTTTCTCTCCTGAGACAGGATCTTAATGTGTACCCCTGGCGAGGCTTGAACTTACAATCCTTCTGCCTCAGCCTCAAGGAACATTGGGATGACAGATGTTAACACCACACCCAGCTTACGCCTTCTTTTTTAAAAAAGCAGTAGCTGAGACGTGACCCTGTGCTGTTCCCCTGCCAGAGTGTCCCATGGCCTTTACTGTCCCACTCTCAGGGAAGCCAGTCCTGGTCTGGGCCAGGCTCCATGCAACTCCTTCCCCTCCCTCCAAACACAAACAAAGAGCAGCACCCCCTCCCCACACCGAGTCTTTCATTTTCTCCGCTGAAATCGCAGGACCTGGGGACATTAAACTTCTATGGGAAAAACTAGGGCTCCAGAGGCTCAGGAGGGCATTTTCCCCCACTCTCATTTAAGGGTCATTTTGCTAATCAGAAACAGACCTAAACTGCCAGCTCCATTATCCATCACCAGGGGACGGGGGAAACACACACCCCAAGAAGCAGAAAATCTAAACCAAAAGGCACTGGACCCCACCCCTTCATTTCATGTGAAGCGGGGTAAAGAATGACTCCATTGAGGCTTCACTCACAGACTCAAGGCTGCTGGGAAGTCCCCTCACTCCAGAGATCTGCTCTGTGAGCAAGCCTGGTTGGGCCATTCATCAGTGTGTACCCTGTACAACTGTCACATGAAACTCTCCTGGCCGAACCTGTGCCCTTCTGAAGTCTGGTGTTGGGCGATCCATTCCCATAAAGAGACTTCTAACTAAGACGCCTTGGCAACATTCACCAAGAGATAAGTGCTATCCTGAAAGGAATTGGGGATCAATAAAACACAGTTGTCTTTTTTTTTAATAGAGGGAACGGCCACCCTCAGTGTCTGCACGTAAAGAGCTGATGGCAAATTCCACTCACTATACCACCAGATGTTAAATGTCACATGGCAGGTCATCTTCAGAAGTAAACCAACTGTAAAAATCGCAGGAAGAATTACTTGAAAGCCAGAGGCCCCTGTCATGCCAGCCCCCTCGGTCAGCCACATCCCTCCTTCTGAAGCTGAAGCCCCAGACCACAGGAGACACTGGCCCTCCTATGTCCTAGAAGCCTTTATCTTAGGGGGAGGGGTGCTCCCAAGCCTACCCGATAACTTGGGGGAAGCTAAGACATGAGTTACCACCATACCACAGCTCTTGGAGCATGCAATGCTTCCTAACGTGTCATGCCCAGGCTCACTGCCAAGGGCACAATGCCCACGAACCTCCAGGATGCAGACAAAGGCAGGAATCCTACAATGGACAGCAGGACCACGTCTTTCCAGGACATCTATGGTTCCCGTCCATGCTATGATAGTCTACTTAAAAGCTCTAGTGTGTTTGCTACAGCCCTGACACCATCCCTTCCCTGGACAGCGATGGCAATATCCACAGGGGAGAACCCTGAGAAACAATATCTCAGAGTAAAATATAAAAGTTAAATAAAGTCATCCTACCTAGCTGTGGATCGCCTCTTCTGACTCTGTACAGCAAAAGGCCCTTAAGAGCCTTTTTAACAAATGTTAATACAATAAAGGAGACCTCGGAACTCAGATTACAGCCTCTTGGTTTTGTTTTAATCACGGCTGCTTTGGGCGGCTCTCTACATCTCCCCAAACATTGTATCTAATTGTTTTGTACTTGTTTCGACTTCTTCCTTCCTTCTTTTCTGTGCTGAGATAAAACCCATGGCTTCATGCACTCCAGCAAAGTGCCCTCTACTGAGTCACAGCACATAGCTGCTTTATTGACTTGCAGATTCTCAAGGATCTTGGGCCCTTGATAGGCAGCTGCAGGCAAAGCCGCCTGCTATATCCACAGAAGCAGGCAGCCCTGGATCCACTTTCCTTCCCTCGTCCACATTTCCCCATTCTGCCCTCTATGTTCATGAGACCAGCTCACCTGAGCAATCCACCATAACTATGCTCACAGTATGGGGGTCCCAACAGTCTCCCCAGAATGGGGAAGGCTGAGCACCCAACCTCAAGATCTGAAAGGAGGTGAGTTTTAACTACGAGTCTTGTCTCTGACTTGCACTCATGCTTGAAGGAGCTTAAAAGTATGTAAGAAAGATATGTTTCATCCTTTCACAAAGGAAAAAAAGGGTCTGTACTTAGCACTGTGCTACAGAAAGGTAAATCCACAGTGTGTCTTTGTAAAGAGTTTAGCCCTAACCTAGGAACACATGACTACAGTACTGACGCCATCGCCAGCATCAACAGAGATGATGCATTTCACAAAAGCATCCTTGGGAACCCAAGCTCCACCCTTGGATTTTCCCATGGCTACCTCTGGCTGCTGCCTCTCCTGGGGGCCATCGTCTTTACTCCTTTCTCTGCTGTGATGCACTGGGGGCTGGAGGCTGCAGTTGTAAAGGAATATGAAGGCCCTCCCTTCCCGATCACAGCTCTGCTTTTGGGCTACCTTGGCAGCAGCATGTAAAAGCAGCCATTGTGCCATCAAATGCCCTGCTTAAGACAAAAGTCACTGTTTTGGTTTTCACCCTGGTGGGAAGGCTCAGTCAGGAATGGGCACAGAGCCCTCAAGGAAACTCCCAATTAGCCACAGTCCAGGAAAACAGTTTGAAGGAGCCTTTGCAAGGAAAACATGGCCGTGTTGCTTCCCCTGTGGCCAGAGCCCTGGATATGTCACAGGATGGTAAAGCTCCTGTCTCTATGGTTTGGATTGAAAATACCCCCGTCAATGGGCTCACATTGTGAACACTCAGTCCCCAGCTTGTGGCACTATTTTGAAGGTTATGGGGCCTTAAGGGGAGGCAGAGCCTAGCTGATAGAAATAGGCCACTGGGAGTGGACTTGGAAGGTCATCCCCCCAATTCTAGCCTCTCTCGCTCTCTCATCCTGGTCTGTCACCTTGTGAAAAGTCTCTCCTACAGGCTCTCACCTCCGTGAGATCTTCTGTGTCTTCCTCAAGTGATGGACTGAGACCATGAGCCCAACTCGGCCTTTTCTCCCTTAAGCTGCTTCTGTCCAGTGCTGAGTCCACAGCAGCACAAAGACAGCTAACTACCTGAGAAGTGCCAGACACCGGTGAAAGGCCCAACTCCACAAGTTCACAAAGACTCTTCTCCAGGAAAAGGCGGGCAGGGGTCAATCTGGAGGGCAGGTGGGAATCTTGACCTCTAACCTGGCTCACTGGTAATGCTAATCAAGTGTCCAGAGCCCTGAAGAGACCGGATCAAAGGTGACACTGTGTTAATTTTGTTGGATGGAGGAAATGTGTCTTGGCCCCCATTCCTTTTCTTTCTTTCGTCTATTAAAAAAAAAATTAAAACAAACCGCTCCATGTCCAGGCCCAATAATCCTTACGGGGGTGTTGGGAAAAACAAAGTGGGGGAGTGGCCACCTCCCTATGGGGTAACCTAGAAACCTGCTACATAAATACAAGGTGGTATTAACTAATCGGAGCTTTTAAAAGACCCATTTGGTTGAACTCCAAAAAAGTCATATGCACAAAATGTGCTGGCAAGTTTAAAAAAGTTTCTCTGCCATTGAACATATTGCTGTCAAGGACCCAAGAGTTTAATAAATCATTTTTTGGAGTTTACAGCAAAATGTGCAATGTAATTATAGCAATGTATTAGTGACTGTTATTCAGGGAGCCATTTAATGTGCTATGCTCACACAGATTTGTTTGCCAGTTTTTGTGTTTACTCAGGGATGGGGCTGCCTGAGTGAAACCCTTCCCACTGTTACAGGAACACACATAGAAACTTAGTCACGTGGCACGGAGCCCTGGAAGGCCAGGGTAGCTGGTGGCCCAGGCTGTCCCAAGGCAGATGCAGAGGAAGGAGGTATCTAGCTCTCCCCAGAAAGTAAATGAAACATCAGTGACTAAAACACGAGAATCGGATGGTATGCAACTCCAGAAACTAAAAGTGTTGATTCAAAGGAATGCCACACCAAGACTGCCCTGTGTAAGAAGGATAAAAGAGGTTCGAGAAGTCCGTGCTCTACTAAGAACATGCCCACACGTGTTCGGGAGCAGAACCCAGGACTCCATTCCCTCTCTCTAATGCCTGTGGGTCAGCTGTCCTGCATGCTTCATGCTCAGCATTGAAAGACTTGAAGCCAGCTGGGGTAGCCTCCTCTGCCCTCCAGACTCCAAAGGAGTCTGAAGCTTCTAGTGGAAGAGAGGCCTCCGTGCTCTTCCAGACGCCTCTCCACCGTCTAGGATGCAATCATGTGTTACCATATCACCACAGGACATAGACAGCGCAGGGGAAAGGACAGCCATCCCAAGCGTGGCCTCACGGGTCTGTGTCTACGCAGATAACACCGAGGGATACAGTGGGCTGGGCGTTCACATTCTCCCAAAAGCCATATACAGAAACCAACCATCCCTATCCCTCAGATGATGATATGAAAGCAAAAAGATTGGGTCAAGAGGATAGTGAAGCTCTCTGTCTTAGTCAGGGTTCCATTGCTGTGAAAAGACACCATGACCAAGACAACTCTTCTAGAAGAAAACATCTAACTGGAGACTGGCTTACTGTTTCGGAGTACTCCATTGTCATCGTGTAGAGAACACAGACAGGGTCCTGGAGAAGTAGCTGAGAGCTCCATCTTGATCCAAAAGGAAGAGAAAGCAACACTGGGTCTGGCTTGGGCCTTTGAAAACTCAGAGCCCACTCCCACTGACACTCTTTCTCCAACATGACCATATAGATGACAACCAGACCACACCTCCTAAGCCTTCGCAAGTAGCATCACTCCCTGATAACTAAGAAGTCAAGTATAGAAGCCTATGAGGGCCACAGCACTCTCAAAGAGGGAATTCGGGCCCTCACAAAAGAGACTCTAAACTGCAAGCCCGTCCTTTCCGCCACAGCAAAAGACAGAGGAGAAGGTAAAATAAAAAGACTGTGAAGCAAGGAACAGGCAAGGTTCCACCAGTGCCTGGACCTCTCAGGTGGACCGAGAACTGAAAGAAATGAGTGGCCCTGCTCACTGTAAGCCACCCAGCCCACAGGTTCCACCGTGTAGCCTGAGATAACTGCCCTGTGCCCACCCCACCACCACCACCACCACCTATTTCTGGCTAGTGATGACATCTTTGCTCTTGGGAATCCCGAGGAGCCGTTTCTGTAAGCCTCCAGTGAACATCCCTGCATCCCTTTCCTGCAAGGGGCAAAATGATGGTGCAAGCAGATGGCGGAGCCAAACCAAGACCATGCCCGTGAGTGACTTGTGAAGGGCCTCCAGAGAACCGGCCCACAGACACCTGGCTCTGCCATGGAGAAGGAGCCTCCTGCTGCTACAGCTATCTCCTTGGAGACCAAAAGGCCATGTCAACAGACCAGCACTACTGCCCAGGATATCCACCTCCCTAGATATGCAGCCAGCCACTTCCCCTCACCCAGCAATGGCTTCATTACCCAGCAGTGGGCAGGAATTACTTGTTTTGTTTTGCCTTTTCTTTATCAAAAATCTTTAGAGAATTCAAATATTCGCAACAGAATTACTATCTACCACGTACGTGCACAGGACTCCAAGCAAAGCAGGAAGCTGACAGGTCGCTAGTGATTGGCATGGGTGCAGGTCAGGAGACAGACCCACGTGGGCAGACGTCAGTAGAAACAGATTCTGTGGTAACTGCTGTGGAGACTCAGAAGCCCGCGGGCCTCCACATGGCTGTGCAAGCCTCCTAACCTTCCATCAAGCTGTGGTCTCCTTCCCGACCACCACAAAGGGCATGACCAGAATCACTAGAAACTACAAGCCCCCTATAAAAAGATAAATGGACCTCAACTCCCCACACAAAGCCCACAACCTCTGTTTCTTCCCCACAGTGGGTGCCCCATACAGGAAGCAGAAGGCCCTATCAGGCATATTAAAACCAGTCCTTTGTATTGAGTTTTACCATCCCGGCTACACACACACAAACACACATACAACGCTCATAAAGCCCTCAGTGGCCAACCTGCAGCTGGCACTGGCTTCCTCCTGCAGCCTGTGTGACAGCCGACCTCGGGTGAATGCACCTTAACTGCACGGCTCACTTTATTAGCTGCCTTGACCGCCAATAAAAGCTTCAGCCTTACAAAATCTGAAACCTGAGACAGGATGTCCACTGAGTCATCAGATCCTATGCTCCCTCCAGGGCTCTGAAAGCACACACACACACATACCACACACACATCCACACCCATACCACATACACCACACACATCCACATACACCACACACATACCCACACCCATACCACATACACCACACACACACACACACACACACACACACATCTATACACACACACATCTCACATCCATACCACATACACCATACACACATCCACATCCACCACACACATATCCACACCCATACCATACACCACACACACACACACACACATCTATACATGAACAACTACACACACACATACACACATCTATACACACACAACTATACACACACACATCTCACATCCATACCACATACACCATACACACATCCACATCCACCATACACATATCCACACCCATACCATACACCACACACACACATCTATACATGCACAACTACACACACACACACACACACACACACACACACACATCTCACATCCATACCACATACACCACACCACACATCTACACCAACACCTCACATCCATACCACATACACTCCCACCATCCAAATACACAATATTCTTATCTCACATCCATACCACATATATCACAGAAACACACAGACACCTCACATATATACCACTTATGCCACACACACATCTCACATATACATTACATACGACACACACACATCTCATATACACAACCATGTACACATATACAACAAACAGATATGTGAGACACGGACATACTAAATGTGGGTACATAGGCACACACACCACACCCAAGCACACACCCTACATATAGCCTGCCACAAAGCACCCTGGAAATTGCAGACCTATTTGCATCAATAAATTTAGGGGCAAAAGATAAGGGAGTAATTCCGAGTCTGGCAGCTAGGGGCAGAATCAGCAAAAGGTATGAGAAGGGTCAGCAGTACACAGGCCTAAACACTGAGCAAGGGCTCTGTCCCCAGATGTTCTGCTGCTGATGTACTAGTGGGCATGTGGAAAACACCATGGAAGGATGAGTGACAAGGGGTATTTGCCCAGCTCCTGCTGCCCTGGGATGTTCTCAACTCTCCTCCAAGCTCCCAGCATGCTCTGAGCTTACAAAAGCCAAACAAGCCTCTGCTTTTAATATCACATCCGCTCATTTGTGTCTGGATGGAAATGCAGAATACTGTATTTGAAATAAGAAGTTAGGAAAAGAGTCCCCAGGGAGCAGGTCGTTTAAAGAGACATCCTGGGCTAGTAATAAAGGAGAAAAATCAAATCGATAGGAACTGAACGGACCTTGCCGGCCCAGCGGGCGGCTGTCCCTTCCCCAGACGTCAAGTCAGGAAGCCTCAAGGCAGGCCCTGGGTGTGCAGGATGCATACACTGGTCTAAACAGCGGTGGGGTGTCTAGACATTCGAAGACGCCAGCTAAAGAAGGGAAATCAAAGGTGGGGAAGTTCTGGGCAAAAGCACAATTGAATGAGGATGCTAATGTTTGGAGTTCTCGAGTTCAGCCCTGAATGACCAAGAAAGAAAGAAAAAACTTCTCCCAAATTATCTCTAAAACCGAATCAATAGGGCAGATATTCTTAACATAAATGATAAGCAGCCCTGAAGGCCATACTTTCCCTCAGATAACTCGTACCAAATTGATCTCTTAAAAGCAACTATCATTTTGTTCGTCTAAGTTTATTTTGTTTACAAACACAGAGGACATAGCAAATAGCTTTATTAAAATGCGGGAGGATCAAGTACAACAGCTCACTTCTGTAATCCGAGGCAGGAGGATCACCAGGCCGGGACTACATAGCAAGTTCTGGGCCAGTCAGGGCTACATAGCAAGACGCTGGGGTAGGGTAGCGGGGCTGGCAGGTGAGACAAGGCTAGGGACAAATTCAGTGGTACTCAGCAGATATGAGGCCCTGGGTTCCATGCCCAGCACCGAAAGAAACAGGAGAACCGTATCAGCCTACGGGCACCTTCACCACTGGTAACCACTGGGCCCGAGTCCCACAGCATGGCAGCCCGCCAAGCAGTCTCAGGCTCTTGGCTCAGCTAATACTCCATCTAAGATTGTGTCAAGCCTATCCTCTGGGATGTAAGGGCCAGCATGGACTTCATAAAGAGGAAGGCGTATCTCTGTGAGTTTGAGGCCAGCCTGGTCTACAGAGTGAGTTCCAGGACAGCCAGGGCTACACAGAGAAACCCTGTCTCAAAAACCCCAAAAAAAAAAAAAATGTATAGCCGCTCATTACTGCTGATTGAAAGATAGAATTCTCTCTCTCTCTCTCTCTCTCTCTCTCTCTCTCTCTCTCTCTCTCACACACACACACACACACACACACACACACACACACACACACCCCTCAACACCCTAAGCTACTGCGTTAGCCTAGGGAAAAAAGTTCTTCCATTAAGCAATTACACATCCCAGACATCACTCAAATGAGATGAAGGAATCATTAAACTAAAATCTATATTTTGAAAAGCAGGTTTCAGCTTTGTTATTCGCAGCTCGTGGTTTCAAACAAAATAACTTAAAAACAGAAGTGTGTGTGTGTGTGTGTGTGTGTGTGTGTGTGTGTGTGTGTGTGTGTGTGAACCATCAAAGATCTGAGAAGCATGCTATGTGGGGAGCCAAAACAGCTTCCAAAACCTTGGTGATCAGCAACAGTACTGATCAGCAATCGGGAATGATGAATGGCAATTTCATGAACTGCACCCTAGCCTGTGGCATGCTAGACACCCTCAGACACAGTCCCAGCAGACTCTAGCTCTGCCCAGAGCCTCCCAGTCTGTGATATTCGGAGCATGCCCTCCCTTTACATTAGGGTTTACAAGCGCCCCGCCTTCCTTGTCCACTCTGACTCACAGCTGCCACCAGGGCACAAAACGCTGCCAAGAGGGGAGGGCACCGTCTCTGTTTCCAGCCATCTTCACAGGGTCTGGCTGGAATCAATGAGACAGAATCAGCAAAGTAGAACTGCAAAGAACACTGTCCGAGAAAGATAAAACTGGATTGGAAAGCAGATAAGCCGAGTTCCTGGTGCCGCGCAGATCTGCACACGGCATGCACAGTCACTGAAGGAAATCTGTTCTCCTTCATTCACCAGGGCCTGAAATGCCAAAAGCCACTCTCCCGCTGCTCCCCGGGGGGCTCAGAGCTGGGAGCTCTCAAGGAAGGGATTTCCATCTGTGACAAAGATTCCCAATCCATATTCATGGCAACTGGGCTAAAAGGAGTGGCCACCTTCATCAACCCGAAACGTTCTGGGAGATAGAGACCTCCAGAATGATGAATACATATGAGCAGCTTTATTGACTTGGAGATGAAGAAATGGAAAAGGAGATGATGGCTCCATTTTCTCCAACGCTGTTTCTCTTTTCTCCATTTTGGTGTCAGGCCATTAGCAACAGAAGGGAAGGAGGAATGGATAGTGGAAGGAAATTGGTTTTCACTGAATTCAACTCTTCCTGGAAAGTCATTGGTATAACAACACCAAGTAATGGTACAACATTATCTCACAATCACTCAGCCCTGAACGGGACAGCGTCCTACCAATACACTACTGGACAGAGACCTACCAAGTTCAAAAGACAACAAAAAAAACCCAGCTTGCTCCTGGTCACAACCAAGTAAGCATGGTTTTGTACCAAACCTACTGATCCCAGGTCTTCATTTTAATGTATAAAAGCATCCGGAATGGCACCCCTCAAAACCTCACAGTGGAGTTGCCTCAGATAGCCCCAGCTCTCCATCTGCTATTAGACACACTGACATTGACAACCTTTTTCCAAGATGCCAGAAACTCTTCAAACCAAGATTTCCAATCACCTCCTTGTGGCCAACTCCATGGGCCCTTCAGGTGCCTCTAGATTCCTTCAAAGTTCTGGGCTTACCATCATCCTGGTCCCCAAAACCCCTACTGTTTGGTTTCCATGATGCCATGTGTTCTCTCACCCTGGTTTTGTTTTGTTTTGTTTTGTTTTGGCTCCCTCTTTTCTGACCTGGTCTGTTTTCCTGATCCCTTGGGCTTCCTGTCCATTCAGTACCAATGCTTACATTTCATGCTCAATTTGCTCATATGTCTCACATCCATGGTGGTCACACCATCTGTGCATTCCACCACCTTCTTCATGGTGACAACTCCCAAGATCCATGTCTCCACCTCCAAACCCATCCTAGAGGCCCCAGCTGGACCCACTGGACCATTGACTCTCAAGCTCTAAAGAACTCAAACTAATTCTGTTGCACATAGCCATTTCCACCCCCATTAGCAAAATCTCTATGCCTGTATTCTCCATCTGATGAATGGAGAATGAACATTTCCTGTACCTTCTATCAGCACCCCTCCATCAAGGATTTCTACATAGTATCTGTCAGCTCTTTCCTAACCTTTCATTTATATTGCTACCACTTCAATTCAGTCTACATGATGTCACTCACACCACTGTGAGGGACCCTCTAATGGGACTCCAGGACACTGTCTCAATCCACCCTCTCTCACAGTACACAACTGGTATTTCAATCCTCTCCAGGACACCTTCTAATGACTGCCCGCTGCCTACAGAGAAAGTCCCGACTCTTTTTCTCACAAGGCCCCCTATTTCCTCCCTAACACTTCCCCAGCCTGTTATACACACACACACACACACACACACACACACACACACACACACACACACACACACACAGTGATAGGTAACAATGCATCACTTAAATTCTCCAGTGTACTTGGCATGCATAATCCCCTCGCGCCCTTCCCTCTACCTGGAACATCTCTGCTTCAGTATGTTCATATCCAGCTCACCTTCCTAAAGTCATTTCCACCCCCTTCCCCTAAGCTCCCTGTATAATTCAAGTTCTGCTCTTGAGAGTCTACAGTGTGACTCTCATGGTGTCTGTCTTCTAACAGCACACTGTGTATTGCTCCAGGCAGGAATTTTAATATTTTTCATGTTTTATTTATAATATGCTATGATACTGTACTGGTACATGAATAAGAATCAGAACTGACTATTGGTATATGCATATCAAAGAAAAAACAATAAATAATATATTATCAAATTGAATCCGGCAGCATTTTTGAATGCACTATGACTAAATAGACTTTATAACAGGAATTCAAGGACAGCTCATCACTAAGAAATCAATGATGATAATTTGCATTAAATGTACTTGGCAGATTATGATACCTATTCCTTAGTTTTGAAAAAAAAATGCAGTGGAGTTAGGGAGATGGCTCAGTTATCTGCCACACAAGCACACCCACAGAGCTGAGTTTGATCCTAACACCCATGTAAACATCCAGGCCCAGTGGCCTGTGCCTGCAATCCCAGGCCTGGGGAGGCAGAGGCAGAAGGGTCCTCGGGGTTTACTGGCTAGTGTCAGTCGAGAACTGATTAGCTTTGGATAGAAAGACCCTGGCTCAAAAATTAAGTAGAAGGGAGGTTTAAGGAAGACACCCAACACTGACCTCTGACCCTCAACCACGCCCACACACGGACACAACACAAAGCAAATAAAATGGGAACTACTGAAGCATATTTCCTTGTAAAGTGCTGAGGTTATATAGTAGTTATATAGTAGTTAGTGTTTAGCTCTCTGGCCCATTGGGTAATCTTCTGGGTATATAATGAACAGTATAGATCAATTTTATGTTTTTTAAATAGTCATCCATGCAGTTGTCCCAAACTTTTATCAAAACACTTATTGTCCTACCACTGATTTAAGATGCCACTACTATAATAAACCAAACTTTCAGTTGTACTCGGGTCTTTTCCTGGACTTATATTGTATATTTTTCTGTTTCCTATGTACCAATTCTACACTGTTTTAGTTATTATTATTATTACAAGAAGAAGAAGAAGAAGAAGAAGAAGAAGAAGAAGAAGAAGAAGAAGAAGAAGAAGAAGAAGAAAGCTTGGCAATGTGTCTTATTGTTTGGTAGAGTAGTCCTTAGCTAATAGTGAGTTCAAGACTGACCTGGGCTGCATGAAGCACTTTTTCAAAAACAAAAAGAATAAAAATTAGCCGGGTGGTGGTGGCACACGCCTTTGATCCCAGCACTTGGGAGGCAGAGCCAGGCAAATCTCTGTGCGTTCGAGGCCAGCCTGGACTACGGAGTGAGTTCCACATGGAGAAACCCTGTGGTTTTCATGTTTCAAAATTATGTTTCAAAAAAACATAAATAAATAAATAAATAAATAAATAAATAAATAAATAAATAAATAAATAAGGAGAATTCCTGTGTGATAGATGCCTTTCTACTCAGGATTTAAAGGCCATTTTTCTCCAGAGGGGTTCTGGAGAAGGTCCAAAGACAACAGCCCAATACAAACTGACACAATGTTTTGATAAATATTCCAAACATAACTCAGGAACACAAATGTATCCCACACTTTGGCATCTCTACCAGTGTACATAAAGATGGGCTCCTTCAACTGGTGCCCAGCAGAGAGAAAGATCACCTGAGCGCTCATTCCACATGGTGCTCCTAGACCCAATGGGACCACTCAACAGGCTATAAGGAAAGGAAGGGTGTCTAGGAGCAGACGGGTAAAATGATACCGAAAAGGGATAGGAGAGCCTACATCACTAGCTGGCTTGGAATCGTGGAGGATCAGAATGGCAGGGAAGGCTGGTGCTCCATGTATGTGGCCCTGAGTGTCCAGCTCTAAGCTCCTTTTCTTGGGTCAGGATGGAGCCTCGGCAGATCAACAGGGTGAAGGTAGACAGAGGGATTATTTCTCCAAGTACTTCAACATAATTTCTCCAGGCCCATGATGCCCCAACTCAAATAGTTCCTCAGGATCTCGACAGAGCTGTGGATTTCCATCTTCCTGGTCCCCGAGGATGAAGTTGCCATCTGAAAGCCCAGAAAACTTTAACATTCTCAAGCAGCAAACCCTCACTTGTTATTCTAACAGTGACCCTCAAGGGCTGTAGAGGGAAAGGGAGCTCGAATTCCCCTATTCTCTGTGGTGTGTGTGTGTGTAACTAAAATAACCACAATAAGCACCTATAACTCCAAGACAAAGAAATCACACACATCTTTATTTTGCTATAGGAGACTGTCTGTCTGAAATCTCAGCATGGTGCTCGGCACACAGAGACAATAACTGTCCGTCATTCACCACGGCTCACAGAAACAATAACTGTCCGTCATTCACCACGGCTCTCACCGCCATGCTATTAGCTGATGTCCGGCACAATCCGAGACCTAACACCAAAGAGGAACTGGTACGACCTCAATCTTAATTGACCTAACCATCCCAAACACTGCCAAACTACTAGCCTCAGCCATTTAAAAAGAAAGTCACATTTCTAATGCGATCATCTTGTCCATCAGGAGTGGGTAAGAAATGATTACCGGTCGGGGAGGTTCTCAAACAAATTAAATCACTACAAAAACTGACCATGCTGGTTCCACACTTAAAAGTCTGGCAAAACGAAATGTAGTTGAGGAAGAAATCACCACTCATCTGTCTCCTTGGAGATGGCTCAGAGGTTTTAAATGATCAATGCTGTAGGATATTTTTCACTACTGCCATTATGTTCTTTTATTTCAAAGAGCCAGATGATAAGGAGGGGCGTTGTGACAAACTCTCTTCCAGAGATGGCATGGCTGTCACAATCATGTACTCATAGCAGCTGTGGTTTCCTGCACAAGATCAAGACACTCAAAACTCAGGCATCGTTGGGGTAGATGATCTCGAGGCTCCGAGGCTCCATCCCATACTGAGCTGGCAGTGGATAGCTGCTGGGGAAGGGCGAATCATTCTTTGCTTTCTTTTGAGACTGTGGTCACTGGTAGATTTCCAATGCTCTGTTGGATGGCTACACCCATGCACATGTGGGCGACACTGACTGAACTTAGTGGATGTCAAAAAACAAGAGGACATGAATTTGGGACGGGATTATGTCGGGGGAGGGGAGGGAAGGAGCTGAAGGGTAATGGGAGGTAGATAAGATCATATTTCACTGTATACATGTTTGAAAATAAGAAAAAAAATCTGCATGTATGTATGCACCATTTACATGCTTTGTGCCTACAGAGGCCAGAAGAGGGTTGGAGTCCCTGGAACTGGAGTTACAGAGGGTTGTGAGCCATCATGAGGGTGCTGGGAATTGAACCCCCATCCTCTTAAATGCTAAGCCATTAAGTAAGGAAACATGTTTAAAAAATTTTCAAAATGAAAAGTTTTCTATTTTTGGTTGTGAGCCTAGCCTTTAACGGCTGAGCCATCTCTCCAGCCCCAAAATGAAAAGTTTTCTAAAGATGCTTTTTAAAGATGTGTTCTTAGAGTAAGGGAATTTTGGCCAGAATTCCTTCATAATTAGTAAATATTTTAAATGTAAGTTCTATTTTATCTATACATTATACTACCACAGCTTTTGGGTGGACTTTTGAATAGAGTTATTTTTCATACTCCTTCCTCTTTTGGAACTGGTAAAATACAGAAATATTTATTTATATCTCCCCAAGTCTAGACTTCCACGGGCTCTGGCTATTTCGAGCCCACGTTTGGTGTTTTTAACCCTAGCACACATTCTTTTCTTTCATCTCTGTGATTTCCAGCCACCCTTCTCAGGGCATCTGGCTAATCTTGCTGATATTTCTGGGGCATAGATGGACTCAGAATATGTGACTGAGGGAAAAAAAAAGTCAGATAGGACCATAGCTCTGGACCTTCCTTTTACCTAAAAGGAGATTTTCTTTTATTGGTATGGAAATGAGCAGATGTCTGATAACCTTCGTCCAACCTGGAGCATTCACGCTTACTCCAGGGAATTTCTCCAGGCTGGTGTTTCGTGGGCTTTCCACAGTCGATTCAAAAGTTCCGTCACAGCTATCGGAATGATCTAGGTTAGCTCAAAAAAGGGAGAGATTCATTCCTTGGCCCGTCTTTCTGGCTCAGTGCCTTGACTGTCTATACAACAGGAAAGGCACACTCATCACATCTCAGGAAATGTTTTATATTTACACAGTGAAACGCGACAGTGGGGGAGAGAACAGTCCTCACTTAAAGTCCCAACACAACACGTTCCCACAACCCCACTCTCTTTTTTTATCCGAGCACTTCCACTTAAGCAACACTAAAAGAGAAAGGATATAAACAGGCAAGCGGTTTCCTCCTGAGGTAATAAAAGTCAGTCAGAAGGCTTTACGATCTGACACCAGGAACACACATCTCCTTGCCCAGGTAAGTTGCTATGGAGAAAAGGAATTCAGAGCAGTGTTGTCACTACCAGGGTCTTGAAATATCCAGCAACCATCTGTTTGATGGCTGAATCTGCCTCTGCTCTTGATCTCCTCTCTAGAAAATTCAAATTGCTACCCATCACCATCCACTCTGCACTTCTTGCCGCTGTCAACACGACCACTTACCCGGTTACCCAGCAACATCCATGCCGCATAATGGTCTACCCTGAGCCCTGTCCTCCAGTGACCACACACCTGGTCTGCCCTGAAGCCCTGTCTTCTAATGGCCACATAACTGAGCTATACTGAAACCCAGTCCTCCAGTGGCCACACAACTGGTCTGCCCTGAAGCCCTGTCTTCTAATGGCCACATAACTGAGCTATACTGAAACCCAGTCCTCCAGTGGCCACACAACTGGTCTGCCCTGAAGCCCTGTCTTCTAATGGCCACATAACTGAGCTATACTGAAACCCAGTCCTCCAGTGGCCACACAACTCTCAAGAATGCTCAGACTCAGGTGGTAACTCTTGAGGTACCCAAGCCAGTCTTCATATGGGGGGCAGGGGGGACAATCAGATGTCCCTGCAGGGACTGTCCAATACTTCATCACTTCTCCTCACCCAACTGTCCTCAAAATAAACTGAGGGGAACTCAATAGAGCTTGCTACCTGAAAGTGAGCACAGGGAGGAAAGTCACGTGACAGCACAGTGATGAAGAAGGGAACACATCAAATAAAAACCTGAACGTGGGCAGCACCCAAGTTCTATAAACCGTAAATCTCAAGGATATTGTCCCACAGATGCATGTCAACCTTGTATCTTTCTCTGAAGAATGGAGGCACTTTTCAAACCTTGCCTTGGGGCATCCAGCAATCTGAATCACTGTTTTTTCACTGCTATGTTAATGGGAAAATCAAAAATAGGATGAAATCATAAAGAATTAATGAAAAATACTGTATTGAAAAAAGTGAGAAAACTGACTCACTAATATTGCAAAATAAATTAGTGGTGCAAAAGGAACCCAAACCCAATCCATCCTGAAGTAACAGGTTCCAGGGCATGCTCTTCTAGCTTTGACTTGGAACGACTATGTAGAAGGCTTTTCATACCACCCAATACAGTTTAATACTCAATTTGAGAAAATATTCCCCAAATACAGTTAAGCATCTTAAGTGAATTACGAAGATGATTTTTTACTAATTATCCCTCAAAACCAAGTCTTTATCTTCCCAGACTCTTGTTCTCCAGGGCGAATTACATGTTGGAGGTCACAATAACATCCCTTGTTCTACTGAAACTTAACCCCTTCAGTGCCTGCAAGGTGGAGGTCCACAGTTTGCTCATAAATCCAGCACTGAGAAGAAATGCCTTGTCTCCACTGGACAGGGCCCACCATGCAGAGGGTACCAGAGAACATAGCATTTGTTTGATTAAAATGCTGCACAGATGTTACAGAAATTGCATCTAATTAGAGGGTGACGGTGCTTAACATATATGCACATCCCTAAAGTTATCATTCTCAAACACAATCAGTGGCTAGTTAATATTAAGGCTCCATATCTCATAGCTCACTTACTAGCAGTGAGCTAGCCCCAAAGCATTCTTATCCCTGGCTAAGGCCTGCAAACTCCTTGTACCCAATGCTATCTATGTCTTGATGCAACTTAGGCAACTGTGTATGATGTTCAAATGTGCACTCCGTCAGTGACTCACGGCTTTCCTCTCCATGCCCCTGGATCAGTAGAGCGCTGATGCTTGGCACATCCAATACTGCATCTGGAGCCATCACCTCCCTCTAATAGGATCAGTTTCTCAGTATCACTTTTATTTCAGCCAATAAATAAAATCAGCGCATATATGGCACTGCCTCTTAAGCAGTGTGAAATGAATTTTTCACGTGGCTTCAACGAAAACAAAGGCCGAGTCTATCGCACACACAACCCCATAAATCACCAAGCATGCAGTTAAGCTTCAACCTTTGTTTCTTCCTGTCCGTGTTCCTTCACCCCTTCTCCTTTTCAGGATAGGAGCTGGTCCTTCTTTACTTTTGCACAGTCCAGACAACAACACAAAGAACCCCTCATGAGCATGCAACCTCAAGAATGTTCTGAGATAATTTTGGTGGCCTGCGACTTATTAGGATTACAAATACCAGACACCATCAAGCGCAGAATCTCTCAAATCTATGCCACGTTGCCAAGTCTCTTCCACCCCGTTCTACACTCTTTGCGACACTCAACACGGATGCGAATAAACATGGACGGAGGGCCCATCAGAAGATGAGCTCCGTGTGGACAAGCATGGCCTCCACATGGACCTGCTGTCTTCGGGCTGTACTTTGAACTGGGTGGGAAATCAAGGAATATTGATGGGGAAAAAAATCAGCAAATAAGTCCGTGGGCGGGGAAAGGTGTTAAATCCGGGCAGTGTAGTGGGGTGTCCTGGAAGATTAATGGTTGACCTGAAAAAATGCCAAACTGACAATAACCCAGAGTTAATTATTCTCGAGATAACTTCTAGATTTATAAAACCAATTCTCCTGGCGGTGATTTTTCACATTCTCGATTTTACAACACTCTGTGGGTGTCTGTGTAATTGAACCCTGGTATAGAAAACATCCGTGTGTGTGTGTGGATAAGCAGACGAGGCAAGCAGATGTGGTTACTCCTAAGCGCCGCTACTCGGAATCACAATATTTCATTTCAAAAGTCACAAAAAAAAAAAAAAACACACCCAGAAAATGCCATTGAGTAGTGTTGGCAGCCTTCACAGCAATCCGCTGTTTTCTTGTTTCTCTCTAACCACTGATAAAAACTCTTTGAAGTGGAAGAGTAAATATTATCATGTGATAGTACTTGGCCCCAACTGTGCAAACACAACTGCTTTGTGTTCCGCTCTGGGGGCTCCCGGCCGGCCACACCACGCAGACAGGGTTGCTATGGAGGAGCCAATGTGCTTATTAAATAAGCCCGCGAGCAGGTCAGGATACATCTTGGCGCTTACAGTGAGCCACCTCTTAATCCTCCTCCCGTAGACCCATGGAGTGTTCAGGGAGAAATGCTGGCTTTGGAAAATGTGTTTCTGTGGTGCTTGGAAGGTAGGGCCACCACAAATAAGCCATGGGAACTCCCAGCAGCTGACTGTTGCTGCCTGCCCCTTTTGGCATGCTACTGCAGGATCGCAGGGGACGAGGGGAGAGAACAGCAAGGCAAACCCTCTGGGGGTATCCCCCTGCGCCGCCAGGCCCGTTGCAGAGCTAGGGGCCTCACACCCAGGCACCCCGAGGCAGCATCCTAGGGTTGGGGCGCAGCTCCCCGCAAAGCACCCCTCACTGGCTCACCTTGCCCGGGAGGGGTCCCGGCAGCAGCAGCTTGAGAGCCTGCCTCTTCAGCTCCACCAAGCGGGCATTGCAGTTCTCGCACCAGACGCCGCGGTCCGAGCCGGGGGAGGAGCCGCCGCCGCTGCCCGAGCCCGGGGATCCAGTGCCGAAGCCCGGCGAGCCGCCCAGGGAGCCCGGCGAGCTGGTACCGATGCCCGGAGATGCGGGGCCCGGAGAGCCAGTGAAGGAGCTCGGGGACGAGGTGCCCGAGCCCGGGGACGGGGTACCCGACGAGCCGAGCGCAGAACCCGCGCCCTCGGGGGTGGGCCGGCTCCCTGAGCGAGACTCCTCGTACGCCTTGCGGTACCAGCTCTCAGGGGAGAAGGGCGCGCCGGGCTTGGTGGGAGAGCACACTTCATTCACCTGCCGGAGAGACACGCAGCGTCAGGCCCTGCGGGGCCACCGGTCCCCGAGCTGAGCCTGGAGGGCTGGGGGCAGCCGTCCTGCCCGCACTGCTGCGAACCTGCCCTCCATCTAGTTCCATCCCTCAAGTGGCCTGTCCTTAAGCGAGTCGTGTCCCACCCACCCTCGCCAGGGTGACCGCGCGCAGGTCCCCCTCCATTCCTCCTGCGGTCGGCAGAAAGGCTTGGGAGGTTTGGGTGTCCTTCGGCTTCTGCGAGAACACCCAGAAATCCAAAGCCCCGCTCTTTCAAACCCGGTACCCACCCCCCAGCAAGAACCTAGGTACACACACCGTCCTGGAACACCATATCCAAGGGGTGGGTGATTGTGACTTCTGGGTATTTACTCATTCGGGTACAGCCCTCCGGGTCCCGCAGGTAAATGAAAGGGGCTCCCCGCTCCCGGGCAGAGAGCCGAGGGAACCGCAGAGGAATTCCTGGGAAACGCTCCCCTTCGGTTTAACTCTGCCTCCAAGTCCCGGAATACTACAAAAGTTAAGGGTGCGGGAAAAGGGAGGAACCGAGGACCGAAGACATTCCGGGAGCCAGGCGAGCTGCAGACCCGCCTCCACGCACGCACGGCCCCGCCGGTCGTGCAGACGCCGGTGCACCCGAGAGCTGGGGGCCCTGAGCCCGCCGCCGGTTCCCAGGAAGCGGAGGACACCCGCCCCGATAGGTCCCCGGGAACGCATCTCCGCGTGGACGCCGCCACAACTTACCCCGTATTTCTTGCCCCTGGTGGAGACCGCAAGCCTCTCTTTATTTCCAGCTACCGAATTCATGGTGGCTCTTCCAGAGGAAAGGGTCTAAATGTTCCCACAACGCTACATCCAAAAGGTCTGCCAACCCAGAAGGCGTCCCCCCTCGCGGTAGGGGTTGGTCCTCAAGTCAAGAATTCTTAATGGGGGGGTTGGGAAGAAGGCAAGCAAATGGACCCCAGAAGTGATAGCACCAATTTGCAGGGAGGGTTGAAGCGGCTGGTGGCTCTCAAATAATGGGTTTCCTCATCTCTCTGCCTCCTCTAGCCACGCGCCCTCTCTCCGCCGTCACATCCAGATCGCTGGCATTTTCCTCCGCCGGGCCAGCGCGTTCTCCTCCAGCGGAGCCGAGAAGGAGGAGGACCGCGAGGGCGCTGGGCGCCTGCAGGGAAGGTGGGCGAGCCCTCGCCGAGCCGAGCCGGCGGTGGGAACTTGCCTCCTTCCCCCCGAGCTCGCTAACTGAGTTCAAAGAAATTCTCCCAAAATATAAGGATCCAGACTCGGGGAGGAGCCTCGGCGTGTCGCCGAGCCAATATGCGCCGGCCCGTTTTCTCCTGACAGTTGCGCGCAGGGCAGGGAGAGGGCGGCTGTGCGCCGGCGGCGGCGGCGAGCAGCTCGGGGTCAGGACGCGCGTGTGCGCCCGGGTGCAGCGCGGAGCCTAAGGAACCGCGACCCCGCCACCTCGGAGCCCGCCCGGCCGCCGCCGCCGCCGCCGCCGCCGCCTCGCCCGCCGCGATCCATTTACGCCGCGGCGCTCGGGCCTGGCATTGCCAGGCGCAG
Organism: Peromyscus californicus insignis; assembly: GCF_007827085.1. Classification (NCBI taxonomy): domain Eukaryota; kingdom Metazoa; phylum Chordata; class Mammalia; order Rodentia; family Cricetidae; genus Peromyscus; species Peromyscus californicus. The sequence goes on along the minus strand of NW_026294436.1, from coordinate 63,053,330 downwards.
CCGGGGCGGGGGTGGGGTCGTAAATCTGGCTCCGGGCGGGGAAGTTGCTGGCGAGGGGCCCGCGGCCGGGGGCTCCGGTGCTACCCGCGGTGCGAGCCTGCAGCTCCAAGCCGGCCGAGCTGCGCGGAAACGCGGCGCCCGGGCCTCCCGGCCCCCCCGGGAGCTCGTCTCTTCCTGGCAAGGCGTGCAGGTCTGCCTTTGAAACGCCGTGCAAACGGATTGAGTCACAAACAAGTCCGCAAACAGGCCGGGGCCAACCCCCCGCCCTTTGTTCTCCCAGACCTGCCTGGCAAACCTTTCCTTGAATCGCCCTCTCAGCCCCAGCCGGCCAGGGGGTCCTTCTCCCCCGGACCCCCGGCCTGAGCACCGGGGAACCTTCAGCCCCCGCCCTCCCTCCGGCCCAAGTCCCTGTTAGTGATGGGGAAACCTCCCGAGACAGGCACAGGTGAGCCAGGGACCCAGCGCGCAGCTGCCGGGCTGGGGAAACTGAGGGATTGGCCGTGCTGCACACGCGCGGGAGGACTGCGCCGGCCTGGAGAGGGGGGTGTGGCGCGAGCCGGCCCTGGCTTCCGGGCCGGGATCAGTCCCCTCGCCCCCTTGCGCGTTTGCCTGTGAGCACCCGGACCTGTGAGATCTCCAGAGCACCCAGCTGTCGCCCTCTGTCTGATTCCCGTCCCCCACCCCCACCTCGCGCAGCGCCCCGGAGCTCAGGAAGCCGGTGTACGCCGGGCTCCACACGTGGCTGCTCCGGGGTGTCATTTTTCATTTCCCGGGAGGACATTTCTTCTGGTGAACCGGCAGGTCTATTTTGTTGTGACCTTTAATTAACACCCCGAGAGACGCCTCCTGCAGGACCAGCCGGGCGCGGAGATCACGTGTGGTGTAATGGCATCTCGGCACCCCGGAAAGACCTGGCCTTGGGCTAGGCGGGGACAGGGGGACATTTCGGGCTTTCCTAGCCGCTGTCTTCCTTCTGACACATGGATAAGCAAGGAGGGGGGACAGAAGACAACAATTGGGGTGCTGGAATCCTGGGGCAACGCCCCCCATCTTGTCTTCCTGCTGGAACCTTCTGTGCCTTCCCGGCGCAGCCACCCCCCCGCCCCGCTCCCTCCGCAGCCAGTGCACCCGGGATATTTCACAGCCTCCAACGCGAGGCGAGAAGGTCAAAATGAAGATGTTGAAAAACTGTGGAAGTTTCCATTACGTTCCTACTTCCAATTTCAACGCGATCATATCTGCCGAGGACCTTAGGGGGACAGGTAGCCTCCAGGCAGCACATGCCGGCTGCAGCCACATCTGTATTCTGCCTAGGTGCCGCGGAAAATATCGTCGCCATTAGCTACGCGCGGCTTATCAGTCCCAAAGCAGCATGTGGCCAGGTGAAATGGACGAGCCTATGAAGCCCCGAGTGGGAAAGGTGGGGTGTCGATGGGGGGAGAGCCATCGCTGAGCTGCGCGATTCACCCTCAAGAATGATGAGCCCAGAGCGGATCTGATGTGCATCCCAAAGTATCTGCGGCCCACCGCGTGTTTGATGAGCTCCGAGCGCCCTCTGTTGGCGAAATTTTATATCTGGCGGCTCCCTCAAGAGACTTGATGTAAAATCTACATACAGTGAAATGCGTAAATTTTAAGTATAAAATTCCATGAGTTTCTGCATATATCTATGCAGTCTGCTATAGTCCACTACTCAATTAAGATGTAAATTCTTCTCATTGAAAAATATCCCTTCTTCCCAGGCAGTCCCCACTCCACATTAACGTTAAACTAGCAATCGTTGTACCGACTTCCTGTCACTACAGATCAGTTTTGACTGATTTTGCTTTTTTTTTTTTTTTTTTTTTTTTTTTGGTCTACAGAATCCGTATGTCTTTTGTGTTTGGCTTAACATGGGTTTTGGGTTTCCTGTTACTGTTCGCATGGGTCTGTTTCCTATTTTGCTGTCTTACATTCCTCCCTTCCGCTTGCCTTTCTTGTTAATTGAATAATGTCTTCATAGTCTTTATCCTTCGCCTGGGTTTCTAGCTCTAATGACTCTCATATGAATTTTTGACTCGGTGAGGCCTGTTCAGGGGTAACATTGCAGAATTCACTAAAACGTACACTTCAGCAGGCCCAATTCCATTCACCTCTGTTCTTTGAGCAATGATTTAAATCTACATATTATAAAATCCACAATAGGATCATTTGAATTATGTTTTAACAAATCTGTCTTCCCATGACTATAAATAAGGGCTTTTAATGTATTTACTCAGTTTTTGTATGTCTGTATTCACCATCCCCCACACCACCCCCCAAGTAAAATTTCAATTGAATTCTTTTCTTTTAGCCTGGAGAATGGACTTCCTTTAGCATTTCTTCCTTTCTTTTCAAATTTTTACTTGTTTCATTTTATGTGTCAAAGTGCTTTTGCCAGGGTGTGTGTGTGTGTGTGTGTGTGTGTGTGTGTGTGCGCGCGCACTGTATGCACACCTGATACCTAAAGAGGCTAGAAGACAGTTACCAGATCCCCTGGAACTGGAGCTGCAGATTGTGAGCTGCCATGTGGGTGCTGGGAACTGAACCCGGATCCTCTGCAAGAGCAGCCAATGCTCTCAACCACTGAGCCATTGCTCCAGCCCCTCCTTTAGCGGTTCCTGTAGTGAAGGACTCATGGCAGCAAATTATCTGCCTTACCTCTCTGTTTAAGGACTCGATTAACTGGATATAAAATTCTCTCCATGGCAGTGGCTTTTCTTTTAACCCTTTAGAATGTCCTCTCTGCCTTCTTCTTCCTGATTAGAGGTGAGCTGCCATTGTCATGGACGTTACGTGCTCCTCTTTATATCTTTCTGTCTCAGGAGGCTGATTAAGACACTCCTGGATATGATCTGCATTTCTCATGCTCGGGGCTTGCTGGATTCCTAGAACCTGCAGTTAGTATGAGTTACTTTTCTGTTGCTATGATGAAATACCCCAACAAAAGCAACTTCAGAAAGGAAGAGGATCATTTTGGCTCACCGTTCCAGCGGGTTAGGGTGCACCATCTTGGGGAAGGATGGTGACAGGCAGGGAAGGCACGGTGGCCTAAACGGACAGATCACGTGTCAATCACACACAGGAAGCAGAGAGAGAAGACAGTTTGGCCAGGCTATAAACCCTCAAAGCCCACCCCAATGATGCCCTTCCTCCAGCAAGCTCCACCTCCTAAGGTTCTGTAACCTTCCCAAACAGCCGCACCAACTGGGAACCAAGTGTTTGGTACATGAGCCTACAGGGGACATTTCCCATTCAACTGGCCACAAAGTTCATCTATAAAAATTTCCACAAATTAGGACATTTTCAGCCACTACTTATTCAAATCCTTTTACTGCCCCATCCGTACCTTTCTGTCCTTCTGGGACTCCAATACTGTGTATTTAGTTGTTTCCCTTAAAACTAATTAAAAACAGCTCTCTGTCCTGAGACTTATTCTTCATACCTAAGATGTGCTCCTTCTGGGGTTTCAGCAGAAGTCATACAAGCTTCCCAGGTATCTTGAACTTGACGCTGAGCTCAGCTTCCCTGTAGCAGGTAAAACCTCTGCTCAGCTCTTATGCCATCTGCATGTCACTTTTCCTAGACCTCTTGCAGACTGTCTCTGTTTCAGGGTTCAAGGATGCTTTAACCCAGTGAAAGATAATGAGGAAACTTAATGCCGTCTCCAAGGCTGCCTTCCTGTGGCTGGCTCTGCTCCAGGGTTTCCCTGCTCCCTTTCCATCCACTGACAGCCCTGAACACCAGCAGGCACAATCTCAAACCATGAAGAGTGGTTCTCTGCGGCCTAGCCACTGGGCTCAACAGAACCTTCGTCTCGGAGCTGAGTGCCCCAGTTTCCACCTGCTGTTCACCTCTGCATTTATATCTGTGGTCACAGAGGGACCAGAGACATTGTTTCTCACCTGAAGGTATCAATGGAATCGACTAATTGTTTTTCATAGAAGTTTTGAGCTGTTACAAGCCAATATATGATTTCGGGGAGCTTTGAATTGGTTTGTTGTTGGTATTCTTGTCCATTTTATCATCATTTTTGATAGAAAGTTCAATTTTGTATGTAAGATACTTGCTCCCTAATTCTACTGTCAAGGGCTTCTTCAGTGTATCTTAAGCCTCTAGAAATCCCCCAAGGAGCCCACCCCCATGCTGGAGGTGAAACCCGGGCCTCACATATACCCCTGATAAGTGCTCTACCTCAGCTGAGGCTATTACATAGTTTCAAGGGGGTTTTCTGTGGTGTGCAGCCTGTGGAGATTAGCTGTGATTTTATTTTCTATTAAACTGAAGAATCCCAGTGACACAAATAAACCTTTGCAAAGGAGGATGGGTGAAGTGGATGGAATGTTTCTCACTTCTTCACATTCAAGGATGTTGGCAGGATTTCTTCAGGATTTAGCTTGTTTTTAAATATCCTTTCATTTAGGAATGAAAAGAAATCATATATTGGCTTGTAACCACCCAAAACTTCTATGAACAGTAATTAATTGGTTCCACTGATGCCTGTGGGTAAGAAGCAGTGTCTCTGGTCCCTCTGTGACCACAAAACACAAATACAGGAGTTCAAGCCCACTATCTGAATAAGAATGAAATTCGGAAACCACCTTCCTTGTTGTTTAATTATGATGTGCACATAACTTCTTTGGGAATGCTTCATGAGCTTTTATATTTCAGAGCATCCAATTTAGCTTCTCCTTTGTTTATACCTCACAGATGAATGGCTCATAAAATTTATAGCTAAAATATATGATGCCATTGTGTTTTCAAGAGCCCAAAAGTACAAGTCAGAAATAAAAACCCCAAATCAGCCCCACAACTCCTAATTGCTACACAGAGCACAAAATATAACAGACTCCACTCCTTTTTACTTTGAACTTTCCTTTGAACTAATTTCCATATCAGTCCGGGCAGCAACATGCCAGCAGAGCCGGCAATGTGCGCGCCAGAGGCGGCCGGGTAGCTCCTTGAAAGATAATTAAAGCAGCTTACACTGTCCATGTGGCATCTTGATGAATATGCAGACAATATTTGCATATGATCCACTGGTGTTCTGGGAGCATATGATCGTGTGTGGACTGCCAAGCTGATTTTAATTTGCGTGTTTGGTCACTACTGTAGAGGAAGAGGAGGTCATCCTGTGAGCTTAAGAAGGTTTTCCACTCTTGGAACATTGTTTCAACAGCTAATTACTTTATTTTTAGAAATTCCTTTTGTGCTAAATTCCAAATCTTTTTTTTCCCTCAGTGCTGGGGATGGAACCTAGGTTCGCCTGAGCTAAGCAAGTGTCCTATCCCTGAGGTATACTCGCAGCCCAATTCCAAGCCTTGACTTCAGCCCCAAGTTCCCAGATTCAGAAGAGAATGGTAGAGAGAAAGAAGGTGTGCGGGCAGACCCCATGTGGCTAGAGTAGTCCTACCTCTTGTTACACAAAAGCTGTCATTCAAAAGAGTAAAGAGAAGAGGGACAGAGAGGGCTCAGCCTGCTGACCTCAAGTGCTAGACACTGACCACCTCGGTCCGTGCCACCAAGGAGCACAGGAAGTCACCTGCTTTGAAAACATATCTCAGTATCCCATGTGTCACTGTTCACAGTGATGAAGAAGAAAGGCCCAGCCTGAAGTCACTGTGGAGCATGCCTGTAATGTTTGCACTCGGAAGGTTAGGGCAGGAGGACCACAAGTTCAGGGTCATCCTTGGCTACATAGTGAGCTTGAGGCCATGTTAGAAGGAAGCAGAGTCAGAGAGGGAGAAGGGAGGGAGGGCAGGAGGAGGGAGGGAGGGCAGGAGGAGGGAGGGAGGGAAGGAGGAGGGAGGGAGGGAGGGAGGAGGGAGGGAGGGAAGGAGGAAGGAGGGAGGGCAGGAGGAGGGAGGGAGGGCAGGAGGAGGGAGGGAGGGAAGGAGGAAGGAGGGAGGGAAGGAGGAAGGAGGGAGGGAGGGAAGGAGGAGGGAGGGAGGGAAGGAGGAAGGAGGGAGGAAAGGAGGAGGGAGGGAGGGAAGGAGGAGGGAGGGGAGGAGGGAGGGAAGGAGGGAGGGAGGGAGGGAAGGAGGGAGGCAAAGTAAAGAAACAGAAAAGCTGCAGAAGTTCAAGTCCAGAATAGAACAAATTCACTGTGCCACTGGCAGACCAGAACACCCTCCTCTAGAACGAACCTGGAAGCATTCTCATTGAAGATATGGGACATCAGAGGAAGTGACATCCTCACTGGAGGGGTCATGAAAAACTGGTGGGGAGGGTGGCTTTCAGCTGGGCTTCTAAACTCGAGATGAAGGAATCCACAGGGAAGGCTTCAGACAAGAAACCAACCCCCAGAAGGAGATGAAAGGGAGCCCCAGCAGAGCCATTTTCCCATATGCCAATGGGAGTATATAAGGACAAGATGGATCCCGTATTCCAAAAGTTCAGAAGTTTACCTTTGGCAATGGAAAACCAAGGGCTTTTGAGTAAGCGGGAGTCTATGCTGAGGACACAGTGTCCCTTCGAGCTGGTAGGGATGGAAGGTGGAGGGGAGGGAAGAGGTTACAATTCAGTGATTAGAAAACAACCTAACCCAAAGATGGGCCCCAAGCATGTGGTGTGACACTTGGCACCATTGCCACTCAGAAAACGAGGAACCAAAGCCACAGCAAGATAGGTTACATTAGAACAACCATTATCCAAGAGACAGTCAGTGGCAGCATGGGTGAGAATATGGACCGATGAGGACACCTGTACAGTTCGATGGGAATTAAATAGTGCGGCCACTTTGGAAAACAGTTTGGCAGTTTTTCAAGAAGTTAGATGCAAAATTGTTATGTATCCATCAGTCCCACTGGGTATGTCCACTCTAGTACAAATTTTTTTTTAAAAGTTGGCCTTTAGGTATTTGTCCACAAAAGTTCTAGGCAGCATTGTCCATGAGTAGCCAAAGATGGAAACAACTGCGGTGTCCTCACCTGATAGACAGATGGATAGACCGTGACATAGCCATACAATGGAATACCAATTTGGCAATCAAAATGAAGAAAGACTCATATATGCTACGGCACTGGTGAACCATAAAATTGCTGGGCCTAGTGAACGGAACCCAGAAGCAGAGACCAGGTGCGGTGTGATTCCATTGGCGTAAAACATTCTGAGAGGGCTAACGTACAAAGACAGAAGTAGCATAGAGTTGCCTGGGACTTGGGATGGGAACAGTGGCTGACTGTAGACTAGGCATGAAATGTCTTACTGGGACGACGGAAAGGTTCCAGAACCTATTTATCATGGTGACTGCATCACTCAGTACATTTACCAAAGAAGTTGTTGCAGTGAATACTTTAAATAGAGTGGATCTTACATGTAAACATAGCCTAAGAAAGCTGTGGTTCTGTTGTTTTTGTTGTGCTGTTGTTTCTAATGAGATGGGAGAGGGAAAAGAAGGCATAGGACAAAGGACGATTTAAGAGCTATCTGCACTCCATCACATGATAGAGATGAACGGAGGGGCCTGGAGGAGTCCGGGTGATTTCCAGATACTTAAAATAAGTAAGAGAAGCTGGGTGGTGGTGGCGCACACCCTTAATCCCAGCAATCGGGAGGCAGAGCCAGGTGGATCTCTGTGAGTTTGAGGCTAGCCTGGTCTACAGAGCAAGATCCAGGACAGGCACCAAAACTACACAGAGAAACCCTGTCCCAAAAAAACAAAAAATAAAAAAAGTAAGAGAGATTTAGAAATGATAATAATCCAATTGCTTGTTCCTCTGAAACAAGAGTGTCAGAGCCGACCTGTGTGGCCAGGATTTCAGAGTGCCCAGCCCCGGTCCCATGGATGTTATTTTCATGGGGATCTTGTGAGTCTGAGAAGGGTGTCAAGACACTGGCTGGCTTCTGTTAAGAATAGAAGAGTCCTTTTTTAAAAAACTGAGAATGTGTGATTAATTAAAAGTTGTGATTTCTATAAAGAATTGCAGAGGAAGTTCATTGGGGCCAGGAGGCGGGCTTTGGGGAGGGTGCAGCTGTCTCCAGCTTGGCCACTTGAGTCTCAGTGGGTGATCAGTGGAAATGAGAATCAGGAGAGCCAGCCATAGGTTGCTGGACAGAGAGGTACATGCAAGCAGGCAAGAGATGGCTCCAAGGACATGAAGAAGGAGGACATGAAAACAGGCAGTAGATAACTTCCTGGGCCATGAAGAAGGAGGAGGGAGCCACCCGAGGACCTGCTAGGGATCTAGAGGGACATGTAGTGAGTATCGGAGCCCAGGAATTAATTTCTCAAGCAAGGCTTAGGACGAAGGCTAATGTTTCTACATCATGTTGTTGTTGCTCAGAGCCTTTATTGTGTGCTCCCTGAGCCAGGAACCAGCAGGAGGGACCTGTGGTACCCATCACTACAGCAAATGCACCCATTGTCACCACCCACTCATCTCAGAGTCACACAGATCTGCTGTCACATCTCAATCTGCCATGACAGCTCCACCACCACCACGTCTGCTCTATTCAAACTCGGGACTCGAAAATCAACAGTCCTGACCAACTCTCGTGGGGCCCATTCAACCTGTGAATTAAAACTGTGTGTGTAGGGGTGGGTGGATGGATGCATGGATGGATGCATGGGTGGATGCATGGATGGATGCATGGGTGGATGCATGGATGGAGCAAGGGAGGAAGGAAGGGACAGATGGATAGAAAGTCAGTGATTGCTGTATGTATACATGGATGAATGAGAGACATCCAGTTGGGGGGGGGAAGAGAATAACTGGGTGCTTCTGGGTGGGGGGACACTGGCAATTCTTGCAAGTTTCTTTCTTTCTTTTCACACTTATTTATTTGGATTGTGCATGCACATGTGCATGTATGTGTGTGAACGTGCGTGAGTGTGTGTGTGTGTGTGTGTGTGTGTGTGCGCGCGCGCGCGTGTACACAATAAGCAATGGGTGTGTGGGCCCATCGTGCAGTTTCTTTGAGAAGGCTGAGGTGGATCAAGTTCTAATCCTTCTTATTGCTTTTCCAACATTAAAAGTTCAAAAGAAGCCAGGCATGGCAGGGCCTGCCTTTAATCCTAGCACTTAGGAGGCAGAGGCGGATAGACCTCTTCAAACTCAAAGCCAGCCTGGTCTACACAGCCAGCTCCAGGCCATCCAAGACTATGTAGTTAGAGTCTGTCTCAAGGGCAAAAATATTCACAGGATTTAAATGTAAAATTTCATTTTAAAACAACAGCATAGTAAGTGTCAGGAAATTCAGGAGTTATGGTTGCCACAGCAACATCATGTGGCCACTGAACTACTATTAAATAAATGAAATTAAGCATTTATATCACCCTTGACATTCAGCTATATGCTAAGCAATCACTTTATTGGTTTATAATTCCTTGCAGCCACCTGTGAGGGAGGAAACATTCTCATTCCCACACTGAGAATGAAGAATCCTAGTCCCAGGAGAATCATGGTCCAGGTGTGGGTTTGCCAGGCAACCAAGTCTCCAGGAAACCACAGGCAACAGGGTGAGAAGTCACCGAGTCCATGCTAAATGCCTCCTGGTCCTGCTGCCGAGCCCAAGAACGGCTGAAGAGGGCATGGGAAGACATCCCCGTGGCCCCCACTCACCGGTGTTCTCCCATGTCCAAGTTCACTGCCTGCACAGAACAGTGAACACATACTGAGAAGAAACAGGAGGAGGACGCAGAAGAGGGAGGAGGAGGTGGGAAGAAGGGGAGGGGAGTGGAGGAGAAGGAGGAGAAGAGAACAGCGCCCCCATGTGTTCAGAAGGAGGAGAAGCAATAAATACCGGGGTCCTGCAGCCAAGGAGCCGTGGCTGGTGTCCCGGGTACCTGCCATAATCTCACTTTTAGGCAGCTACAAGACTTCACTGGAAGCTAGCGAGACTTATTTTAGTAAAGCGTCTCTGTGGTGGATTTTAGGGGCTCTCAGCTGAGATGAATGCAGGTGCCTGGACTCCAAGAAGAACCAGAGTACCTAAGCCTCAGTTCTAACACAGGCCTGAGGCAGAAGGAAGCCGGCAGCCGGGCTCAGTGGCACATTTTTCTACTCTTTCCCCCCCCCCCTTTTCCTTTTGTGATGGGGTCCTCATCGTGTTGAAAGCCTTGGCTCAAGCAATCCTCCTGCCTCAGCCTTCTAAGCAGCTGGGACCATAAGTATGTTTTAGTTGTCATCTTTCGAAAGATCTTTAAGAAGAAATAAACACGGTGGAGAGGCAGAGACACGCGAGCTGAGAGGCGTCACCACCACCACCCACGCCCTCCATGGGAATTTAAGTGTGAAAGCAAAGAATGCCAGAGGATGAGAAAGCCAAAGGCGGGAAGGTGGGCCAGAGTGCCCGCCACACTTCCCACATCAAAAAGCTGTGAGCTCGAGGCCAGCCTGGGCTACCAAGTGAGTTCCAGGAAAGGCACAAAGCTACACAGGGAAACCCTGTCTCGAAAACAAAAACAAAAGGCTGGCTTTGAACTCCCCATCTTTGAGCAGACGTTTAGAAAGCGGTTCTCCCAAAAGAGAAACAAGAATGGGGCTGGACCGTGGACATGGCTCAGTGGGTAAAGGCCCTTGGCCACCAAGCCTGACGACCTGAATTTGATCCCAGGGCCCACAAGGTGGGAGAGAACTGACTGCTACAACTTGTCCTCTGACCTCCACACAGGTGTGGAGGCATGGGTGCTAAGTGACTGCAATGTCCCCGCCTCTGTCTCTCCTGGGCACTTAGCAGGGTTGTTCCACTTAGCGGTGAGAGAAAACACAAAAAGGTTAGACAATGAGCCCAGCATCCCAGAGAGAGCAAGGGGTTCTGGGGTGGTTAGTGCTAAGTGTCAAGTGGACAGAATTCAGACTCGCCTGGGAGAAGGATCTCTGGGGAGAGATTTCTGTGGGAGATTGTTGTAGCTTGAGTTTTCCTGCCTGGCCCACAGTCAGGACAAATCTCTCTCACCTGCCAGTCCCACAGCCGCTCAGACCCGACCAAGTAAACACAGAGACTTATATTGGTTTCAAACTGTATGGCCGTAGCAGGCTTCTTGCTAACTGTTCTTACAGCTTAAATTAATCCACTTCCATTAATCTATACCTTGCCACATGGCTCGTGGCTTACCGGCATCTTCACATGCTGTTTGTCATCGTGGCGGCTGGCAGTGTCTCTCCCACTCAGCCTTCCACTTCCCAGCTTTATTCTCCTCCTTGTCCCGCCTATACTTCCTGCCTAGCCAATGACCAATCAGTGTTTTTATTTATTGACTAATTAGCAACACATTTGCCATACAGAACATCCCACAGCAGATTGTCCTGACTGCATTAGTTGAAGTAAGAAGGCCCGCCCACTGTGGGTGGTGGCCATCCATAGCCAGAATCCTGGACCGTGTAAATGGAGAAACGCAGCTGAGCGTGCGTTCATTGCTCCCTTCTTCCTGACTAGGAAGCCGCTTCAAGCTCCCACTGGCTTTACCTCCCCGCCATGATGGGAGGAGGTATCTTGAGCTGTGAGACAAAATAAACCCTTCCTTCTGGTTAGGGTACTTTTATCACAGCAACAGAAAAGTAACTAAGACACACTCAAATTCCAGATCACAAAACCCACTTCTCTCTGCCTACCTTTCTTCTTGCTCCACAGATCCCAGGCAGGCTTTTTACTATAGGCACTTCAGGGAAGTGGAATCATAAAGTATCTGTCACTCTGTGACTGGCTTATTTCACATAACATGGTGTCCTCCTGGTTCAGCCATGGTGGGCGGTCATGTGCAGGTAGACTTTGGCAGGCCAGGTGAAGAATGAGAGAGGAGTGAGGAAATGAGGATTTCCCCTGAAATCCAGGGCCTGAGCCAGACGGGCGACTGTGCTGTGGAAAGTTGAGTTAGTACATCAGTCCCCACTTCTACACCCTCCGACACCCCCACCACTTCCTAGCTCTTCACGGGGCTGGGAGTCTTTGGCCCTGAGGCTCAGGTATCAATGAACTGGTGAAGCACTGACATCTCCACTGTCCAATGAAAAGGGGATTGGGGTGCTCATCCTCCCTTCTCCAGAGGAAGGGAAACAGAAAACAGCAGAGAGGAAAGCTGTGAGAGAACACACGAGTGTGCCAGCACACTCTAGCACACACCCAGGAATGCCTGGAACTGGAAAGGATCGGAGAGCTCCCTCCTAGACTCCAGAGGAGGGCTCCCTCCTAGACTCCAGAGGCATCATGGCACTGCTAACACGAAGCTTGAATTTCTGGACCCAGACTGTGAGACAGAAAGTTCTTTTACTCTTAAGGTATTAAGCTCATGGGCATCTCCTCTGGAAGCTGTGGGATGCCGACATGTTGGCCCACGACATTACCTCACAAAATAAGGCCAGATTTGACCTGGCCAGCCCCGCTTCCCCACCCCGACTGTGCCTGTCCCCTCTCTGTCACTGTTTGGATCTCCTCTCTCCCCTCACCCACCTCCTGTCTTCTCCCATTCCGCTTTCCTATCCAGTCTCTCTTCCTCATGCCAGGGAATCTCTGGACCCCCAGGCCACCATCACCCTGGGGGCCTCCATTGTGAATGCTGGATTTATGCTTGGCCCTGCACTGTGTGACAGCCAGAACTGCTCATTTGGAGTAAAAGCCAGAACAAAATAAGCAAACAGCTTCACATCATGTCATTACTGAGTCACAGACACTTTTCCCCTGTCCTCCCCCCATACCTTCTCTCTCGCCCAGGTCATCATCTCTCCTGATACCCAGTAATTTCAGTCATTTTCTGCCTGCATTTCTGTTCATCTCCTGAGAATTCTCATTTCTAATGCAGGAAGGTCACTTGGTCTTTTCTGAGCCTGGGTGGTACAGAAGACCTTGTACTTGGAGATGATGGGGTGGTGGGGGTGCGTAGGACTATGGCAGCTCATTTGCTACCCAATTCCAGCGGCAGGGGGTAAGCGGAAGAACCAGCCTGGAAGAAAGGGATCTAATTACTTCCCTCTCCCACAGCCTCTGTCTTCCCCCACAGCCTGGGTCATTCCTAGCCTTCCCAGGGCAGGGCTCCTGTCACTGAGCCAGCAAAGAGCCTAATGAATAAGAACAAGATGCCCGAGGCTCAGGCAGGATATGTACAAGTTCAAGGACAGCCTGGGCATCCTAGGGGCACCTAGTCTCAAAATTAAAAAGTAAAAAGATGCAGGGGAGGAATATAGTTTACTAACAAAATGCTTGCCTACCACGTGTAAAACGTGTGATTTGCTCCCCAGCGTGACAAACAGCAGCAAGGGGAAAGCCCCAGACAACCCGCACTAAAGCAGGGGTCTTCAACAGGAGACCAGCAAATGTTGGTCCGCCCCACAACCACGCAGGGCTCTGCAACACCCTGTAAATCACCACCGTGGTGAGTGCCTGTGCACAGAAGTCCTCTCAGTGTCCTTTAAGTTTTCTTTACAAAAGAAGGACGTATATGATAGTTTAAAGACCAAATAATAGCAAAGGCTCATTTCTGAAATCCCCTGTCCCGGCTGTGCGCCCTCGGCCCTGCCTCTCCTTCAGGCGGCTCAGCTCTTTGGGAGATTCTGCTCTGAGCTGGATGTGCTTAGCCAGCAGTTTCATGATTTACCGTTTGAGAATCGGCTCTTTACTCTGTGTGATGAAGCATGAAGGCTTAGCATTTATTTGTCACACTCCTTACTCCCCCCTCACAGCGGTGACATTTATAAAAATAAGAATGGGCTCATGTTTACCGGGCTGTCGAAGGTAGGGCCAACACTGGGTACCAGATGTTGGTACTCTTTGATGCGGCATCCCTCCATCCCTGACACTTGTTCCTTGCTGGACTCCCAGGGCCCCTCTTCTAGCTTCTCCTGCCCCCTCCCATCACTTTTTCTTAGCAACTTTATTGTCGCCTGGCCCTCTTCCTACCCGTGCCAGGAAGGACACCAGGGCTCGGTCTGTCACTTTTCCATCTGTCCTCCACCTCCTGGTGGCTTTACCTATCTCATGGTTTCAGGTATCTGTTGGTGGCCCTGGGTTCCTATCTCCAACCCTGAGCACCCACACACACACACCGTGTCCAACTTTCTCCTTGATATCTGTACCTGGTTACTAAATAGGCATCTTTAACGTACCACATCTCCCACCCAGCTCCTGATGTTCCACCCTGAAAGCCATCCCTGCAGTCTTCAAACCCCACCCACGGTGCTTCTGTCTTTCCAGTCCCAACATCAGGAGTCGTCTTTGGTTCCATTTTCTTCCCTTCACTGCATCTAGCCCACCAAGATACCCACCGGTTCCACTCTGAAACCATTCCCTCCGTCTGAGCACTTCCCAGCACCCAGCTACCACGATGGCTGTAGGTGGATCTCTATGGCTCCATCTGCACTTCTCATGCAGTCCAGGTCCCATTCAGTGGCCAAGCAAAGCCTTCTGAAATGTAAGTCAGGTCACTCTTTCTTACGTTGGTTTCCCAGGCTAGTCTCCAGCACCTATGTTCCCAGGAGCATCTTGCCTCAGCCTTTCCAAGCAGCTAAGACTCCAGGTGTGTCTCGCAGCATGGATGACCTCAAGTGACCTCAGCACCTCGCCGAATGGCTCTGCCTCCATTTGCTTGGGCTGCGGCAACAAAGTACCATGGGTGAGGTGGTTTATGGAACATCTACTTACTGTTGTGTTTCTAGAAGTTGGAAGCTCAAGATCATCTAAGTCAAGATCCAAGATCGACACCTTCTGTAGGCCAGCAGGGTTGGTGCCCTCTGACGCCTGGCAGGGAAGGAGCTGTTTGAGGTCTCACTCCTTGCCTTGTGGGTGGCTATCTTCTGCTATGTCACTTCGAAGCATCTTCTTCTATGTGTGTTGTGTCCAGACTTCCCCTTCTTATACAGACACCGATGGTATGACTGAGACCCCCTATTGGTGAAATTATTAAGGCCACTCCACGTAGTTAAAAGGAGATTTATTTAATGGCGTAACTTACAAATTAAGGGATAGGTAGGTCGCGGAGTCTGGGGAAGGTGTATCACAGTCCAGCGGTGTTCTCTGGAGCTCTGCTCAGTCCACCTCCACCATCCAGGGTCCCGCCACAGAGAGAGAGCCCGCCGATCCAGATCTTGGGTCCCCAGGCGCCTCCCCTGGTCCCGCCTTGTAGGCGTGACAGTTGCCGAAGTCTCAATGGGGGCTGGAACTTCCAGATCAAAGCTGGAATGGCTACCCACTACATCTCCCCCTTTTTGTCTAAATAAGAAAGTTCTAACCTAATACAAGACTATATACAAAGGAATGGTTATCAAATATTGTCCAGGAATAATGAGGGATAATGACCTAGATAAGATGGAAGTACAACCAATGCAAACAATATCAAGCAAGAAACACATACTAAAGTCCAGAGAAGTATAGAGCATAGGTAAATGGCATGTTACAAAGATCCTTCCAAAAGGTGTCCTATCCTAAAGAACCTGAATCTAATACTTAATATGTTCTATCTACTAAGTTGTAACTATAACTGCTAGTCTTCAATCCCATCAAAGACCTGAGAAGGAATATAATGGTACCTGAGAAATGGTAGATGGATGCAAGCAACTTTCGGGAATCTTGCGAGAGTAGACCGAGACAGCTGGCAGCCTGGATAGTCACCTAATGTTGGAACTTCCAGATCAAAGCTGGAATGGCTACCCACTACAACCCCCCAACTGATGACTTGCTCAGTTGTCTTTATTAAACCCGAACTTCAAGTGAGTTGCTGTGTTTCTTAGCTTTCCCATGTTGTAAAAAGTACCTGAGAGAATCGGCTTATAAAGTCAGGTCTACTTGGCTCAGTTTTAAAGGCTTGTCTTTAGCCTTTTAGGCCTCCAGTGTGGGTACATCATGGTGATGCCAGAGAGCATGTGGTGGAGCTCAACTGGTCCCTCACTGCCACCCAGGAAGCCAAGGAGAGGTAATGAAAGGGTCCGGGGCCTCCATATCCCCTCTACGGTACTTCCTGGAATAACCTAACTTCCTCCCAACAGGCTCCACTTCTTAAAGGTCCTACAGCACTATAATGCTGAGATCAAGCCTTTAACTACCCTATGACTCGGGAATAGCACTCCTGGGTGCACACTAAAAGGAATCTAAGTCAGCACATCACAAAGACACAGAGACATCTGGGTGTATTGCTGTACTACTCACGATAGCCAAGCTATGAAACCAGCCTGACAAATGAACAGTAGATGAATGGATAAAGAAACTGTCACACACGCACACACACACACACACACACACACACACACACACACACACAAACCACACACACGCTCGCATGCTTGAAGTTTAGTCAGCTCTAAAGAAGAAAGAAATTATGTCATTGCAGAAAAATGGATGGAAATAGAGGTGAGTGTGTTAAGGGAAACAAGCCTTGCTCAAAAAGACAAATAGCACATGTTTTTCTCTCCTTTTCAGAATCTACATTTAAAAGCCATGAGAGTAGAGAGGGAACTTTTGAAAAGAAGAAGGGAATCAACTGCCGAAGAGGGAAGACAAGTTGGTCATAGGGGTTGAATATGACCAAAGTACATTATGTATATGTGGAAATGTCAGAATAAATCCATCAATTTACACAACTAATATACATTAATTAAAAATATATTAAAACATGGCTGAGGAAGTGGCTCAGTCTAAAGTACTTGCCAGAAAAACATGAGGGCCCAAGGTGGATCCCCAAAACCCACATTTTTTAAAAAAAAAAAAAGCCAGATGTGGTAGCACAAACTTAGATCCCGGCGCTGGGAAGAAGGGGCAGGCAGACTCCTGAGGCTTGGCAGCCCTCTAGTCTAGCCTCTTCAGTGAGCTCCAGTAAGAGACCCTGTCTCAAAAAACAAAGTGAAGGGCTGGAGAGGTGGTTCAATAGTTAAGAACACCTACTGTTCTTCCAGAGGACCTGAGTTCAGTTCCCAGCACCCATGTCTGCCAGTTCACAAGCTCCTGGCTCCAGCTCCAGGGGATCTGGACCCTGCTTCTGGCCTACGTGTGTGCTGTCTGCAGACACACAAGAAGAGTGCAATGTGAACAACTTCTTCTGGCCAAAGTCCAGCAAAATCTACACATTTAAAACGCTACCACTAACAGGTGGGTTTTGACTACTTGGAACTGGAGTCATGAGCATCTCACAACATGGAACATGGATGAACCTTGAAAAATTTATCCTAAACAAAAGAAGCCAGACACAAAGGCCGCACATTCTGTGATTCCATTTATAGCAAATGTCCAGAGCGGGCAAACCCATAGAGAGACAGTAGACATGTGGTTGTCCAGGGGTGGGGCACGGGGCGGGGGGGTTGGATGGAGCAGAGCTACCACTGAGCTTTGAGCTTCTCTGTGGGAAGAAGGAAATAGTAAATTATTATATGGGAGTAACAGCTCTCCAACCTCAAATATACTACCAAAAGCCACTGAGCTCTGCATTTGAAAGGCTGAATCTTGCAATATGGGAAGCATTTTAATGGGTCAGTATTGAAAGTTTAACTGTGTATTGTCATGTGTTACTAAGTAATTCCCTCATAACTCTGACCTTCACGTAAGATCTGCCACATCTGTGGCCTCACCTTCGGGTACTCTGAAGCAAAGTAAGTACAGAGAGTAACTTTACTTGTTTGAGCAAATATGGAGAGATCAGTCAGACATGGCAAGGGGCAGAGAAGAATCAAGAATTAAGAAAGCGGACAGGCATGGTGGTGCAGGCCTCTAATCCCAGGGCCAGGGAATCAGAGGCAGGTGGATCTCTGTGAGTGTGAGCCCAGCTCGATCTACAAAGCAAGTTCCAGGCCAGCCAGAACTGCATAAAGAGACCCTGTCTCAAACAAACAAAAACAAAAAGGAACTAAGGAAGTGATAATCAGATCATAAAGGGGACCTGATGCTTCCATGAAGTTCCTCAGGGTTAGGGTAAGGAGGTGGGGGGTGGTTTCCCTCCCTTTAGAGGCCTGAGAACTATGGAAGATCTGTTCATTTCTGCTCAGCACTTGTTGAGACATGCATCTCTCCCCCACTCTGGGGCATTCCTGTGGAGGCCCACTCTGCCTTTGGTTACGGGGTGGGGACAGCATCAGGCCTAAGCTCCTTGGGGATGGTCCAAGATGCACTTAGCCATTCAAATGACAATACAGTCCAAGAACACTGTTCCAAGGCTACAGATAAAAACATTGTCTTCACGGTGGACCTCTGCCAGGGAAAAGTTGATTTCAGTCATCTGAATTTATTTAGTTTTTTTAATATATATATATATTTGGGTTTTTGAGACAGAGTCTTACTTTGTACCCTAGACTGGCTTTAGACTTGGGAATCCTCTAACCTCTGCCTCCCCAGTTCTAAGATTACAGGTATGTGTCACCATGCCTAGCTAAACAATGTGGGTGCACATGTGTATGCATATGTGCAAGCATGCATTGTGAAAGTGTGTGTGTGTATGATCATGTGTGTGTGTGTGTGTGTGTGTGTGTGTGTGTGTGTGTGTGTGTGTGTGTGTTTTTGGGAGGAAGTGATGCTCGGAATAAAAGCCAAGGCTCATGTATGCTAGGCAAGCGCTCTTCCTCTAAGGTACACCCCCAGCCAAGCTGATAATATGAGGGAAGAATGTTGGCATCCCCAAAGTAACAGAAGCAAGAGCTAGAGAGTGATGGCCTTTGACCCTGGCTCAGACTGCTGCAGCCAAAACAGTGTCTACTGTTCAGGAACATAGAAACCCATTCTCACGATGAACTTCCTCTTGCTTACGGGGAACAAAGATTACGCTTGGCACCAATAAAGTCAAAATGTATAAAGACTGTGCAACATACAGCTGTTTCTCTATTATATTACTTAGTAGAACGTCAAAAAAAAGATACATGAGACTTCCTGAATATGCTAAAAATATGTCTTAACTATAAAATATGCAGTTTTTCACAACTAAAGAAAAATGTAGGCATTGGAGAGATGGCTGTATGGTTGAGAGCACTTGTTGCTCTTCCAGGGGACGCGGGTTTGGTTCAGGCGGCTCAGAGCCACCGGAAACTCCAGCTTCACGGGGTTCAACACCCTTTTCTGGCACTGAATGCAGATGGTACACACATAAACAACACACATACACATAAAATAAATAAATGCACCTTTAAGAAAAATGTAATTGACAAGATTAGTTCTGAATTATATCTGCTCTAAATATTTCGGAAGCAGCAGTCTGTGCTTGACAAACGCACGTTTGGCCTGGATTAACATCATCCCTACCAACACCTCCCTCTCTGTGGTTTTTAAGACAGGCAGTGTTTGGGTGGGGAGGGGCCTAGTTGAATGACAGGTGGGGTGGGAGGAGCCTAACCCGGCCCTCCCCGGGCAATCTCCTTCAGTCCATACCACTCAGGTTAGACCATCAGGCTCCATCCCAGTTAGGAAGTTAGCTCAAAAGACTTCTCACCAGGCGGTGGTGGCACACGCCTTTAATCCCAGCACTCAGGAGGCAGAGGCAGGCGGATCTCTGTGAGTTCGAGGCCAACCTGGTCTACAGAGTGAGATCCAGGACAGGCACCAAAGCTACACAGAGAAACCCTGTCTCGAAAAACCAAAAAAAAAGACTTCTCATCTCACAAGTGGGCGGGTGTTTTCACAGGTATTGTGAAGATGACAGTGGTTGCTAGACGTGCACATTCAGTCTTGGGTACACCAGAGACACACCCAAAACCAGATGCTTGAAACACAATGGAACAAGGACAAGCAAAAATGCACCAGGCAAAAGTAGGTAAGGGAAAGGAGGCTGAGTTCTGGTTAGATCTGGACCGAATGTCCCATGTGACTTAATTCAGAACTTCTGAAATGTTGAA
This sequence comes from Peromyscus californicus insignis, assembly GCF_007827085.1. Classification (NCBI taxonomy): domain Eukaryota; kingdom Metazoa; phylum Chordata; class Mammalia; order Rodentia; family Cricetidae; genus Peromyscus; species Peromyscus californicus. Next base: position 63,033,579 of record NW_026294436.1, on the reverse strand, counting down.
AATAATACCAGCAGTCCTTTAAAAGTGAGTGGTAGAATGAAATATGGCACAAGGGATATGCAAGGCTGGGGGTGGGGGCAGCTCAGTGGCAGATCGCTAGTCTAGCACGTGGGAGGCCCCAAATACCACCTGCTGCATGGCAAACACAGGCATACACGAAAAGCTATGCAGATACTGGCATGGGTAAGACACCTGTGTGTTTATGGGCTGAACACAGAGACTCTGTTGCCCAGACATTTCTACTGAGGCGAAGAAATAAGCTCCCCAATTTCTTATTATTACTTTCTGAAAAGGGGATCTGGGCTCAGCTAACCTTGAAGGTTACACTCAAATTTGTATTTGTTATCATTATTATAATCATCAGAAACAAGACACTATTTTACTGAAACATGGCTATGCCTTGGCAAAAGGGTCACACTTTTCTTTTGGCTTATTAATCATAAATACCTATTATAATAAATTTTAAAGCTACCCATGATTTGCTTCTATTGTCAATCATTCTTGCAATCTGGAATTCTTGAGTCTGTAATAGGCAGAGGCATGAGTTGGTCTCTGCCTACATTTCTTTGTCCCTAGGCTGCAGGTGCTTGAGGGAGCTTCCAGAGTTCTCATTGGTTGCTAAAGGCTTAGAAGGTTGTATCTGGGGTTCTCACTGCTCTCCAGAGGATACTGCAGGGGTGAACTTCAAAGACCTAAGGTATCCTCACCACCTCACATAGGCCTCCTCTCTCTCCCTCTCTTCTTCTACATTGACCATCCATTCATAAAGTGGGTGCAGATAGGGTAAAGCACATGTTTCCCATGCATGAGGCCCCAAGTTCAATCCCTAACAATTCTCAAAACAAGCATTAATGAGAGGTGCACACCTTTAATCCCAGCACTTGGGAGGCAGAGGCAAGTGGATCTCCATGAGTTCGAGGCCAGCATGGTCTACAGAGCAAGTTCCAGGACAGCCAGGGCTACACAGAGAAACCCTGTCTCAAAAGACAAAAACAACAACAACAAACACTATTATTGGTGTCTTCCTTGAAGAAGCTGCCCTGCAGTTTCGATCTCAGCCATGTTTCATAAGTGCCATGGCCCATCCTAATTCCTCGTCATCTTTTCCTCTCATTGCTTTAGGGTCTTTCAGACGTCAGTGTAATGACAGTATGGAGGAAACGTGACAGTCAGGGCAGGACCCTCTCACGGCTAAACGTATTTAAACATTGGTAATTCTCAGGAACCAGGACTGTGACTTTGGTTTGAATAGCTGTGCCCAGCCTGGTGGTCATCATTCTCTACTTGGGACATATTTAAAACTGAGGGGTTAGGTGTAGCTCAGTGGTCTATCACATGCTTAACATGCACAGAACACTGGGTTCCATCACCAACATGGAGGGAAAACCAACCAGTTGGTTGTACTTTGATTTTTCTAGCACCCACGATATAAACCATAGTGGCAGTCTTTGCAAGAACTGCCCAGCCCTGACTATCTTTAGGAGTGTCTCAATAGCAGTGGGAAAAATAAAGAAGAGAATTTTCTTTACAGGGCTTAAAGCCTTTTATATTGATATTTCTGAATGTCATAGGAAATCTTTGCTGGCTTTCTAAGTTATTAGCCTCAAGAAGAGGGGTAGGGAAAAAAGCCACCCTGGCACTGTGCTTCACACCGTCCACAGCTGAAGAACCAGGGTTTTATTACACAGCTCTTCCCAGGCATTTAGCTGATAAACATTTCTACAAGACCAGCTCTTCCGCCACTTCCACAGCATTAATCTCCATGTAGATAGTTCAAGACAAAGAGAGATTTTAGCCAGATACTCAAGGTGACTGAAAGCCCCAGGAAAATATAAATAAAGGTTTTTAAATTTATGGTACAAAATAGAAACAAGAAACACGGGCACTCTCCCCTCGCCAGGGAGGATTTATGACTTTGAACTCTGTGTCTGTCTGAGGAAGCCTCGGCCAGCTTCCTGAGGCGATGCGCCCCCACAGATGCTGATTCTCCCCCCACCGCTATCCACTTCAGAATTTCTGAAAGATTGAAAACCTCAGTGTCCCTTAAAGGGGACTGGGTAAATAAAACATGCTACAACCATGCCACTGAATACTACAGAGGGCAGCTCTTTGGGAAAGTTCCACTGGTCCTTTACAGCCCAGTTCACATGCCAGCTCCCTTGGCTTATGAAGGCCCCCACCTCCACCCCAAGCCCATGTTTGCACATTTTGATCCCAGGATAGTACTGCTGGAAGTAGAATCTGTACATGGCATCCCCGTTGGGTGTTAATAGATCACTAGAGGGGTGTCTAGCCCCCTACTTCAAGATCCAGCTGCTCTGTCAAGGGCATTAGCATGCACTTCAGCTGCCCTGACCTGCTCTGTCTTGCCTTCTCACCATGATGGATTGTACGTTCTGAAACTGTGTGCTCAAATAGGCCTTCCTCCCTTGTTTCTGTCAGACATTTTGTTCCAGCAACGTGGAGAGTAACTGGCACACTGAGCCACAGCACTTTTCTATCACTCACCCTGATACCGGCCGTAGGTGTGATGCTGGCACATAGTACTTCTCTCTCCTCACTAGACAGCAGGCCTGGGGAGGGAGGAGAGCTCAGCAGATTAGTCCTTGATCCCACTCCACAGTTTGGTGCGCCATAACTATCAGGGGACAAATAAATGCACGAGATTACTGAGAGATTGGAGGAGGCGCGCAGGTCACGGCAATGGGCTGAGGTGGAGAAACATGAGCCCATCTCTGTAGGCCCCCAGCTGCACCTCACAACTCGTACACACCCTCTGGTGTCTCCCAAGAACCACTTCCCAAGTGGACAGCCACTCTGGAAGACTCGGGAACACTTTTTCTCCACCATTGCTCACATGAACCGTTGTAATTGATGGGTGGCTAGATCGGATCTCTGTTTCACCAGCTGGAAGAAATAAAAGCAGCTCTTTTCACAGGGCAATGCTGTGGGATGGTCTGTATGTCAAGTGTGTTGCTGATTGGTCAATAAATAAATCACTGATTGGCCAGTGGCCAGACAGGAAGTATAGGTGGGACAAGGAGGAGAATAAAGCTGGGAAGTGGAAGGCTGAGTCAGAGAGACACTGCCAGCCGCCATGATGAGAAACAGCATGTGAAGATGCCGGTAAACCACGAGCCATGTGGCAAGGTATAGATTAATGGAAATGGATTAATTTAAGCTATAAGAACAGTTAGCAAGAAGCCTGTCACGGCCATACAGTTTGTAAGCAATATAAGTCTCTGTGTTTACTTGGTTGGGTCTGAGCGGCTGTGGGACTGGCAGGTGAGAGGGATTTGTCCTGACTGTGGGCCAGGCAGGAAAACTCTAGCTACAGGGCAAGCAGACAGGATGGTTCCAGTACCACCAGCTTTCTATTATGAGGGAGCCATCCCCAATGATGACAGGAAGAGGCAGCTGGTCCACCACTCAGCTGTAGGCAGTGATTTCCACAGGGCAGTCACATGGTAAAGGCTCAAGTTTCCTCAGGAAAGAAAGCTAGCTTTCCAGCAGAACTCACATGCACAGAAGCATGAAGGACTTGGGGCAGAGACCAAATGATAGCAGAAAAACGTGCTCTGCTTACACACTGCTCCCTCTCTATGGTCAATGAAAAATAAAATACAATCGTGCAAAACTCAACTCCACTTCTGGAATGATGCTAAAACACGCTGAATGATATCGTGGTATACCTATGGTCCTGGCAACGGTGACAAACAGCACACTCGAACCCTGGAGTCAGGTAGAAGGATCTGAGTCGGGATCTGCTTTCATCACCTCCTAGTGCCATGCTCTAGTCTTGTGGGCGTCAGCATTTTCGGCTGTGAGCTGGGGATCGCAACAGCGACTAATTATGAGGGTTTGTGGGGATTAAACGAGATAACAGGAGTGAGAAGCCCAGTATGCTGTTTGGCACGTAATAAATGCTTAATGACTGTTAGATATTATTCCTACCACTCTATTTCCAGTGTTTCCTGGAAAACTGTTTTCCTGTATGAATTTACTAATCTTCATTTTCTGCAGACAGCTCTCAGTGAAGGACTGATGTAGACCTCCTCCTGTTTGTTTTCCCAGACAACAAGGACTTCTTCAGTGTTCTCATTTCCCATGGTGCTGAGCAGTGTCCTGTGTCTTTCCCACCTGGTCCAATATCCCCAGAAATATCAAAACTGGAACTAATAAGTAAAGTCAAAATTTTACATTCATTCAACTGAATTCTAATTGTAGACATTAACAGAGGCTTTGCTCCAAGTGAGTCAATGGGCTGGGCAGTGTGGGTGGGAGGAAGGGGGCTCACACATGTCTGGGCCATGTCTGGTCTGTGGTCCTGCTGCAGCTGGGGTCTGTGTTGGTGTCCGTGACCCGTGTTGCCACCAGGGGCCATGGGAGAGCTCTGGAGAAGTGGTCCTGCCCTTCTCTGGCCACGTTAGCTAGAGAGCTGCCCCCAACCCAGGAGAACTGGCCCAGGTGGCATGGGCACAGGAGAGCCGGCCAGACTGGATGACCAATGGTGTGCCCTGACCTTCGCCTGAGGGGCGAGGTTCTGGATGACCACTGAAACAGGAGAGGGCCCCTATGGTGTGCCCTGACCTTCGCCTGAGGGGCGAGGTTCTGGTGGAGGCCCAAACTGACCAACTCAGCTACCACCCGGGCCCACCCCAACATCTACCCCATCTGTGACCTGCTGGAGTGGGTGAAGGGACCAGTCCCGTGGAACCATAGCCATGGATCTCCATGACTCTGGGCAACAGCAGGATATCTGAGAGAAGTTTCGGTGAGGGTCCAGTATTGATGGAGTACCAGAAGCCAGAAGCCTTGAATCAGACCAACAACTCATTGCAATGAATATTTGCCAAGTAAAGCTGTTTGGACAAAAGATTATACCGCATTACACACCGAAGCTCCCAAGGCCACTAGAACCAAATAATGTATGATGGAGAGGCGGCAAAGATAGAGGAGCAAAATGTTTTTCTCTCTTTTTTTAACCTGTTAAGTACCTTGGCTTGGCCTTGCTTGAAGATGTTATAAGCATCCAAATCTGTCAGAAGGGGAAATGAATCTTTGTAGATTCCCAGAGCCTGATGAGAAGTAAAATATAAACTGCCTCATAGTTGTAAACCTAAAGTGAAGAATATCCCACTGTAACTACGAGAGGTTCCCAGAAGACTCCCCTCCCCTCCTGGAGGGCACCCTTCCCTGTCTCACTTCCCTGCTCACATCCTTGTTTCCTGGGTTCACCCCCAAATAAGCCATCTACACTGAAACCCTTGTCCTGGAGTCTGTGCTGTAGTTTGGGTCTGAACTTCCCCGCAACGGCTCATGAAGGGTGACTCCCAAGGAGGCACTGTCCACAGGTCCAGCTTTGGGGAGGTGAGTCACAGGGCTCTGACTTCATGGGTGGAGTTGTTCATCGATAGGTTCATTATTGAATGGGCTATTGCCAGGCAGTAACTTTAAGGGATCTAAGGGATTTAAGCATCCTTAAGGGATAGGGCTCAGCTGGAGGAACAGGGTCACTTGGGGTGTGTCTCTGAAAGAGCCCTCCCCTCTCTCTGCCTTCTGACTGCATAATGTGAGCCATTTTGCTGCACCATGTGCTCCCTGCCATGATGTGTCTGCTGCACCACGTGTGGGCTCAGAAGCAACGGAGCCAAGGGAACATGGACTGACCTCAGAAGCCGTGAGCCCAAATAAACCAACAACCTCTCTTCTTCTCAAGTTGCTTCTTTCTGGCATTTCGTCACAGTGATGAAAAACTCATCAACATGACTTGCTTTGAGTGAAATCCATACTAAGATGCATGGCGTACACATCTCTGCTTGGGAATATTGCTAAAGGCAGATGAATAATGGATTGAACACGGTAGAGAAAAGGGGAAGACAAGCCCTGAGGCCCCTAGACCTCCCAGTGACCCTGAGGATGAGGACCCAGTGGGGCTCTTGTCTACAAGTTGGGCACCAGCTGTCATGGCAATTTCTAAGGCAGGAGATGAGGAAACCCGAAATCGTCTTGAAATGAGGGAATGGGGGTTTGGGGTGAGGTGGACCCAGAACCGCTGAGGGAGCTCGTGGATGACTGGTGCACCTGACTGGGGTCATACAAGATCAAGCTGAGGAAGAGGACTGTATTGTCTGGGAGAGAGCAGTCGAACCCTTGGCTGCAAAATGTTGGGCTCCAAAGTTTAGATCTTTGGGCCCCTAGAGCACACACGTGGATGAGTTTATAGGATGCTCGGGGCCACTGGAAGAGGAAGGAATTCTGAGGACAGAGATGTTGAGGCAGGATGAGCTAAGAGGCACCCTGAGGCAACAGTCCAAGATAGGAGAAAATCCAGGAAACAGGTATCTGGACCTAAGCAGGGCTTTCGGCACAGAAGGGTGGCTAGGTCCTTCACAGGTGACCTTGTCAGCAGTCTCAGTAGAGCAACAAGCTGAAAATTAGATGGTAAGAGGCTGTGAAATAGAGAGGGACTCAGAGATGCCCTCTCCCTGGAGTATGGAACATTGTAACATTATTGGAAAACACTAGTAGTGGGGGGAGGGAGAGATGGTAGATGGGGGGGGGACGTGTAAGAAGGGAAGATGATTGTAAATGATGGGGTAGGACTCATTAAGACTATGATGAGTGATGTGCACATGGACAAATAGACAGCACATCTGGAATGACTGCCAGAAGGTCCGAAGGGAGGCAGTAGGAGATGAAGCATCAGAGGAGGGCAGCTCTGGAGTTGGGGGAGGGAGCCTCCAGGGTGGGAGAGGGGTCTAGGAGGGAGGACGTGGGTCAGTGGGCAGGCCACACTGAGGACCTGGGTCAGAAGGGAAGCCTGGAGTGGTGCACCCAGAATTCTGAAAACCCCGAGGAGAGAGCCAGCAGAGGGCAGGGGGGAGGCAGCTGGTAGCCAGCTTGCAGACAAGAGCCCCCCCTCAGTCCTCATCCTCAGGGGTGACTGGGAGGTCTAGGGGCCTCAGGGCTTGTGATCTGCCTGCATCACCTTCGCCAGCACAGCGTCCATGGTCATTGACTGTACTGAGCTCTTCTTTTTGAGTCCATGGTCTTCACCTATGGTGGTTTGAAAGAAAGTGGCCCCCAAAGGGAGTGGCAATAATGGGAGGTGTGGCCTTGTTGGAGTAGGTATAGCCTTGTTGGAGGCTGTGGGGGCAGGCTTTGAGGTCTCTTTTGCTCAAGTTTCCTCGGTGTGACTTTTAATCGACTTCCTGTTGCCTGCAAGATGTAGGACTCTCAGCTACCTCTCCAGCATGACTGACTGACTGCATGCTGACATGCTCCCTACCATGATGTTAATGGACTGAACCTCTGAAACTGTAAGAGAGCCACCCCAATTAAATGTTTTCTTTATAGGAGCTACCATGGTCATGGTGTCTCTTCACAGCAATAAAAACCCTAAGACACCACGTATGTCTGCGATGGTGCCCATCCCCGACCCACCACTGCCTGGTGCATGCAGGACAGGGAGCCCTGGATGCTGACCACATAGAGACACTAGCCTTTCTTGGGCATTCAAGTGCAGCTGTTTGGAAATACTTCTACTCCATATATCAGATGAATTGTATTGCCAGATTAAGAGAATTCTGAGCCAGTGACACACAATTGCAATCCCAGCCCTCAGGGAGGACAATCTAGTGAAATTGTCTCAAAATAAGGAAACAAAAAGACTAGTTGTTTGAATGAGAATGGCCCCCATGGGTTCATATAGTCAAATACTCGGTCCCCAGTTAGTGGAACTGTTAGGGTGGGGCTAGGGGTGTGGCTTTGTTGGAGGACGTGGATAACTGGGGGAAGGCTTTGAGGTTTCAGAAGACCCATGCCATGCCCATTGCTCGCTTTCTGCCTCATGGTGTGGATCTAGCAGTGAGCTCTCGGCCACAACCGTCTAACCCTCTGAAACCATCAAACAGATTAAGTGCTTTTTTATAAGTTGCCTTGGTCAGGGTGTTTTATCACAACAACAGAACAGTAATGAGGACAAAGACCAAAAATAAATTGCCTGATTCGCTTTGGTTATGTGGGAATCAAACTCAGATTGCTGTCTGAATTACAGGTCCAAATTCAGTGTCAACCAATGGCAAGTTTTGAACATATGTAAAAGGACACAGAAATTACAGGTTTAGCACATCTCATTTGTATGGGCAGTTATATTTATTTGTTTGCTTGTTTATTTGCTTGTTTTCAGTTTTAGTTTTTGGGTTCATAGACAGGGTTTCTCTGTGTAGCCCTGGCTGCCCTGGTACTCACTCTATAGACCAGACTGGCCTGGAACCCAAATCTACCTGCTTCTGTTTCATGAATGCTGGGATTAAAGGCATGCACCACCACACCCAGCTGAGAAGTTTTGTTTTTTTACATTTGTGGGGGGGGAGGGTTGTTTCGAGACAGGGTTTCTCTGTATAATAGTCCTGGTTGTCCTGGAACTCACTTTGTAGACTAGGCTAGCCTTTAACTCACAGAACTCTGCCTGCCTCTGCCTCCCAAGGAATTAAAGGTGTGCATCACCACCTCCCAGCTGAGCAGTTTTATTTTTAAATGCATATTTTAACATACAAGTAAAATATGTAATATCAAAATACTATACATTATAGGTATGTTACATATAACTAAAATACATGTAATATCAGAATATATATGCATTAGTGATTATTTAACTTGTTTAGAGAAGACTCATTCCAAATTATAAACTTTTGGTGTACTGTGTCTTATCAGGTTATCCTAAGTCCTTGTTTTCTTACATCTCCCCATGGGGTTTGAAACCTGTTTTATCAATTTTTCAAACATCTCATTAAATCAAATGCAAACACTTGGCTTCCACACTTTAAGAATACAGAAGTGCTGTGACAGAAATAGCCATGGAACTGTTAATTCAAACACTGTGATTCATAACACAGTGATAGGGTTACAAAGAGTAGCTTTGGTAGCACATGACCAGTTAGGAATTTATAAGGGCCATCAGTGCTGTCAATGCCAGTGCACACGGACAACATCAGCATACAACTGCCAAACTAAAATGCATAGTTTTTAAAAGAAATCAAAAAAACATTTGTTTATTTTAAGTTAAAATTGGGTGTGGTAGCTCACGGGCCAACCTGGTCTACTTAGAGAGTTCCAGGCCATCCAGAGGTACATAGTGAAGCCTTGTCTCAAACAAACAAAATCAAATAGTTGAGACTGGAAAATTATTCTTACTTGAAGAATTCCATTGGGTGTGATGAGCTCTTCTTCAAACTATCAGTGAAGCTCCTATAAAATGTCTGTGCCAGCTGACGTGCCCAACCTGTGGCTCGCTAGCCACGAATCGTGTCTTGATGTCAAAAGGTTGGACACCTCTGTTCTGGAAAGCATAAGGTGACAGCTGATGGAGACTTCGTGTTGATTAGATCAAGCCTGCCACACCTGGGGCTGAAGAGGACAAAAAAATGGTCTAGACACGCTGAGCCTTCCGGAGGAAAATAATCGAAATTCATCAGTGGAGTTGATTTAGTGAAGAAAAGACTGGAACTGACTCTGAGCTGCTCAAACCCCAAGTTACAAAAGTAAATCTATCTAAATGCAGGGAACAGCCGGTATCTTAGCACCACAAAAGTACAACCAAACAATTCCCAAGACGCAGAAAATGCTTCTGGATCAAAGGCGAGGAGGAAAACGGTACAACACAGGAGAAGGACGCGTCCTGGAGTGAAGACACACAGATGCAATGGCAGGCCTCGTGTGGACCTGACGGGAATAAAGCAGCAGAGTGGGAACACTGGGAAGACCGTGGTGGGCCCTGGAACAATGTGTACTGGGCACACCGGAGAACTCTCTTGGGTCTGGCAGCTTCTAGTCTGTTAGAGAAAGGGAAGGAGCTCCTTACATAGCCAAGACATATCTAAGCTCTCACAGACAAATGATGTAATGTCTAGAACTGGTTTTAAAATAACCTGCAAGGTGAGGCTGAGGGTGAAAAGAGCCTAGATGAAGGGCACTTAGCCACAGGTTAATGCTGATGGAGGCATTCAGCTCCTGTTCCTTATCCTTTCTGGATTGAAGCTTAGCAAAAAGCCTGGTTTTCATCACCTAAACTGGTGATCACTGCCCTACAAAGGTAATTCCATAGTAACTGAAGCGTGTTTGTACTCCAGGCATAGCCTTCTGCCTGCGACCCCACCTTACCCATCAGGGAAGCATCCATTTGTCCAGAAAAGAAACTCTGAGCCCACTGGTTACTGTCCGGTGTATGTTCAGTCTAAGACTCTTCTTCTCTTTTGACCCTTCCCTCCAAGGGTGCACTCTTTTTTCAAGACAAGGTTTCTCTGTGTCATTTTGGTGCCTGTCCTGGATCTTGCTCTGTAGACCAGGCTGGCCTGGAACTCACAGAGATCTGCCTGCCTCTGCCTCCTGAGTGCTGGGATTAAAGGCTTTCGCCACCGCCACCCAGCCCAAGGGCCCACTCTTACAGAATCTAGAGCAAGAATTTGCCTTCTTTTATAAGGATCTTGTTTAACTTAAAGCTGAAGTATCCCCCAGGAGCTGTGGGCTGTTAAACACTCGGTTCCTAGCTTGGCACAGCTGAGGGGTGATGGAGCCTTTGGCAAGCTGGTGCGAGCACTCTAGGGCACTGGGGTCTTGCCTTTGAATAGGATTGTGGGATGGACTCAGCCTCTGCTTCTGCCTTCCATCAGTCATGCTCCGCACATGCTCCTGCTGTGACATGCTGTTGTACCACAGGCCCCAGAGCAATGGCACCAGCTTGTCACAGTCTGAACCCTCCAGACCTGTAAGCCAAAGTAAAATTTTTTTTCATAAGAGGCTGATTTGTCTCAGATTTTAATCATTGTGAGGGAAGCTAACATACTTTCTAATCAGCAGCTTAGCAGTCACTCTTCACCCTCTCCCCGTCTCCTCAAAGGGTCCATTCTGGTTCCAGGCAATTCCAAGCCCAGCAGATTCAGACTCCTCACCCGGGCCTCCCTCCTAACTGCAGAGCTCTTATGATCCTCTCTGTAGCACAGGGGCAACTTAAACAAGCCTTGCGTCTGCTGCTCGCCTGCTGCTTCCCTTATGGGGAGACTAATCTGGTTGGTCAGCCATGGGTCATGTTTACCTTCCCTACTTCCTGTGTAGCTGTTTCCTGGAACTGAACATTCCCTCCTGGAGGGAAGAGGGTAAGGCCAGGAAATCAATAACCTCACAACTGGAAAAACTGAAACTTACAGGATTCATAAGGCTCCCTCCCCAATGTCATAGAAATGGTAAACAGATTCCCCTACCTAACCAGCAGAAACTGCCCTCAACTCCTGCAGGGAGATCCAGGGGTGTGGCTGTCAAGAGTCCTCAGCCACAATTTGGGAGGCTATCCAGTGAAGCCACTGCCCTGGAGCTGCCTGTGCTCCTCTAAGCAACCCTGGTAAGTTCACTGGCTCACAATTAGACTCGGGTGGATTCCTCGCTTTGGTCTGTCACCAGGTCTCCCCAGAAAAAGCCACACCATGCTACCTTTTTAAAGTCCGTACTTGGCTTACTTTATAGTGTGTGTTTTTGTTGTTATTGCTTGACCAACAAGTTGGGATTTAAAACAAAATTATAATTCCCCCACTACCACTGGGAGTGATTTCAGGGGTTACTGAAAGATTATAAAGTAATCCTGGACCCACAAAAAGTCCACCTTAAGTTAGATCAAGCCTCAGCCAACTGCCAACTTACTGCTGGACAGAACAGAGGAAGACGTTCAATATGCCGTGCAAAACCCAGAAAATGGTCAAGACAAACATCTTAGGGTCTTCAAAAAATTCCACAGGAGAAAAAGAAAGTGGAAATGAAAACTATGCATTAAAGGAAGCTTAAAGAACGTTAACCAAACATTATATACATACATATGTATATATTCTCTACATATATATATACACACACACACACACACATATATATATATATATATATATATTCTCTACATTAATGGGGAAAATGATCATGTCAACACTATTGGGCTATCTGATAACAGTAAACAATTATTAAGAGTGATCACAGTATTGTGGTCACTATAGCTTGAATGTGAAATGTTCTCCATAGGCTAATGTGTGTGAACACTTGGCTCCCTGCTGGTGGCATTGTTTTGGGAGATTGTGAAACCTTGCTGGAGGAAGTAGGTTGCTTGATAGTGGGGCTTATGGGTTAGAGACCACCCCATTCCTGCCTCTGTCTGCTTTCTGCTCCACAGAGAGTTACCTCACATTCTCACTGCCACAGAGCTGCCTGGAGCCATGCCTTCCCAGTCATGATGGACTGTGTCATCTCAAACAATAAGCCAGAATAAATCTTACCTCCCTTAAATTACTTTTTATCCAGTATGTTGTCAATGAGAAATGTAACTGGTTACAATGGTTATGGTAATTTTTTAAAATTACAATGTTCTGCCTGCATATATGCTTGGATGCCAGAAGAGGGCACCAGATCCTATTATAGATGGTTGTGAGCCACCATGTGGCTGCTGGAAATTGAACTCAGGCCCTCTGGAAGAACAGCCAGTGATCTTAACCTCTGAGACATCTCTCTAGCCCCAGTTATGGTAATTTTTAAAGATTTACTATATTTAAAATGTGTTGAGCTTTTAAATATACCTAGTGAAAAAATTATGGGCAAAATCAAATGTCTGATATTTGTTTCAAAATAACTAAGGGGTGACATTATTAAAATGGAGACAGGGTTGGCCTTGAGTTGACGGTCATTTGAAAGGTGATGTTTTATGGGGATCCACTGCACTGCTGTCTACCAATTCAGCATAATAAAACATTTTATAAAATCCTATGCATTTTAGCTTTAAAAGAGATCTTCTGTGACAGGATAGTTTATAGTTATTTTTAGTGTTGTGTTCTTACTTCTGTTGATGGGGGGAGTAATTCTCTCCTTTGTGCTGTGGGATGGTCTATATGTCAAATGTGTTGCTGATTGGTCAATAAATAAATCACTGGTCAGTGGCCAGGCAGGAAGTATAGGCGGGACAAGGAGGAGAAAAAACTGGGAAGTGGAAGGCTGAGTGGGAGAGACACTGCCAGCCGCCATGATGACAAGCCGCATGTGAAGATGCCGGTGAGCCATGTGGCAAGGTATAGATTAATGGAAATGGATTAATTTAAGCTGTAAGAACAGTTAGCAAGAAGCCTGCCATGGCCATACAATTTGTAACCAATATAAGTCTCTGTGTTTACTTGGTTGGGTCTGAGCGGCTGTGGGACTGGCAGGTGACAAAGATTTGTCCTGACTGTGGGCAAGGCAGAAAAACTCTAGCTACAAATGGCGCCCAACGTGGGGCAAGAGTTTCCACCTAAAAACTGAAAACAAAAGATTCTAAAACGGAGCTAAAAAACAGTTCCTAATTGTCTCTCTCAAATGAGCGGCAGCTGCCGGTTTGAGCTACTGGCGGGTTCCTAGCGTGCGTGCATGCTCGACCTGCAGTATGGCGGGAATGAGGCCTCTGCAAGTGGCACATTAAGCTGTGTGGTGGATTTAGCCTTTGCTAGTACAAAACAAAACAAAAAAAAGAGGTTTCTGGGCTACACGCTACTTTGATAGAAGCATAGACCCACTATTTCTGAGAGTTGATGGCTCCCAGAGCTGGTGGAAAACGTATCACCGCCATGTTGGGAAGCTGAAGTGGGCGGAGCCAGCAGGCACAGCACCAGCGCCGTTTCAGGCTTAGAAGGCTGCAGTTTAAAGCAATAGGCTCAAGCTAATATAAAAAAATAAGCCACGTAATGATGGCTACCACACAGAGAATCTGGATTATGTTCTCTTTGATATTCGTAACTGAAGAAAAACATTTGATTACAAAAGCTGTTGAGTTATGCCAAAATGTATATTTTAAAGATATCTTGACTTCAAAATTTGGATATAAGGATATGTTGTTTTGGAAAAGAGTCTCTTTTGTTCCCACAGAAAGCCAGAGGCTATGGATTTGTTCCAGATTAAGATACATCAAGTTTGACCAGCCAAGACCCCCCTGAAAGGTGACACCAAGGTCCAGATGATCCAACATCCAGAATGGTTTCAAGTCAACTGGCTCAGACGATACAGCCTCACGGACTACTCCATGATCCTAAAATTTTCTTTGTTTCCCCAGAAGATACAGCGCCCCCCTCCAACAGGAAGTAGTAAGAGAAGCTACGCCCAAATTCCCAAATATACCAAACTGACTTTAGAGATGTGTAAAGGTTAAAACCTTCCTTTTCAAGAAAAGAAAAGGGGAAGTGCTGTGGGATGGTCTATATGTCAAATGTGTTGCTGATTGGTCAATAAATAAATCACTGGTCAGTGGCCAGGCAGGAAGTGTAGGCGGGACAAGGAGGAGAATAAAGCTGGGAAGTGGAAGGCTGAGTCAGAGAGACACTGCCAGCCGCCATGATGACAAGCTGCATGTGAAGATGCCGGTAAGCCACGAGCCATGTGGCAAGGTATAGATTAATGGAAATGGATTAATTTAAGCTGTAAGAACAGTTAGCAAGAAGCCTGCCACGGCCATACAATTTGTAACCAATATAAGTTTCTGTGTTTACTTGGTTGGGTTTGAGCGGCTGTGGGACTGGCGGGTGTCAGAGATTTGTTCTGACTGTGGGCCAGGCAGGAAAACTCTAGCTACACCTTTGCCTCCCCTCACTGCCCATTCTTGAGGGTAAACTGTTTTGAATCCTGAAAAACTGAGCCTTCCCTGGCAAACACAGAAGAATGCACAATTTTCAACCACCTCTGTTCCTACAAACAGAAGCTGAAGTATGTCTGCGGAAATAGGTGGGATCCCCGGGCTGGAGGTGGGACGGCCTTGGAAGGAGAAGTGTGTTTATGGAGACAGGTGGAGTCCCTGGGCTGGAGGTGGGACGGCCTTGGAAGGAGAAGTGTGTTTATGGAGACAGGTGGAGTCCCTGGGCTGGAGGTGGGACGGCCTTGGAAGGAGAAGTGTGTTTATGGAGACAGGTGGAGTCCCTGGGCTGGAGGTGGGACAGCCTTGGAAGGAGAAGTGTGTTTATGGAGACAGGTGGAGTCCCTGGGCTGGAGGTGGGACAGCCTTGGAAGGAGGCTTATGTCTCACCCTGGAGGGGCTGCCACTCTAACCCAGTACCCAGAAGAAGCCAGAAGCTGCGGTTGGTTGCAAGACAAGGCACTGGGGGTGGGAAGGGGAGCGTTCCTTTTCTCTGTGGATTGGCTTCCACACCTTTCACAACTGTGCTCTTACCATAAGCTTAAGAACCATAACTGTGGTGTTTTCTCCTCCAGGTGAGTCCAGTTCGTCTTGGGAAATTAAGACTGCTGAAAAGAAAGAGTAGGTGATGGAGGTGCTGGGTGGGCCTGAAGGTGGGACCCAGTAGGACTCAGGGAGTGGGACCCAGTAGGACCCAGGGAGTAGGACCCAGTAGGACCCAGGGAGTGGGACCCAGTAGGACCCAGGGAGTGGGACCCAGTAGGGCCCAGGGAGTGGGACCCAGCAGGCCCAGGGGTTACCTTGTCAATGTGTTCACTGTGTATCTCTTGTACTGAGCTCTCCTTCTCTGTCTCTAACTTTAAGCTGCCTCCCAGTTCTTCCCAGACCACCATGTCCTGGCCCTTGGCCCAGGGTGTCATCTGCACACTGACCTTTCATCAGCCTGGGTATTCACTTAGCCTCTCCATGTTAACTCACCCAAACCACATTCTTGATTTCCCCCAAACCTTAGTCGCTTTGCCCATACTGCAGGCATCCTTACCTCCCTTTTCTCCGCTAAGGTCTAACGCATCAGGAAATTCCTCCTTCATCTACCTACCTTCCAAGTGAATTCCAAATCCTATCACTTCTCATCACACACCCCAATATTACGACACCATCTTGCTTGGGTTGGCTCAAGAGCTGGCTCAGTACTATCCAGGGGTTTCTCTTCACATGTCGCACATACAAAGTTCTTTCCCAGGCTACCTGACCCTTTGTGCTCTGAGCTCTGCCCATCTCCCCACCTTAACGTCTTGTTTCTCTCTCTGCTGGGGTGGCCAGGGTGGCCTCTGTGCTGGCCCGTCGGGCTCTTGATGGCATCTCCACAGGGAATGTCCTTTCCCAATGCACCTGCATTCCCTTAGGGTCACTGCTCAACTCCTCAGATGGACTTCTGACCTCGTTCTAGCGGTAACAATACCTTTCCACTCTCTCACCCCTCGTCTCGCTTTAGTTTTTCCATGATTTGTTCTCATGTGATTTCCGTACTATCTGACTCCTGACCAGAATTTAAGCTCCATAAGGGCAAGGACATTGTTTACCAGAACAGTTGTTAGCACAAAGTATTATTCAATAAGTATTATGAATTAATGAATGAATGAATGAAGTGAAAAATGACACGAATGCCTTTTTCATGGAGTTCCAAGTTCATGAAGTTTAGGAAAACAACCTTATTCATTCCCAGAAATACTATACCTGTACCCAACCTCAAATAATTGAAAGATAACAAAAAATATAGAAAATGTTTATATTCACTCAACAGATTTGTATTGATGACTGATAGCTCTTACTGAGTCCCATGTGAAGGTAACTCCTAACACTGAGTGACCTTCCAAGGCTTTCGACCTAGATCTGGAACAGCTGGCATTCAAAGGCAGATGGATTCTTTACCCCAAGCCACACTAGAAATCTCTTTTAGCCTTAGCCTCAAGCCATCGCATTCTGGAACAGTCCCTCCCCACCCAGAATTGGCACCAGGACTGCCAGCGTGAGCACAGGAAACACTGGGGCTCATCTGTCACTTCACTTACAGCCCTTGTGCCACAGGCAAAGTTGGCTGCTGGCTGCTCCAACCCCAAAGCCCTTTGTTAATGTTGCTGAACAACTAACTACTGCCTGGTGTGTTTGTGCTGCTGCCTCTCCCTAAGTCCGCAATCTCTCAAAGAAGACTGTGTGTCCCTGGAGCCTAACATAGCATCTGCCATGCAGTGGGAATTCAGCGAATGTTCTGTGAGTGAGCAAACGGATTCCATGAGGAGACTTTCCATGCTGCGAGCTGTCGATGGAGCAGATGGCCAGCTAGCCCCTTGCTCTGCTCACCCTTTCAGGACCCTTCTTCGCTTCCTATTTGCATGCACATTTCTGCACTTCCTATTTCCCTGCAGGAGTTTTTGTGACATTTCTGTGCCACAGGGGCTCATCTGCACTCCTTCTGGTAGTAACTTCTGAAAGAAAATGTCTCTCTCTCTTAAATTCAGATTTTGCTGAAAATGTTATGCCTTGTGAGATCCTATTTCCCAGTGATCAGAGAGGTCCTCGTCTGAGGAAACAGTCAATGAGATGGAAATTTGGTGCCTCCTGGAGCAATCCAACTTGATGCTTCAGTACAATGCCATGGGCCTTTAAAAAGCTCTAGTAATGGTAGGGTTAAACTTTAAAGGCACAGGGTGGGGAGGGGTATGGTGTGCACATTTATAATCTACACTCTCAGAAGGCTGAGGCAGGAGAATCATAAGTTCCAGGCTAGCCTGGGCTACACAAGGAGATCCTGTCTCAAAGGAGAAGAAAAAAGTACATTTTAGGCATGTACACATTAACATGGAAAGACTGTTCACGGTGTATTAATTTCTAGCAGATTACATAATAACATTGTGATTTTAGTCTGCAGTAAACAGTGTGTTTATTATTTCTCTTCCCCACAGAGACTCTGATTGCTTCCCAGAGTATTTCCTCCCTCAGTCAGTCAGTGTGGTTGGTTGGTGGCGATATCCTCAGGTGAGGTCCATCATCTGTGATGGATGCTGAGGAGCAAGGTTGTCCTTAGTGAAAAGAACCTGCACAGGACACAGCAGCAGCAGCAGCAGTCCGCACAGGCAGCTCCACCCAGACGATGGCTCTTCGGCTCTTGCTCCGTTGCTTCGTCCTCCACAGCCCGTGGCTCCAGTCTGCCCCCAGCCTGCCCCACCTAGTCTACTGCTGAAGCTCAGTGCACAGCCCTTTCTCTGCTCCCGGCTTCTGCAAGGCCACCTTGCTTTCTGAATGTCTGTCAAAAACCCTGACAGGTCCACAGTGATATTCTGAAGATGTTAGAGACATACACATGTTTGGGAGAAAGCTTCAGAAGAGATAAAGCCAAGTGTTGATACTGTGGACATTTATAGAGCAGTTTAAACTTTACATTGTTTCTCCCAAAGACCTATTCCCCCGGGGAAATCTAAAATAGTGACATGTGCCAACCTGCAGGGGAACACAAGAGCGAAGTGGACTCTGTTTCCATTTATAGACCTTATATGTCAGAATCGGGTCTCACTGACATTTTCACTGGGTCTGTGGGTGAGAGATGCACATTTAGAGAAGGCAGGCAGATGTTCTACTGGAGATATGTCGGGGCTACATGCCTATTCATCCTTTACTTTGCTTACTGACATGTAACTACTAAATTTGTGGGTGTCCAGGTAAGTGGAGAATTTACAGATGTTGCCTAGTTTTAGTGAAAAGAACCTGCATAAGTTTGTAATCTGCTTAAGACTCCCACAAAGTAAATGGAAGGCAAAACTGATACTGTTAGCACCAGCAAGCTTCAGGAAAGTGGTGCTGTGTGCTGCAAGTGTGGCCCAGGAGGCCAAAGCTAAGACATCTCCTCCTGCGAGCTCTTTGCCCATCATGACACAGGGTTAAACAATGATAGCATAGTCAGATTTGGTAAGCAGATAAAGAAATTTAAGTCTTGGACCAAGAAGACGATCAGAAACAGATTGGCCTCTACGATCATGGACAACTTTGCCTAAGTGAGCATCATGCCCTGAGCAGGTAACCACAGCTGGAATGCAGCTACAACAGCTAGCAAAACATTCAAATCCTAAGAATTCGGAACACAAGAACAAACTTCAGCATGCTTTAAAGCCACATAATAGTGACATGATATTAACCCATACTTAAATTTCACAAATAGCAATAAATATTTTCAAGATTTCTTAGTGACTAGTTGAAAACCTAATAAACAACATGATAGATTTGATATTTGGACCAGACAATCATATAATGTCCTGATTTTATGTGTTTTTATTCTCTTGAGTTAGGAGGGTCTCATGCATCCCAGGCTGGACTAGAACTCACTACATAGCCAAAGATGTCCATGAACTTCTGATCTTCCAGCACCCCTGACCCCAAGTACTGGAATTGGAAGCATGATCCACCATGCCTGGTTTACGCAGTGCTGGGATGGAATCCAGGATTATGCATGCTAGGTAAGCACTCCACCAACTGAGTTAACCCCCAGCCCCAGCCCCAGCCCCAGCCCCAAATGCATGTCTTTTCTCACTGGACCAGGTGAATGACTTATGCTGCTAGAAATGGGCTATGATTGATAGCAATTCAAAAATGGAGGGAAGGAGAAGGGGGGAGGGAGGGGAAAAGGGGTGAGCCTCCTAAACCCTCCTATTTTCAAGTCCTTAACATAAACATAGCAGCTGATCACTCATAGTGTGGTGAGAGCAAACCTCTCGGTATCTCTCCATCAGCACCACCCTCATCCCACAGATGAATTTTTGTCAGCTCCCTACTTTCCCACACTCTGGCTGCCCGTACCCAGGCAGTAGGTCTCCATCTCCACCCTACCCCCTGCCTGCCTGCCTAGCTGGTTTTCTATAAATAACTGCCTCCATCCATTATAGCTTTATGCTATCCATCATCACACAGCCCTCTATAGTAATTCTTTCCACTTCCCATGTGAAGATGCCGAAGCTCAGCAGTATCAGTGTCTGTGCCAGTTACATGCTCTGTAAGGGCAACATCCAACCCCAAATCCCATCTCTGCACCATGTAATACTTCCCAGGGTAGAGGTTCTGGCATTTAAGTGTACCTAAGCCTCTCCCCCAGATTCCCATATCCATTACACAAGGAAATTTGGGGGCCATACCTCCAGAGACTATTCTGAGAATCTATATGATCATCCTTGGCTACACAATTACTTTCTAAAAAACACCCATCCCCCAGGGGCCTTCGGAATCAAGTGACAGGCAGCAGCACGTTTAGAAATACTAGAGAGAGCCTGAGTCTGAGTAGACATAAGCAGGAGGTTGTTTTATCTACACTACAGCATGATGATCATCATCTCCAAGGAAATGTCTGTATAAAAGGTGCCTTCTTATGTGGAAGAGTTAGAAAAAAGAAAAGAAAGGAGAAAGGCAGAAAGGAAGGAGCTAAAAACATTCTGGTCAACAGGAAAGAGGCCTGTCCTTGACAACCAGTCACATTCCCAATAGCCTGCTGTCCCAGACAGTCCTTTTGTCTCTTAGGCACCCGGCACATGAACATTGGTACCTGCAGTGCAGAGCCCCGAACGAGTCACAGGTGAAGTGGGACCAGAGTGTTATCCCCAGGCTCACAGACCCTCTGCCTACAAGTGGGAGAACGTGGCTAGCTCTCCACCGGCAGGGCCCCAGGGGATGGTGTACCCTGAAGAAGCCAGAGGACCCACATGTCCTAAGAAAAGCAAACTTTCTGCACAGAGTCCAGTGCTCTTCTTGCCTGAAAAACAACACTGTGGTTTAAACCAGAGGTGGGGCAAGGAGGTGAGTTAAGACGGAAAATGCCCACCCACAGTATAAAGGAAAGTGTTCAGTGTGGTGTAGTTCAAAGGTACGTGGCCCGTGGCGTGGCCCGTGGCACAGTGGCAACCCTGCTCCTTTGGCAAATAGAGGACTAAAGCACAACTTCCTTTGGGGTCTGTGCTGCATTCTTTGTTGACCCTGGGGGAAAATGGTGCTGAAATTAAAACCAACCAGACTACTAACCAGAGGGTGCCCTGGAGACGGCACAGAGTGCAACATCCGTCTGAACTCCTAACACTCTAGTGAGACAGGGACAGGCGCTAAGGCATCTTCTTCGCTACTTTCTGTATATGAGCCTTTCCTTGAGCCGAGAGAATGAGGGGTCTCTTGCTATCAAGATCCTGGGAAGCACTCACCCTATTTACTTGATGTAGCCAGGGTTACATACTCAGAGCCATCTTGGGTACTCCCGACAAGTCCACACCTCATGTGTTAGGCACTGGTGCAAGATTTGTGACTGTATGTTACACCAGCCTGCACCGGCTTGGTGATCGCATGGTACACCAGCCTTCACCGGCTTGGTGATCGCATGGTACACCAGCCTGCACCGGCTTGGTGATCGCATGGTACACCAGCCTTCACCGGCTTGGTGATCGCATGGTACACCAGCCTGCACCGGCTTGGTGATCGCATGGTACACCAGCCTGCACCGGCTTGGTGATTGCATGGTACACCAGCCTGCACCGGCTTTGTGACTGCATGGTACACCAGCCTGCACCAGCTTGGTGACTGTATGTTACACCAGCCTGCACCGGCTTTGTGATCGCATGGTACACCAGCCCGCACCAGCTTGGTGACTGCATGGTACACCAGCCTGCACCATGATTCGACTTTCACTTTGATGAGTTATGTCTCATGTCTGTCATGTGTTGTTGCCATCACAAAGCCTGGCTGTGAATGCTCCTGGGGTTACCACACCCCTCCTTGAGTCCCCTGCCCTTACCTAAAGGCTTGAGGCTCATTTCATCTGCAGGTGGGGATCCCAACATGCATGGTTAAGTGAGTTGTGTGTCAATTTTCCACTTGGATTTTACCTTAAACAAACCTTAGGTGATTCTAGAAAAGTCTGTCTTGTGAAACTGTTGAAGGAAGGGGTGGTTTCCATCACAACCATTGTTGCATTCATATAACTTTCCAGACCTGATTCATATGTACTAGTATACATAGTCACATTGTATGGGTGTGCAGGCATGTGTGTGTGCATGAATGTGTAGGCCAGGGGTCAACATCAAGTGTTCCTCAGGACTCACTCATTTTTGAGACAATGCCTCTTTGGGGATCTGGAGCTCACCAATAGGCTGGATCTTCCTCTGTATGCCTCCCCATTGCCAAGATAAGTGCCCAGCTTTTTATGTGGGACTGGGTATTGAAACCAGGTCCCCAGGCTTGTGGAGCAACCACCTTTACCACTGAGCCATCTGCCCAGCCCCCAAGAGTGATTGTCATCATCATTTTCTTTTTTATTGTTTTTTTTTGTTGTTGTTTTTTTCAAGACAGGGTTTCTCTGTGTAGTTTTGGTGCCTGTCCTGGATCTTGCTCTGTAGACCAGGCTAGCCTCAAACTCACAGAGATCCACCTGCCTCTGCCTCCCGAGTGCTGGGATTAAAGGCGTGCGGCACCACTGCCCGGCTGTCATCATCATTTTCATGAAGGCATTCTTTTCTTTTTTTTATTAAGAGATTTTCTATTCATTCTACTTGTCAACCATAGATTTCCCTGTCCTCCCTCCTCCTACCCACCTCATGTAGGCATTCTAAGAGTAAAAAGGAGAAATGTCAATGATTGTGCTGGGACAGCACATGCAGGCTGGGTCTACCCAGGGCAAATGGGGACATACAGTCATTCTACTTATGAAAGAAGTAAAGAAAAATAAGACACACAAGGCAGAGTCCCAGCTGACATGAAACATGAACAAAAAATGACTTTTGTTGTGAAGATTTGACACCACAGCACGACCTATAAAGGCCGGTTAATACAGTCCCTTATAGCTACGTGACCTCTGTCACTCCCCAGAGTCACGGTACCTACTTCACTGGGTCATCACCAAGGTTAAGTGAGTGAACTAAGTACAGCACTTAGAACAGTGCCTGGCACACAGTCAGAGATGGCTAAGTACTGTGTACTATCACTAATTATACAAGCGTGGAAGAAAGCAATGCTCTACGGCAATTCAGCAAGTCAAACCGCAAGCAGAACACTGTTTCCAGGAACAGCATGCCATCTGACCACACAGCAGGTGCTGCCCTTCGGAGGGAGTCTTACCGCCCTCCACAGGAACCGAATCCCGGCTGCACTGCCCTCCCACCTTAGCCCACAGACCATCACTGTCACTCATTTCTGCTGACTCCTCATCAGTCTTGACCTTCTGACCTTGCATTTCACCCACTTTGACTCAACAACACTTTCCATATTTGCTCCTGGGCCTGGGTTACTAGACAAAACCCTCCAGGATTTCTTGAAAACTCTTTTGTAGACTACCCCCCAACTCTCTCATTTCCCACAGAACACTTCAAATCTGTATGATCTCTCTAGCTCTGTAACCTACCCTCTTCCTTCTCATTCACAGACAGTACAGCCAAGTGTCGAGGCCCAGGCCTGGATCTAGCCCTAGCAGAAGAGTCACAAGTGGTAAGCACAGCAAGACCCTATCTTAACAACAAAAGAAAGTAGAACTAGAGGCCACTGGACAGAGACCACATACATTAGTTCATGTCCATAACCAAGGTCAAGACCTTTGTAGCCCGGGACCCTGGACCCTCTGAGTGTCCTGTGCCCTCTGCCTTATCTCATACAGCATACCTGCACAGTCTATATCCTCCAAACTCCCTCCCTCTACCCTCTCTCTCCTCTCTGCTGCTCAGTAGCCTGTCTTCCAGGCTCTTTCTCACATCCGCTTATTCCTGGAGCCACTGGACTTCACTACCTGCCACTTGGCAAGTCTACCCCGAGAGAGGTTCTCAGTGAATGTGCTGGTACTGAAACTGAGGGATGTTTCTCCATCATCAGTTACTTCATATCTCCAACACATCTGGCTTGGTTCCAGTCTCCTCAAGTCTCTCCTGCCATGGCTTCCCCTCCTCTCAGGCTTCTTCCCATGCTCTACAGGCTCCTCTTCTGCCCCCCCCCCCCAACTCACTATCTCCTCCAGTTCTGTCCTTGATCTTCTTCTCTTTCCTGGACACTATGTGCTGATAGCTCCAAAGCCCATGTCTCTAGCAGATATCCCCTTATTTATCCCATTGATTTTTCTATGTTCTACGAGCTCCTTAAGCCAGAGAGGACCACAGTCAAGCTCATTAGCCTGCTCCTTGGGTGTCTTATCTGAATGGCTGCTATCATTATTTACCAAGTATTCAAGTCAGAAGCCCGGCTTTGTGCTCGACTTTCCCAAGTCCCTCAACCTGCTAACCAGCCTGCCAGCTGCTCTCCTCACCACACTTCAAGTTGTTTCTCAGGCTATTTACAACTCCAACTACTTTCTCTGTGATGTTCAGAATCAAATTCACATTCAAACACTGAAACCTTAACCCCAATTAGCCCATTATCTCTTAGGACACAATTCCTGTCTCCCACTCCGACCTTTTCATCTCTCATCGGGTCCCAAATATCTATAAACCAGACTTTCAATTCCCAGATTCTTGGGTTTCATGACACCTCTGGGGTTTTGATCTGATGTTCTCCTGCTGACACGCTCTGTCTCTGAAGTAAACTACTCAAAGACTGACTTTTTCAGAACTTACGAACTATTAAGTCAGTAAATCCCATGTTACCTGTTTTAGACTGTCCACTAGAAACACCCTCACCCCCACCAGGCTGAGTCAACTGCTTCCCGTGTGCAATGTTTAGTCCCTGAATGTGTGGTTGCTGACTGACTTGCAAGTCTCCCTCACTAAACTGTGCCTTTGATTAATTAGAATCCAATCCATCTTCATACTCAGCAAATGCTTTTACCCACTGAGCCACCTCCCCAGCCTAGAAAGTAATTCTCATGAGAGGACCACTGTAAAAGGAGCAAGCCTGACTCCCCTCCCAGTCTCTGCGACTGCTCCACCACGTGCTCCTGTCTGGCTAGCTGCACCTTGGCAAGGTGCATGCAAGAGTGGCCCTCACTCAGCATACACAGTGTTACCTGGACCCTAACATCTCTAACTGTGAGCTAAATGAACCTCTTTCTTACAGAGTCAGTCCATTTCAGGTACTCCATTCTGGTAACAACAGACTGAATACACTCAGTACTCAGGACAATATTCCCATGACAGATACTCTGAATAGATGAGGATTCTAAAGAGCACAAAAGGAATTGCCATTTCCAGTTTTCATTCAGTCTTCCTTTCTCTGGATTCAATTATCTCACCTCCTTTAGCTGTTCCATAAATGGCAACATGCTGGATGAGCACATTTCAATTTTACACGGAGCTATTAGACTCTCAAATGAGATTTGTAATTGGCATTCACGAGAAATCAATTATTAGTGGTTATTCCAGTTGCTCTGCTCCTCGTTCAGCAGCATCTATGCTGCTCTAAAAAGCAGCCAGCACCACAATGTTGTCCGTGTCCAGGCTGGGGCTGTTCTGCCCCACAAGAGCTTTCTATGGCAAATCTTAGGGTGTTATGATCAATCTTCATTTTCTGTTTAATTAATTTCAAGGTAACATTGGCCTAGTTGTGGAAAATAAGCAATAATACACTTAGCGTTAAAGTATTTTACAGTTCCTTTTAAATAATTAATTTGTCATTCCATAATTTATGTTTTAAATTGGTCATCTCTACAAAACAAAATACCTTGAAACAATTATGGCATAAGGCACTAAATATGGAAATAATAAGCTAAAGTGTGAAATTAATTAGGACAAGCAATTTTCAAACTATCCTTTCAATTAGAAATTAAGTCTTTATAGTCGTCTTAAAAGAAGAACAAAGAAATTAAGTCTTTGGAGCATTTAATTTTCATCTATCACCATCATTGTGATGTAGTCCCTGTAATTGATGGAATTTGAGTCAGGATCAATTGCAGCAGACAACATTTCTTCCATTTCCTCTTGAGAAAAAGGCTCACCTGGAGAGACAAGAAGAGAGATCATCATTTATAGTCAGGAGGTTTTTCTCTCTCCACTAGCCAGCTTCATCACCATGGAGCCCACAGGCCCCAGCTGTTGTAGTTTTTTCTCCACTGGAGCTGTACAGCCAACACAGGAGAATCCAGAGGTTCAAAAGGCATGCTGCCACACACCCTGCAAGGCTGCAGATTTACTACCCTGCTGGTACCTATAGGATACATTATTTCAGTCAAAACAGCAGGAGTACATAAAACATCATGAACAAAGTTGTTTATTCACTTAAATTAAAATTATTGAAATTGCAAAAGTATTTGCTTGAAGCTAAAGTCTTATAAGTGTTTAGTAAAACTTATTGTGTTTAGTAAAACTATGGAGAGATGGTTAAATGTTAGCTATTGCTGAAGAGAGGGACCAGACACTCACCCACTACTACATCAGGTCTGTCTCAATCACACTGGGTTAACCCCACCAGAGACGCCACTCATCATCAGCCTAAAACTCCCCCGTGTTTCAGTCTGGGCTGGTGTTGATGTCAGATGAAATCAAAAGTTGGAGAGAAAATCTGGGCTTTAATTACACTCAGGTAACAACTGAGAGCAATCTTAGAAACTGGCTTCACCAGGGCAGGACAGAAACTCCAAAAGAATATAGAAAAAGCTGCAGGCTATTTAAGACAGAACTATGTCCCAATGTTAATTTAAATACAGGGCATCCAGGCCATCACGCTTGACCTTTAGGGGAAAAGTCTTATGCAAACCAAGGCTTGAGGAGGGTTACTGTCTCAGTTAAAGTTTCTATCGCTGTGAAGAGACATCATGACCACAGCAACTCTTATAAAGGAAATAACATTTAATTGAGTGGCTTACAATTCAGAGGTTCAGTCCATTATCATTATGGTGGGACATGATGTCATGCAGACAGACATGGCGCTGGAGAAGGAGCTGAGAATTCTACACCTTTGATCCACAGGCAACAGGAAATGAACTGAGACACTGGGTGTGGCTTGAACATATATGAGACCTCAAAGCCCACCCCCACAGTGACACACTTCCTCCAACAAGCCACACCTCCTAATAGTACCACTCCCCATGAGCTTATGAGGGCTAATTACATTCAAACTACCATAATCCACTCCCTGAACTCCATAAGCTTGTAACAATATCATAATGCAAAATACATTTAGTCCAATTTCAAAAATCCCCATAGTCTATCACAGTCTCAACAATGTTTCAAAGTTCAAAGTCTCTTTTGAGATTCATGAAATCTCTTAATTGTAATCCCCTATAAAATCAAAGTTAAAAAAAACAGATCACATACTTCCAACATATAATGGCACAGGATACGTTACCATTCTAAAACATAGGGGAGGAAGCACAGTGAGGAAATACTGGACCAAAGCAAGTCTGAAAACCAGCCGGGCAAACTCCAAACTCTGCATCCCCATATCTGATGTCAAAATGCTTTTCAGCTCTCCAATTCCTTTCAGCTTTGTTGACTGCAACACACTTCTCTCTCTTGAGCTGGTTCCAGTCCCTGTTAGCAGCTTTCCTCAGCAGGTAGCCCACAACTCTGACATCTCTAACAGCTTGGGTTCTCCAAGGTAATCCAGGCTTCAGCCTCACAGCTTCAGTCAATGGCTTCTCTTAGGCTTCCAATCAGTGAAGCCTGGCCTCAGTGGCTTTCCTTAGTTGCAGAGGCAAAGTCCAGAGTTCCTTTTCTTCTATCCTTAACTCCAGAACCAAGTGGCCGAAGCTACCAAGTTCTGCTGCTTTCTGGGGGCTGGAACATGGCCCCCTCGTTCAATTACATCTTTACCAACTTTCTGTTTTCCATGGTTTCCTTCATGGCCCAAGCTTGGCTGACCTAGAACGGGATCTGTGGGGACCAGACTGGTCTCAAACTCAGAGATCTGCCTTCCTCTGCCTTCCCAGTGCTGCGATTAAAGACGTGCACCACCACACCCTGCTTTGAGCTTTGCTTTTATTCCTTTTCATAAATTGGAAACTTAGCTGGGTGGGATCTTGCCCTGAGGTTACCCACTCCCTTTATCCCATTTCTTAATCTGTTTATCTCCTTGACCACAGGATTTAACTCCATTCCACTTTCTGGTGCTCCTTTTCTCCTCAAGTTGTACATTTTGTATTTTTCCTTTCTCAGTTCGCTCCTTTTCACTATAAATCTTTATAAGCATGAACACTAGTAACCACACAACAGCGTCTATATTAGGCTGTTTTGAGATTTTTTTTCTGCCACCAGAATTAATCCAAAACTCTTCACTTTACCCTCTGGCAGACTCTTTGAACAAGAGGGAAAAGCAGCCATGTTCTTTACCAAAATATCACAAGAACGGTCTCTAGGCCACATATTAATATTTCCTCCTCTGAAACCTCTTGAGCCAGGCCCCCACAGCTCATCAAATCACACTCAGCACCATTGTCTTTGATGTGCCTATTAGTATGGCCCATTAAGCAGCACTTAAAGCATTCAACTGCTTCTATAATCCACAGTTCCAAGTTCCCTCAAACAAAAGTATGGTCAGGTGCTGTGGGATGTCTTTCTGTACATTGTGAATATGTGTTGCTGTGATTGGTTGATAAATAAAGCTGTTTGGCCAATGGCCAAGGCAGAATAAGGTTAAGCAGTACATTTGAACTGGACAGACACGAAGAGGACAGGCAGAGGCAGGGGAAGACCTGCAAGCCACTGCCAGGAGAAGCAAGACGTGAAAGTACTGGTAAGCCACGAAGTCATGTGGCAATGCATAGGTTAATAGGAATGGGTTGATTTAAGATGAAAGAGCTAGCTAGCAAGAAGCTGAAGCTATAGGCCATACAGTTTGTAATTAATATAAGCCTCTGAGTAATTATTTTATAAGCGGCTGTGGGACTATGGGTGGGAGAGATGTACCTGGACTGCTGGGCAAGGCAGGACAGAGAAATTTCTGACTACAGTCAGGCCTCTCACAACAATACCCCAGTCTCTGGTACCAACTTCTGTCTTCAATTAGGGCTTCTATTGCTGTGAAGAGACACCGTGACCACAGCAACTCTTATAAAGGAAAACATTTAATTGAGGTGGCTCACTTACAGTTCAGAGGTTCAGTCCATTATCATCATGGTGGGACATGGCAGTGTGCAGACAGATATGGTGCTAGAGAAGGAGCTGAGAATTCTACACCTTTGATCCATAGGCAACAGGAAATGAACTGAGACACTGGGTGTGGCTTGAGCATATATGAGACTTCAAAACCCACCCCCACAGTGACACACTTCCTCCAACAAGCCACACCCCCTAATGGTGCCACTCCCTATGAGCTTATGGGGGCCAATTACATTCAAATACCACGTTACCTACTTTATTAGCCTAAGACACTTCTCATCGTCCACAGTGCTTTCTATGTTGGAATTCAACTACCAGTACAGAACTTAGGCAGATAGGTAAGGGCTTTGTGATTTTCATTTTTAATTTTTGTTTTGTTTTGTTGTTGTTTGAGACAGAGTCCTATGAAGTCCAGGGGTCTGACTTCAAACTCACATTTTTCTTACCTTGGCCTTCTGAGTGCTAGGTTCATATACATGCATCATCACACCCACTTCCTAAGAAAGAATTCCTGAAATACTTAAGTGACAAATTCCGATTTTTGTTATCTAAATCCACTGCCAAGTAAACTTGGATGTAAGTCTCAAAAGCACACTAATAATGGGTGGCAGGTGTAGTGGTGCATACCTACAATCCCAGCACTCAGGCTGCAGAAGTGAGCTTGAGGCTAGACTTAGCTTTGACTTAAAAAAAACAGACAACTAGGTAGTGATGGTGTACCCCTTTAATTCCAGTGCTTGGGAGGCAGAGGGCAGGTCAAAGCCAGCCTGGTCTACAGAGTGAGTTCCAGGGAAGTCAGGGCTACACAGAGAAACCCTATCTCAAAAAACAAAAAGCAAACAAAAAACCCAAACAAAAAATAACCAAAGTCTGAGAAACAGATTAGTGACAGAATGATTTTTTACCATGTGCAAGGTCTTGGGGATTCCCAGCATGGAAGAAAGGGAGGGAGGGAGGGAGGAAGGGAGGGAGGAAGGGAAGGAGGAAGGAATGGAGGGAGGGAGGAAGGGAGGAAGGAAGGAAGGAGGGAGGGAGAGAGGGAAGGAAGGAGGAAAGGAAGGAGGGAAGGAAGGAAGGAAGGAGGGAGGGAAGGAAGGAAGGAGGGAAGGAAGGAGGGAAGGAAGGAAAGAAGGAGGGAAGAAGGGAAGGAAGGGAAGGAGGAAGGAAGGAAGGAAGGAGGGAAGGAAAGAAGGAAGGAGGGAAGGAGGGAAGGAAGGAAGGAAGGAAGGAAGGAGGGAAGAAGGGAAGGAAGGAAGGAAGGAGGGAAGAAGGGAAGGAAGGAAGGAAGGAGGGAAGAAGGGAAGGAAGGAAGGAAGGAGGGAAGGAAGGAGGGAAGAAGGGAAGGAAGGAAGGAAGGAAGGAAGGAAGGAAGGAAGGAAGGAAGGAAGGAAGAAGGACAGGAAGGAAAGAAGGAGGGAAGAAGGGAAGGAAGGGAAGGAGGAAGGAAGGAAGGAAGGAGGGAAGGAAAGAAGGAAGGAGGGAAGGAGGGAAGGAAGGAAGGAAGGAAGGAAGGAAGGAAGGAGGGAGGGAGGGAGGGAGGGAGGGAAGGAAGGAAGGAAGGAAGGAAGGAAGGAAGGAAGGAGGGAAGGAAGGAAGGAAGGAGGGAAGGAAGGAGGGAAGGAGGGAAGGAAGGAAGGAAGGAAGGAAGGAAGGAAGGAAGGAAGGAAGGAAGGGAGAGAAGCACCCAGCAGCCAGCACTCACTGACTACTGCTGTGAGTCTGGCACTGATTTAAGTGTTTCACACATAACTGACTAAGTTAATCTCCCAACACCTCCCAAGAGGGGAGAACTACCATCTCCATTTACAGCACACAAGCAATGCAGCATGCCCTGCAAGTGAGTGGGGACTGAGTCTGAGGCCAGAAGGCCAGAGCACCAACCTCGGCCGAAGCACTCCACTGTACTGCTTAGACTAAGCCGTGCTCACAGCAGTCACCGCCACACTGGGCAAGGAAAGAGCTGTACAGTACTTGATTTAAGATAGCAGGAAAAGCACAAGCTTGACGGACAAGCTTCACAGATTCAAACTCTCGCCCTCTTACTAGCTTTATGACCTTGGGCAGGTTGCTTAACCTCTCTTCCCACTCTACACAATACAGATGATGGTAACACTCTCCACCCATGGGCTTGGGATAAGGATTAAATGTGTTATGATTCAAATAGTGCTTGCACGAACATCTGAAACATAGCAACATGTATTTGTTTTAAAAAAGACTTGAGATCTTCCCTGATGCTAAATACCATCTGATGCAATATACATCCTGGACACACATGGACTCTGTCTTGTAGGTACTTGATTCAGTATGGTTTGCAGTGTTTATCTTACAATCTCCTGGGCATGTAGAATGTACATTCGTAAACTTAAAGGTGTGTTGGCTGCTCTGTGGATACCATGAAAAGATTGTGGAAGTAACTTTATAGTTCCCAAACTTGGATATACTTCAAAACAATTTGGAGTTTTCAGAACCAAAATATCACTTCTTAACCAAGCCTGGTGGTGCAGGTCTTGAATCCAGGCACTCAGAAAGCAGAGGCAGGTGCATCTGTGAGTTCAAGGCCAGCCTGGTCTACAGAGTGAGTTCCAGGACAGCCAGGGCTACACAGAGAAACCCTGTCTCGAAAAGAATTACCTCTTAAGCAACCATTGTACTGGACTAGGCAGGTGCAACTGCACTTAGAAGGAGGATATATTACATCCAGTAATAATGACACATTAAGACGACATGGTGCATCTTATACATACCTATCAAATATACTGACTCATACAACATGGAATAAATAACTAAAACCATTTATAGTCTCCTCTGAAAAGAACTAATGCAGGCTCTGTCTATTAGGATATCCAACAGTTGTCCGGAAGTGCAGAACTCTCTAAGTATTCCGTCCTGGAAATTCTCATAAGCACCTTTCTGTGACCCTCACGGCCATGTTGTCCCTACACACAGTGCAGCCAGCCCCTGACTTCACTGTTTCAGTCAGCAGCATTACTACCATTGACTCCGTGGTCCAGGGCAAAGTCTTGGTGTTACTTTATACTCCTCTCCCATTTTGTTCCTGCTCTCTGTTAGTCACCACGGCCCAAGGTCCTGTGATAGAGTTCTGCTGCAACAATTCCCTTTCTCTATTCCCTACGCCAGGCCAGACCCATATAGGGAATCTGGGAATGCTGAAGGGGACTCCCAACTCATCTCACTAGCTGATCCTTTCTTACTCACCTACAAACCGACCAGCACCAGTATCTCTTTCCCACAGCAGGGCTGAACTGGGTGACTCAGTCCAACTCTCCACCGCCCAGGGGATGACCCAAACTCAAGAGCAGGCCTCTATAATTTAGCCCCAATCCACCTCCATCCCTTTCCTATTGTTGGCCAACAGGACTCGCAGGCTGGCTGAGCTCACCTCCCTCCATGTGCCTGGCTGCCTTTCTTCCAGATTTTGTTCCTATTGCTTGATCCATTTCCCACAAACCGACTTACCTGTCTTCATTCTGCTACTTGTTTGTTCATTCATAGCTCTTTTGTTGGAACTCATATGTTCATACCTATGATATGTGAGGGACTACAACATATAAGATCTTCTTATGCCTGCCCTCAATGGCTCACCCTATCTTCTGAAGCAAGGCATGGTGGTTCCCATCTGTAATCCCATCTAGGAGGCAGCAGCAGGAGAATTGCCTTGAGTTTAATGCTGGCCTGGGATACACAGATTCACCTGGGTTACGGAACGCAACCCCGTCTCAAAACAAAAGCAAACAAATAAATCTACCTTCTCAAGGAAGCTATTTTCTCTGTCAGCCTCCCCGGGCCAAGCTTTCCAGGCTAGTTTGAGCTTGCATTGATCTTCTGATAGTTATTTTTCTAATGTCTCCTATTGATCTATCTCACAGGTTAGCTTTGCTTCCCCAGTAAGACTATAATATGCTCAAGAAAGGGATCAGATTCCAGTATCATTACCTCCCACTGTGCTTTACCAACAAACATACAACAGGCACACAGTAGGAGTCACTGGACCTCTGTGGCTGTTTTTAGTCATTTCCTGTGGCCCAATACACTTTAGGGTTTACTTCCTTTCATCTTTGGTTAATTAATAAAGTTAACCACTCAGATGATTTTAACATGGTGGGCGGTCCTGGATGGCAGCTATGACTTTCACACTATTCCTTCTCTCACTTCCTGTTTCCTGATGTGACCTGAGTTAAAAAGGCCAAACCAGGAATGCACAGAGCTTCCAATACTGGTCTCCTTGCTCAAAATGATACCCATGTCCATGCTCTCAACTGATGTGTGACTGCTGCATCACGCAGGACTTGCTCTGTGCATCTGGGAGCTGAGCTGAGGAAGCAGAACGCCTCCCTTAGTATATTAGTATAGGGTGTGTGTGTGTGTGTGTGTGTGTGTGTGTGTGTGTGTGTGTGTGTGTGTCAGCAGCATTAACGACTGTCCATCCAGCTGCTTACAGTCAGGGAAAGCACATGTATATACGAATGTAAAAAGAGAACGTTTGAAGGGAATATATAGGTATTTGTGGGAGGAAGTCTCATTATCATAAGAAAATATAGTTTTATGTGAACTCACATTCAATTTAGGCTATATTGTTTACAACTTTACCACCTAAGAAGGTCTTTTAAAGGAAATTTTTATATACTATAATTCAAGTCTTCTGTCTTAAAAGACATTGGTTTATGACAGTTTGTGTTCTTTAAGTGTCATGTCTTTTATTCAGGAAGTATTTTAAGTGAAAGAGGTAAACACAATTTATACAAGCAATCATTACACTTCTATTACACAAAGTCAAATACTAAACCAAACCAAAATTATTAACCAAATAATTGCTTTTAAAGTATCATCTCCTATAACTTTTGCATAACTGTTTAAAACATATTCACTCAGGCTGCAGAGATGGCTCAGCAGGTAAGACCATGCACTGTTCTTGCCGAGAACCTGAGTTCAGTTCCCAGTATCCATGTCAGGTGGCAACCACCTGTAACTCCAGCTACAGGGGGACACAATGCTTCTGGCCTCTATGGGTACCGCACTCACACACACACACACACACACACACACACACACACACACACACACACACACATAATTAAAAAAAAATAAAATAAACGGGCCGGGCGGTGGTGGCGCACGCCTTTAATCCCAGCACTCGGGAGGCACAGGCGGATCTCTGTGAGTTCGAGGCCAGCCTGGACTACCAAGTGAGTTCCAGGAAAGGCGCAAAGCTACACAGAGAAACCCTGTCTCGAAAAACCAAAAAATAAAAAAATTAAAAAAAATAAACATCTTTAAACCTATTAATCTTTGCATAAATTACTCTTAAAAGAAACAAAGCACTCTGACCTTCCTCAGTCATGAACTTGACCAGTTCGTCTTTAGTCAGAAACCCTCGTCTAGCTGGATCCAAAACCTGGGGAAAGCAGATTTATTTTCTTTGTTGAATAAATTCTATATGATGAATTAATTTTTCATATATACATGAATAACCTGGAGCTCACCTACCTCAAAAGCTCTAAGAAGGACATCTTCAGCAATTGGTCTGTATCTGTAATTTTATAATAAAGTGAATTAATGCCAGCATATTTATCTCAGTCTCTACATGATAAATGACTGCATTAAACAAAATAAAAGCCACTAATATACGAAGCTAATGGCATTTCCCTTGATGAAATTTCTTTGGATTTCTGGATCTGAAAATCAACAGTGCCTACCCCTCAGGAATGTTTATTATTACCTATTAGCATCTCTCGTTGATATGAAAATAAATTTATCTAGGACCAAAACCTCTACAATCACTCAAATGCCTAATGCTAATGCTGTACTTATGCTAGGAAAGTAACTAGTGTTAATTTTTCTTTTAAAATGATAATTCACAATTAAACATAACTACAACATTGTTCTTTTTTGTAGCTCCTTCACCTTTTCATTTACCTTGCTTAGATTAATAAACACTAGCATGGTTGATATTTATAAGCACACCCCTAAACCAGCCTGAAGAACCCTGAAAGGCTAGAGGAAACTACCCTAAGACATATACTGGGTAAGTAAAATATAAAAAGCCAAGTGGTTTTGTTTTGTTTTGTTTTGAGGCCAAACTATGTAGCTCAGGATGGCCTGAAACTATGTAACTAAGGTTAGCCTCAAATTTGTGACAATCCTCCTGCCTCAGCCCCCTCAAATGCTGGAATCACAGGCATAAGGCATCACACCTGGCCAAGTCAAATGTTTTGAAATGAATGTAATTCTAGCTATCCTGCCTTAAAATTGGGTTTACCCCCTTACTTTCTCTCCAGAAGTACTCTGGTCATCACTGGAAGGAATTTTTCATATCGAATGTATCCAGTGGGTTCTTCTTCCTCTACCTAAACAATTAAAAACAGCCATTTATTCATTCAACACATATATGGAGCAACTACTTTTTTCCAACCCTGAACCAAGTGTTGGAACTTGATGAGAATATGGGCATAAATGCAGCTTGTGGAGCCTGTTTTCTGCAGGAGAGACACATATAATTCAAACTACCACACCACCAGTAGCTGAGGAGATGCCTGTCAGTAAAATGCTTGTCATGCAACCATGAGGACCTGAATTCAATTCCCAGCACTTACATCAGAAGCAAGATATGTAACCGCATCACAGTGGACTGGCACTCAAAGTTAACCTCTGGCATGTGCGCTCACACACACGCCCAACATAGTACCAAATATCCAATTTGTTTTCACTATATAGGGTAACCTCAATTGTGCAGTGATCCCCCTGCCTCAGCCTCCCATATGGTGGCATGTCAGACATGAACCACCATGCCTGGCTCGAATGTCTAATTCTAGATCTATGCAGACCCCATGAGTAAAGGAGTGTGGGTCTAGAGAGCAGAGACAAGAAACAGCTCTGATGGGGGAGGGGCCAGGGAGTCACTGGCAAACAGTGGTGTCTGGGCTGCTTTCTCAAGGGCAAGAAGAGGCTGTGAGGCTGGAGCACAGATCCCAGCAAGGGCAGTTCTTCAAGGTGACGCTGGAGAGAGACCTTATCATCCACAGGCTAGCCATTCCCTGTGCTGTCCTGAGAACAGTGTGAAGCAATGATGCTCTCACGGGTGTGTGTTTTGAAAGGTGACTCTGTTGTGGGGGAGGTGGCTTCTTCAGACAAAGGGTGATGGTGCAGACTGGAGTGGTGGCCATGAGGAGAGTGGGTGTGTGACCAGGAGACCTTTAAGATCTGACAGAGTGACTGCATGCACCTGTGACAGATAAGGAACAGGGTCTAAGATGACTCCCAGATTCTGACTTGCACAAATGCACTGTCTTTCCCTGACATGAAGAATACTAAATGAGATCAGTCAACATTTCAAATCAGTCTTGTACTTATGAAATGTCTTCCTGAGTAATAGAACTCCGTCCGCTCTGCCACCCTAAGTTAAGAGAATACTATTCTAAAAACGAGGCTCCTGGCACCTAGCACTGCAGGAGGAGGATGAAACAGGTCTTTTTGCTTCTGGGTTCAACTATGACAGACCGACTGAACAAAGCTCTTCTAACCTTAACTTCCCTGTCAGGCAATTTATACGGAGCTATAAATTTTGCACCCTCTTTCAAAAACCCTATTAAAAGGCTCATAGATCCCAATTCAACAGATGAGTTTTTAAGAGATTTATTGCTTTAACAAAAAATAAATCTATAGGTGGCTATTAAGTAGAATGCACTGTCATCCAAATGACAACTATTCTTAATGTTCATATGAGATTCATACCTAGTGTGAGTAGAGTCTTCAGACTCCATTATCAGAGAAACTCAAACCCATCTAGGGACACATGTTCCAGGGTTTCTGTACCCATCAGCATGTGAACAATTTCTTCAGCTTCCTCTAAGTTCTGAGCTGAGCATTTTGACAATTCGTGTTACTATAGCTCTGTTGTACATGGGCAGTAGTCTGAAACTCCCAGACACAAGACTTAGAAGTTAAATATCTGGACTCAGGGGCAGCTCAAGGGTAGAGTGTTCATGGACTCTGGGGTTTAAAGCCCAGGGCAGACTATTAAAAGTCAATCTCTTGTGTCTCCTAGACAATTCAGAGAATCTATGCCCAGAAGTCTCACCAACATGGCTGCCTAAATGTGACCTGAATAAGGACAACACCAATAGACATGCTAATACAGAATGGGCAAGTCTCAGGAAGCCTCAATCCTAGAACAAGAACTATAGGCATGGGCTGGAGAGATGGCTCAGAGGTTAAGAGCACTGCTTGCTCTTCCAAAGGTCCTGAGTTCAATTCCCAGCAACCACATGGTGGCTCACAACCATCTGTAATGAGATCTGGTGCCCTCTTCTGGCCTGCAGTGATACATGCAGACAGAACACTGTACACATAAAAAATAAATAAATCTTTAAAAAAAAAAAAAAGAAGAACTATAGGCATCTAATGACATTCAGCTATACTCATAGATCAGTGCCTTGCTCCGCCATCATCAGCGAAGCGCCCTCCTGTAGTAGATGGGAATGAACATGGAGAACCACAACTAGACAATGTGCAGAAAGTGAGAGACCTTGGAATATACAGTCCTAAATGGGATGTCTCCATCCAATCCCTCCCCTCAGGGCTCAGGGAACCCTGCTGAAGAGGAGACAGAAAGACTTTAAGAGCCACAAGGGATTCAGGACACCAAGAAAATAAGGCCCTCTAAATGCAGCAGGATTAACACAAATATGAACTCACCAAGACTGTGGCAGCATACACAGGGCCTGCATGGGTCTGGGCCAGATGGGGTCTTGTGCTGAGAGGGGAAGTGGACACAAGCCCCCAACCCTAACCCTGACACTATCTGCAATTGATAACCACTCACAAATGAACAATTAGTTGTCTCCAATAGAGTCTCACTGGAGGTACAAACCATTGTTAAGGGCAGACACCAAGCCAAGCAGTAGAAGGCCAACACAAAACAAACTCAATGGCGTTTTTGGAGGCTCTTTTTTTAATCTTACAGTCTTTTGCATATATATTATGGTTTCCAATTTAGTGTTTTTATTATTATTTTAGATACCAATTTGTTTTCTAAGGAGAAAAGGAAAGAGTGTGGATTTAGGTGAGAGGAGGTGGGGAGGATCTGGGAGGAATTGGGGAAAGGGAAACCATAGTCAAAATATATGAAAAAAATCTAGGGATATCTGCTGCTCAGGTACAGGCCACACCATTTCAAAAGAACAGCTAAGAGGCCCACCCCCCCTGGGAACCCTCCTACACCCTCAGCTTGGATCCCAAAGATCCAACCTGCCGCCACCCCCTCCCCACCCCCACCACCCACCATTGCCGCCACCCCTTCCCACCCCACCACCCACCATCCCTTCC
Organism: Peromyscus californicus insignis; assembly: GCF_007827085.1. Taxonomy (NCBI): domain Eukaryota; kingdom Metazoa; phylum Chordata; class Mammalia; order Rodentia; family Cricetidae; genus Peromyscus; species Peromyscus californicus. The sequence goes on along the minus strand of NW_026294436.1, from coordinate 62,995,527 downwards.
CACCCCACCACCCACCCCACCACCCACCCCTGCCACCACCCCTCCCCACCCCACCACCCACCCCTACCACCACCCCTCCCCACCCCACCACCCACCCCTGCCGCCACCCCTCCCCACCCACCACCCACCATTGCCACCACCCCTCCCCACCCACCACCCACCATTGCCACCACCCCTCCCCACCCACCACCCACCATTGCCACCACCCCTTCCCACCCCACCACCCACCCCTGCCGCCACCCCTCCCCACCCCACTACCCACCCTTGCTGCCAGGCTCCTTCCCCCACCCCAGGATACCTGCTGCTCAGGTACAGGCCACACCAGTTAGAAGAACTGGTGCAGGTCATGCCAGTCAGAAAAATAGATGGGCAACTCAGGCAGACACTGCTGAACCACACCAGCCATAGGCAGCCCATCCACAGACCTCTCTTTTGGTGCCCAACCCCCCAACACTATCCCCAATCCCCAATCCCGTCTTCATCATTATGTCCCATCCTCAACTTTGATCCCCTGCTGGACCAAAGGCCAAGCTAGCCACCAGAAGTCCAGCCCCCAACTTGGACAGAGACTCCCTGCTGGACCAGAGGTCACACTGGCAGCCAGAAATCCAGACCACAAAGACCAGAAGACCAAAGGGGAAACAGAAATGAAGGAACAAAACACCCATCAAACAAAGACAAACTCAGAAATCAGCACCTGGACCTATAATCATGCCTAACCCAAATGCCTAAACAAGTGTAAGAACACAATCAACAACAGCCAGGGTAATACGGCCCCACCAGAACCCTGCTATCCTACTCCAGAACCCTGCTATCCTACAACAGCAGGCCCTGAACATCCCAACACAGCTGCAGCACAAGAAAACGATCTTAAAACCAACTTTATGAAGATGATAGAGGTCCTTAAAGAGGAAATGAATAAATCCCTTAAAGAAATCCAGGAAAACACAAACTGAAGGAAATGAATAAATCCCTTAAAACCAAGATAAAACAGACAAATGGGTGAAGAAAACAAATAAAACTGTTCAAGATCTGAAAATGGACATAGAAGCAATAAAGAAAACACAAACTGAGGAAATTCTGGAAATGAAAAATCTAGGTAAACGAATGGGAACTACAGACGCAAGCGTCACCAACAGAATGCAAGAGATGGAAGAGAGAATCTCAGGCATTGAAGATAAAATAGAAGAAATATATATACAACAGTCAAAGAAAATGTTACATCTTAAAAAAAAATTCTGAATCCCAGCACTCGGGAGGCAGAGCCAGGCGGATCTCTGTGAGTTCGAGGCCAGCCTGGGCTACCAAGTGAGTTCCAGGAAAGGCGCAAAGCTACACAGAGAAACCCTGTCTCAAAAAACCAAAAAAAAAAAGAAAAAAAAAATTCTGGACAAAAAACATCCAGGAAATCTGGGACACTATGAAAAGTCCAAACCTAAGAATAATAGGAAGAGAAGAAGGAGAAGACTCCCAACTCAAAGGTCCAGAAAAGATTTTTAACAAAATTATAGAAGAAAATTTTCCTAACCTAAAGAAGGACATGCCTATAAAGATACAAGAAGCTGCCGGGCAGTGGTGGCGCACGCCTTTAATCCCAGCACTCAGGAGGCAGAGGCAGACAGATCTTTGTGAGTTCGAGGCCAGCCTGGTACACAGAGCGAGATCCAGGAAAGGCACAAAGCTACACAGAGAAACCCTGTCTCGGAAAAAAAAAAAAGATACAAGAAGCTTACCGAACACTAAATAGATTAGACCAGAAAAGAAAGTCCCCACACCACACAATAATCAAAATACTAAAATAAAGAATCAAGAAAGAATATTAAAAGCTGCAAGGGGAAAAGGCCAATAACATATAAAGGCAGACCTATTAGAATTACACCTGACTTCTCAAGGGAGACTCTAAAAGTCAGAGAGGCCTGGAGTGGTGGTGTCCTGCAGACTCTTAAGAGACCACAGATGATAGCCCAGATTACTATACCCAGCAAAACTTTCAATCACCATAAGATGAAGAAAACAAGATATTCCATGACAAAATCAAATTTAAACAATATCTATCCACAAATCCAGCCCTACAGAAGGTACTAGAAGGAAAATTCCAACCCAAAGAAGTTAACTACACCCATGAAAACACAGGAAATAACCTCACATCACAAATACCAAAAGAAGGGAAGCACAACCCACACACAAAACCATCATCATCAACAACAAAATAACAGGAATTAACAATCATTAGTCATTAATATCTCTCAATATTACTGGACTCAATTCCCCAACAAAAAGACATAGGCTAAGCCAGGTGGTGGTGGCGCACGCCTTTAATCCCAGCACTCGGGAGGCAGAGCCAGGCAGATCTCTGTTCGAGGCCAGCCTGGTCTACAGAGCGAGATCCAGGACAGGCACCAAAACTACACAGAGAAACCCTGTCTCAAAAAAACAAAAAACAAAAATGAAAGACATAGACTAACAGAATGGATGCAAAAACAGGATTCATCCCTCTGCTGCATACAAGAAACTTCAACATCAAAGATAGGCATTACCTCAGATTAAAGGGTTGGAAAAAGGTTTTCCATGCAAATAGACTCAAGAAGCAAGCTGGTGTATCTATTTTAATATCTTACAAAATAGACATCAATCCAAAATTAATCAAAAGAGATAAGGAAGGACATTTCATACTCATCAAAGGAAAAATTCACCAAGATGATGTTTCAGTTCTTAACATCTATGCCCCAAATGCAAGGGTACCCACATTTGTAAAAGAAACATTACTAAAGCTTAAATCATATATCAAGCCTCACACATTAATAGTAGGAGACTTCAATACCCCACTCTCACCAATGGACAGGTCATCCAGACAAAAGCTAAACAGAGAAATAATGGAGTTAACATTATTATAAACCAAATATCGCCGGGCGGTGGTGGCGCACGCCTTTAATCCCAGCACTCGGGAGGCAGAGCCAGGCGGATCTCTGTGAGTTCGAGGCCAGCCTGGTCTCCAAAGCGAGTTCCAGGAAAGGCGCAAAGCTACACAGAGAAACCCTGTCTCGAAAAACCAAAAAAAAAAAAAAAAAAAAAAAAAACCAAAAATAAATAAATAAATAAAAATAAACCAAATATCTATAGAACAACAAATATCTATAGAACATTTCACCCAAACAGAAAAGAATATACCTTCTTCTCAGAACCTCATGGAACTTTCTCCAAACTTGATCATATACTAGGTCACAAAGCAAGTCAACAGATACAATAAAACTGAGTTAACCCCCTGTATCTTATCAGACTACCCATAGATTAAAGCTGTATTTCAACAACAGAAATGCAAAAAGTCTACAAACTCATGAAAACTGGGTCAAGACAGAACTAAAGAAAAAAACTAAAGACCTCCTAGAATTCAGTGAAATGAATGAACAACATACCCAAACCTATGGGACACAATGAAAGTGGAGCTAAGAGGAAAGTTCATAGCACTAAGTGCCATCATAAAGAAATTGTGGAGATCTCATACTAGCAACTAACAGCACACTTGAAAGCTCTAGAACAAAAAGAAGCAAACACCCAAGAGGAGTAGAAGGCAGAAAATAATGAAACTGAGGGCTGAAATCAATAAAATATAAACAAAGAGATCAATACAAAGAATCAATGAAACAAAGAGTTGATTCTTGAGAAAATCAAAAAGATAGAGAAACCCTTACCCAAACTAACTAAAAGGCAAAAAGAGAATATCCAAACTAACAAAATCAGAAATGAAAAGGGGACAGAACAATAGACTGCTGTGGGATGGTCTGTATGTCAAATGTGTTGCTGATTGATCAATGAATAAATCACTGATTGGCCCGTGGCCAGGCAGGAAGTATAGGCAGGACAAGGAGGAGAATAGAGCTGGGAAGTGGAAGGCTGAGTCAGAGAGACACTGCCAGCCGCCATGATGACAAGCCGCATGTGAAGATGCCGGTAAGCCACGAGCCATGTGGCAAGGTATAGATTAATGGAAATGGATTAATTTAAGCTGTAAGAACAGTTAGCAAGAAGCCTGCCACGGCCATACAGTTTGTAACCGATATAAGTCTCTGTGTTTACTTGGTTGGGTCTGACGGCTGTGGGACTGGCGGGTGAGAGAGATTTGTCCTGACTGTGGGCCAGGCAGGAAAACTCAAGCAACAATAGACAGTGAGGAAAGCCAAAGAATCACTAGGTCATACTTCAAAAACTTGTACTCCATACAATTGGAAAATCTAAAAGAAATGGACAATTTTCTTGATAGATACCTCTTACCAAAGTTAAATGAAGACCAGATAAACAATTTAAACAGACCTATAACCCCTAGGGAAATAGACACTGTCATTAAAGACCTCCCAACCCCCCCCCCCAAAAAAAAGCCCAGGGTCAGATGTTTTTAGCACAGAATTCTACCAATACTCCTCAAATCATTCCACAAAATAGAAACAGAAGGAACATTACCCAATTCATTTTTTGAGGCCACAGTCACCTGATACCCAAACCACACAAAGATTCAACAAAGAAAGAGAATTACAGACCAATTTCCCTTCTGAACATTGACGCAAAAATACTTGATAAAATACTTGCAAACTCAATCCAAGAACACATCAAAAAGATCATTCACCATGATCAAGTAGGCTTCATCCCAAAAATGTAGGGATGGTGCATCATACAAAAATCTGTCAACATAATCCATATAAACAAACTGAGAGAAAAAAACTTCATGATCATCTCATTAGACACTGAAAAGGCCTTTTACAAAATCCAACATCCCTTCATAATAAAAGTCTTAGGTCAGGGATACAAAGGACATACCTAAACATAATAAAGGCAATTTATAGCAAGCCTATGGCCACCATCAAATTAAATGGAGAGAAACTCAAAGCAATTCCACTAAAATCAGGAACAAGACAAGGCTGTCCACTCTCTCCATACCTATTCAATATAGTACTCGAAGTTCTAGCTAGAGCAATAAGACAACTAAAGGACATCAAAGGGATACAAACTGGAAAGAAGTCAAAGTACCTCTATTCCCAGATGACAAGACAGTATACATAACTGATCCCAAAAATTCTACCAGGGAACTCCTACAGCTGATAAACACTTTTAGTAAAGTGGCTGGACACAAGATTAACTCAAAAAATCAGAAGCCCTCATATATACAAATGACAAACAGGCTGAGAAAGAAATCAGGGAAACAACACCCTTCACAATAACCATAAATAATAGAAAGTATCTTAAGGTAACTCTAGCCAAGCAAGTGAAGACCTGTATGACAAGAACTTCAAGTCTTTGAAGAAAGAAATTGAAGAAGATATCAGAAGATGGAAAGACCTCCCATGCTCATGGATTGGTAGGATTAACATAGTAAAAATAGCCATCTTACCAAAACCTACAAACTCAACGAAATTCCCATCAAAATTCCAACACAATTATTTACAGACCTTGAAAGAACAATATTCAACTTCATATGGAAAAAAAAAAAACAGGAGCTAAAACAATCCTGTATAATAAAAGAACTTCTGGAGTTATCACCATCCCTGATTTTAAGCTGTACTACAGAGCAATAGTAATTTTAAAAAAAGGCATTGGCATAAAAACAGACAAGTCAATTAATGGAATTGAATCGAAAACCCAGACATAAATCCACATGCCTATGGACACCTGTTTTTTTTTTAATGCCAAAATTATACAATAGATAAAAGAAAGCATCTTCAAAAATGGTGCTGGTCTAACTGAATGTATGAATAAATGTAAAGACTGCAAATAGATCCATGTCTATCACCCTGCACAATACTCAAGTTCAACTGGATCGAAGACCTCAACATAAAATTAGATACACTGAACCTGACAGGAGAAAAAGTGGGGAATAGCCTTGAACACATTGGCACAGGAGATAACTTCATGAACAGAATAACAATGGTGCAGGCATTAAGATTGACAATTAATAAATGGGACCTCATAAAACTGAAAAGCTTCTGTAAGGCAAAGGACACTGTCAACAGGACAAAACAGCAGCCAACAGAATGGGAAAAGAGTTTCACCAACTCCAAATGTGACAGAGGGCTAATATCTAAAATAATATAATAATATCTAAAATATATAAAGAACTCAAGAAACCAGACATCAACAAACCAAAGAATCTAATCAAAAAATGGGGTACAGATCTAAACAGAGAATTCTCAACAGGGCAATCTCAAACAGCTGAGAAACACTTAAAGAAATGTTCAACATCCTTAGCCATCAGGGAAATGCAAATCAAAATGACTCTGAGATTCCATCTTACATATGTCAGAATGGCTAAGATCAAAAACACAACTGACAGTTCATGCTGGTGAGAATGTGGAGCAAGGGGAACACTCCTCCCCTGCTGATAGGAGTGCAAACTAGTCCAGTCACTTTGGAAAACAATATGGTGGTTTCTCAGAAAATTGGGAATCAATCTACCGCAAGACCCAGCTATATCACTCCTGGGCATATACCCAAAGGATATTCCATCCTACCACAAGGACATATGCTCAACTACTTTCATAGCAGCTTTATTCATAATAGCCTGAAACTGGAAACAATGAGATGTCCCTAAACTGAAGAATAGATAAAGAAAATGTGGTACATTTACACAATGGAGTTTTACTCAGTTGTTTAAAAAAAAAAATGGCCGGGCGGTGGTGGCGCACGCCTTTAATTCCAGCACTCGGGAGGCAGAGCCAGGCGGATCTCTGTGAGTTCGAGGCCAGCCTGGTCTCCAAAGCGAGTTCCAGGAAAGGCGCAAAGCTACACAGAGAAACCCTGTCTCAAAAAAAACCAAAAAAAAATAAAAAAAAATAAAAAATAAAAAAAAAAAATGACAGCCTGGCAGTGGTGGCACACACCTTTAATCCCAGCACTCGGGAGGCAGAGGCAGGCGGATCTCTGTGAGTTTGAGGCCAGCCTGGGCTACCAAGTAAGTTCCAGAAAAGGTGGAAAGCTACACAGGGAAACCCTGTCTCGAAAAACAAAAACAAAAACAAAAAAAGACATCATGAAATTCACAGGCAAATGGATAGAACTAGAAAAAAATCACCCCAACTGAGGTAACCCAGACCCAGAAGACAAACATGGTATGTACTCACTCATAAGTGGATAATAGCTGTAAAGGAAAAGATAATCACACTATAGTCCACAGACCTTGAAAGGCTAAGTAATAAGGAGGGCTCAAGGAGGTGGGGGTGGAGGGGTATAAATCTCCCTGGGAAGGAAAAATAGAATAGATTTTGTGCGTGGACTGGGGGCAGGTAGCAATGAGAACAGGAGGGACCAGGTTGGGGAAGTCCTGGGAGAGATGACTGGAATTGGGGGACCTTTCAGGGGGGAGGTAGAAAGCTAATGCAATGGAAACTCCCTGGAATCCTACAAGGGTGACCCTAGCAAAGACTCCTTGTAATGGAGGATACAGAGCCTGAACTAGCCATCTTCTGTAACCAGGCAAGGCTTCCAGTGGAGGGATGGGGACATCAACCCAAATCCAGCCACAAAACCTTCAACCTACAATTTGTCCTACCTACAAGATGTCTTGGGGTAAAGGTGGAGCAGAACTTGTGGGAGCAGCCAACCAATGATTGATCCAACTTGAGACCCACACCACAAGAGGGAGCCCACACCTGACACTGCCTGGAGGGCTAAGAACCAGAGACTGGATAGCCAAGAGACCTAGGATACAACCAAACATGACTGGCAAAAAAAGGTCAATAAAATGATTCTTAATGATATTCTGCTATACTCATAGAACAGAGCCTTAGCATAATCATCATCAGAGACTTCATTCGGCAACTGATGCAGAAACCCACAGTCAAACATTAGGCAGAGCTCAGGGAATCCAGCAGAAGAGGGGAAGGAAGGATTGCAGGAGCTGGAGGACTCCAAGACATCCTAAGAACATAGCCCACAGAATCACTCACCAGGGCTCACAGGGGCTCACAGAGACTGAACCAACAATTAGGAAGCCTGCATAGGTCTGACCTAGATCCTCTGCATATATGTTATGGTTGTGTAGCTTGGTGTTCTTATGGGACTCCTAACAGTGAGAGTGGGGGCTGTCCCTGACTCTTTTTCATGTTTTAGGGACCCTCTTCCTACTAGGTTGCCTCATCCAGCCTTACTATGAGGTGCCTAGTCTTACTGTAACCTGATGTGCCATGTTTGGTTGATATTCTGGGAGGCTGGCTCTTTTCTGAAGGGAAATGAGGGAGCAATGGATCTGGGGGAGAAGGGAGGTGTGGACGGAGGTGCTGGAGCTGGGAGGAGAAGAGGGAGGAGAAACTGTGGTTGAGATGTAATATATGAGAGAATAAATAAAAAAGCTTTTGAAATCTCAAAGTCCACCCCAGTGTCACATTTCCTCCAACAAGACCAAACCTCCTAATCCTTCTAATCCTTTCAAACAGTCCCACTCCCCAGTGACTAAGCAATCACATATATGAACCTATGGCGGCCATTCTTACTCAAACCACCACATTAATGTATGTTAAAGAAGAGCTCCAACCAAACAAAGAAACAAAAAAGGTATAAAGAAAAGGTATAAAGTTTTTCTTTTTTGCTTGTTGTTGTTGCTTTTGAGACGGAGTCTTGCTATGTTATCTGGGTTGGCCTTAAACGCTTAACCTTCCTGCCCCAGCATCCCCATTACAAGTGCTTGTCTTCATGCCTAACATTCATTTTCTTCAGTTTAAAAACAGAGAAAGGATAATGAACGTAAACAGGAGCCTTATGATTTAAAAGGAGGAAACAGATGGTGAGATGCCTCCATGGGTGAGGGACTTGATGCACAAACCTGGTGACCTGCCTTCAGTCCAGAACCCAAGGAAGGTAGAAGGAGAAAACAGATTCCACAAAGCTGTCCTCTGACCTGTACAAGTCCACACACATCACACATGCATGCACATGTACACACACACACACACACACACACACACACACACACACAATTTTTAAGTCCATTTTAAATGTTTTTTAGAGTCCATTTTGAAATTGTAAAATTCTTTCCATGACCCAACACTGCCCTCTAGAGGCCACATCTAGTATGGTCTCTAAACATGTATAAGCAATGGCATTTAAAACATGACTACTCTAAATATGACATTTGTGGAATATTTAATAGGTGACAAGCACTATTTTATTATAAATGTTTTATATTCAAACAATTAGTTTCTTTTTTTTTCCTTTGGTTTTTCGAGACAAGATTTCTCCATGTAGTTTTGGTGCCTGTCCTGGATCTCACTCTGTAGGCCAGGTTGGCCTCGAACTCAGAGATCCACCTGCCTCTGCCTCTCAAGTGTTGGGGTTAAAGGCATGTGCCATTGCTGCCCAGCAATTAGTTTCTTTTTAGGATAGATTTTAACAGAAAGTTGCAAAGATAATAAAAGAATTCTCACCTGCATTTCTATCGTTTTAAATTCTTTAGATGTTTTATTGAGGCAAGATCGACAAGTTAAAATTGTATATTATTTAAAGAATAGAACAAGATGCTTTGATATACATACATAGTGAACTTATTACAACTAAGGTAATTAACGCATCTATCGCCTCATTAATTTCCTGTTGGTAGATAATAGGAACATTTAACATCTACCTTAAGTTCATTGTGGGTTGTTTCTATGGGGGCAGGTGATTCAGAATTTTTGCTTTAAGTTTTCATTGTCAGAAATAATGCTAATGGTTTTTCACAGTATATATAACTGGTACTCACTATTATGGTCTAGTAAACAAAGATAAATAAACCATGATGTCCCCACAAAAGGGGGGTTCATATTTGCAATCCCAGCACTTGGGAGGCTGAGGCAGATGGCTCAATGGATAAAGCACTGGCCCAGCAAGCATGAGGACCAGAGTTCAGATCCCCAGAGCCCACATAATAGCTGGACTGGCCAACAGGCAAGTTCTATGTTCAAGTGAGAGACTGACCTCAATATATAAGGAGGAGAGCCATCAAGGAAGACACCAGGGCTAGCCTCTGGCTTCCACATGCATGCACCTGCGCACACAGGTGTCCCCACACATGTGGACAACAAACACACGGGAAACGGGAAATTTGGATGCAAACATGTTACTTGGGAGCATGACACTGAACGCAAAAATGGCTATCCAGATTTAAACAAAGACAGAACAGGGGGAGGTAGCCGAACTCACTGGCAGAGCACTTACCTGGTGTTCTCGAGGCCCACCCTGCCTTCAACCCTCAGCCTTGGGAAGAGATGGAAGGAGAATGGGAGAGAACATAAGCCTCAAACAGAGCTCTGCTACCAGCCCTCAGAACAATGAACTGCTAAAGTTGAAGGTCCTCAGGCTAACGGTTCAGAACCTCTAGTAGACACACAGAAGGCTTGTTTATATATGTTAAATACCTATGGCATATTTTAATTCAAAGGAGTTGAATTACTACTCAAGCACAAATGCCAATATGTACCAACTGGCAATGTACCGACTGGCAATTTGCAAAACGTATTCACAATTCAGAAGAGTTACTTTACAGAGTTAATATAGAAAAACCAGGACAGGGCTGGAGAGATGGCTCCATGGGTAACAGCACTGGCTGCTCTTACGGAGGACTCGGTTTAGTTCCCAGCTCCCACACAGCAGCTCACGACCATCTGTAATTGTAACTTAAACCTTCTTCTGACCCCTAAGGACACTGCATGCATATAGTACACGTATATTACAGGCAAAACAGGCATACACATACATTTTTTAAATTAATTTAATAAAAAAGAAAATGCAACTTCTTTAAAAAAAAAAAAAAAGGACAATTGAGATGTATTATACTTTCCAGGAAAAAGCTCAACTGTTACCAAGATAGAGTGAAATCAGTTCAAGAGCCTCATATTGGGAATGTCCCCTGGCTTCTTCCTATATTGGTTAGGGTCTTTTAAAAAACAGACACTGCCTTTTTCATTAAATCATAACCAGGGCTATAGATGTAGCTCAATGATAGAGTGTTTGTCTAGCATGAGCTCTGGGTTCAACTTTTAGCACATTCAAATAAATAAACAAACAATATATTTACCATGTTTGACCAAGGATGAACATAGTCTTATTAAAAGAATATCCTCAAAGCAGGATGTGGTGGCACAGACCTTTAATCCAGCACTTGGGAGGCAGAGGCAGGGGGAGCTCTGATTTCAAGGCCAGCCTAGTCTACAAAGTGAGTTCCAGGCCAGCCAGGGCTAACAGAGAAACTCTGTCTCAAAAAAAAAAAAATACAAAACAAACATCAATTCTCTAATCAAGGGATGTAGTCCAGTGGCAAAGTGCTTGCCTGACATGTTGCAAGGCCATGGGTCCAGCTCCTAGCACTGCAAAAGAAAACAAGCCCTTCTAGATTCTGTGTGTCATGTATGACAAGGAGAACACTAATGTCTACCTGATGGGGTTGTGTGACAGTTTTAGGAGGTAGAATATGACTGCTTTGGGAACCCCAAGAGTTGATGACAGTGATATCACCCATAGTGGAGACCCTCTGCTTCTACATGGTGCAGTGATACCATTTCTTAAAAGACTCCATGCAGACACTCCAGGCATAGGCTCCCCTCACTAATGACATCGACATGTTTCTTCAGAAGTTTGGCCTTGCCTCTTATCTGTTGGTTGTTGTTTTGTTTTTATGGTGCTAGATATTGAACCTAGGGCCTCACAAATGCTAGGCAAGCACTCTACTACCGGGTTGTATACTCACTACCCTGCCTCCTGTCTATAAAATGCCATGTGAAATGTAGCAACTAATAATATAAGGCACTAAGATGCTAGGTATAAGTCAGGCAGCAGTAGAGCATGCCTTTAATTCCAGCACTCAGAAGGCAGAAGCAGGCAGATCTCTGTGAGTTTGAGGCCAGCCTGGTCTACAAAGCAAATTCCAGAACAGCCAGGACTATTACACAGAGAAACCCTATCTCGAGGAAAAAAAAGATGCTAAGTATATTGAATACCTTGTCGCTTGCCCTAGAGGACAGGGTACATGTACTGGAGTGACCTGACCCCACTGCCACACACACATATACATTAATTCCTCATAAGTGTCTTTGGACTGCATGAAGAGTCAGGCTAATACAAAGTCTAGGAGTGGGCAGTACCAGCTCAGCTGTCAGCATTTGCCTGCAATGCATGAAGCTCGGGGACAGATCTCCAGCACAGCATAGAGCAGACATGAGGGTTCACGTCTGTAATCCCAGCACTGGGAGGTAGAGGTGTGAGAACAGGAGGCAAGGTCATCCTCAGTTGTATAGAAGTTTGCGGCCAATCTGGAATATATGAGACCCTGAATCCAAAGCAAAACAACAACAAAAATAAACAAATAAATAAAACACAGCTGTCCTATTATTGTAAATGTGATAATCTAGTTGGTTTCATCTATGAGGAGGGTCCACATGCTGTAACCCAAACAGTAAAGGTAACAAAATCTCTCATGAAAAGTCTCACGCCCACTAGTAAGTGCCATTTATTTGAATAGTGTGTTGGCCGATATGATGGAAGTAGTCTTCTGCCACCAAAGGTTCCCTATATGGTGATATTTTATTTGTACTGAAATGTGATTTTGTTTGTATGTTAATAAATAAAGTTGCCTGGGTGCTGTGGGATGGTCTGTATGTCAAATGTGTTGCTGATTGGTCAATGAATAAATCACTGATTGGTCAGTGGCCAGGCAGGAAGTGTAGGCGGGACTAAGAGAGAGGAGAATTGAGAGAACAGGAAGCTGGGTGAGGGAGACACTGCCAGCCGCCATCAGGACAAGGAAGATGTAAAGTACCGGTAAGCCACAAGCCACGTGGCAAGGTATAGATTAATAGAAATGGATTAATTTAAGCTGTAAGAACAGTTAGCAAGAAGCCTGCCATGGCCATACAGTTTGTAACCAATATAAGTCTCTGTGTTTACTTGGTCGGGTCTGAGAGGCTGTGGGACTGACGGGTGTCAGAGATTTGTGGAAAACTCTAGCTACACCTGGGGTCAGAGCTATTAGCATATATTAGCTATTAGCCATAGCGAAGGCCGGGCATTGGTGGTGCACGCCTTTAATCCCAGTACTTGGTAGGCAGAGCTAGGTAGATCTCTGTGTGTTCAAGGATATATCCAGCATTGGAGACACAAGCCTTTAATCTCAATACCAACCATAGAAGACCTGGAGGTCTGTACAGACAGGCAGTGACGAGGCAGTCATGTGGTTGGGTTTATAACCAATGAGAAGGCAGAACAGAAAGTCTTTATAAAGACAGACACACAGGAAGTAGGTCTCTTTCAGAGAGGTAGGACCACCGCGACAGTTAAGGGTAAGGTTTTTAGCTCTTAGCTATTGCTCTGATCTCTTGGCTTTCATCTCTGTATTGGCTCTGTGTTTCTTATTTAATAAGACGGTTAGTTACATCTACACCCCTCTCTAGCTGTCATGGGGTCCTCAGATGCTCCAGGGGCCCTGTAACATGGAGCTGACTCAACAGATATAGAAACACTATAGTGTTTTCTAAAATGCCAGTGCTTAAGTATCAATTCGTGCAGAAACATCACTTTTCCTTCTACTTTAGAGATGAGTCCATTTTCCTGACCTATTTTGCATCTGAGGACACATGGGCATTGGGAAGTAAGTGCCTATCAGAGGGCCTCAATGTGTCAGGTGTTTTGATGGGAACAAGTCTAGACTTCTTTACTCACATCTGCACTGTGAAATCGTAAGGCCATATCTTCTCATTACAGCATTGTTTATTTTCATGCCAAACTCACTGAACTAGAACAACAAAATACAAAGTGAAAATTCATCTCTACCTAGTGGCATAACAATGAGCCAAACAGATGAACCATTTCATGCTTCACAAAAACGCAGGCCAATATCAGTGGTTAAAATGGCTTATAAAGCACAGCTTCGGGTCAACAAACAAGAAATACATATGGATTTTTCAAACTTTTTATAGCAAAAAGTGAGATATTTCAAGTTAGACTCTAAATACCATCTAACATATACATTTTATATAAACCATTCTTCAAAACAACAGAAACATAGAAATATTTTAACCTTGGATTGAATAAAATAATAACAAAAATTGACCAATATTTACCAGAAGTGTTCCCTTTGCATTTGACTTCTAAATATTTACTTACTTACTTATCAAATGCCAGATCCTGCATATAAAATAAGTGCTCTACCACTAAGCTACATCTCTACCCCATAAATAACAAAACTTTAAGCCACTGCCTTTAAAAAATTATTAACTCTAAGTGGGAAAATGGCTCCATGGGTAAAGGTGCTTGTCAGGCCTCAACCTGAGACAATCCCTGGGAAATGAAAGAGAGAAACAACTCTGCAAGTTGTCCTCTGACCTCCATATATGACCCATGCACACACATGTGTGCACACGCATGCACACACACACACACACACACACACACACAAATAAATGTAATGAGTTTACATTTTTATTTATTCTAAAGATTCTATAGGCTGTTTGACAAAAATTAGGAATTCTAGGCTGTTAGTTCTTTTTCTATTACTGAAAGAATTTAAAAAATAGACTGAACTACCCTTTTGTTGAATAACTGTTAATTTTTGAAATCAGGTAGTAGCTAAATCACGTCAGTGAGCAAGGAACCTTCCAACTCTGGATGTCTACAATTTGAAGTCATAAAGCAAAGGCTGAACAGGTGCCTAAGAAGCCACTGGTTTCCCCACTAGTCCTTCTTAGGGCAGGTTCAAGTACAGCAACTGCACTAAATGTTCATCCTCCTTGGCTCCTTCCCACCTAGGGGTAACTGCCCCTCCTGGCCCTAATGGAATTGTTTTATTTATATTTAACTGCCAGGTAGGTGCTTTTAGCTCCTAGGCAGAAGACCAGAGGACATCTGCAAAGAGGAAATTCTCACAGACTTTGGTGCTGGGGACTCCAAAATTACCTAAGGTGAGATTTAAAGTTGACTAGCTCTGCTAGTGCACTAGTGGCACAGGTTTGTGGGGTAACCAATCACTCTCTGACTGGATGGAAGGCCACTCCATGAGATGGAGCCCATTCCAGACAGTGCTTGGGTAGCCAAGAACCTGAGAGTAGATAGGTCAAGGACCTAGGAGAAAACCAACTACTCCTGTTCTTAAAGTAACAAAATAACTCCTAAGGATATTCTGCTGTACTTATAGATCAATGTCTTGTTCAGCCATCACCAGAGAGGCTTTCTCCTGCAGCAGATGGGAACTGACACAGAGACCCACACTGGACAGTGTGCAGAGACTGAAGGACCTCTGAACACTCAGTCCTAAATAGGATGTCTCCATCAATCCTTCCCCTCAGGGCTCAAAGAACTCTGCTGTAAAGGAAACAAAGATTGTAAGAGCCACAGGGATGGAGGACACCAAGAAGACAAGGCCCTCTAAACACAGCAGGACCAACACACATACGAACTGTGGCAGAAAGACCATGGCAGCACACACAGGGCCTGCGTGGGTCTGGGCCAGATGGGGTCCAGTGCTGAGAGGGGAAGTGGACACAATCCCTAGTCCCTAACCCGGACACTATCTCCAATTGATAACCACTCACAAATGAAATATTAGTTTCTCCAGGGAGTCTGGGGAACAGACCACTCTTAAGGCCAGGCCCCATGCCCAACAGTAGAACACAAAACGAATTCAATGGTATCTTTGGACATTCTTTGTCTCAGAATGCTTTGTTAGGATCTTTTCTTTCCTTCTTCCTTCCTTCCTTCCTTTCTTTCTTCCTTCCTCTCTCTCTCTCTCTCTCTCTCTCTCTCTCTCTCTCTCTCTCTCTCTCTCTCTTTCTTCCTTCCTTCCTTCCTTGTTTTGTTTTTGTTTTTAAAGACAAGGTTTGTCTATGTAGCTCTGGCTGTCCTGGAACTCACTTTGTAGACCAGGCTGGCCTCAAACTTAGAGGTTCGCCTGCTTCTGCCCGCCCCCCAAGTGCTGGGATTAAAGGCTTACACCACCACTGCCTGGCTTCTTTCTTTTTTTACCTTACGGATTCTTTGTGTATATATTATGTGTATATATTATGGCCATCAGTTTTGTGTTTTGTGGATTCCTGTGTGTGCTACAGGTATTTCTTGTGCTTTTTCTTTGGCTCTTTTTCTTCTTTTTGTTTGTTTTATCCTATCTTGGTTCATTTGTTTTATCTTATTTAGGTGCCTGTTTTTTAGGTCTCCTGTTTTCTAAGGAAAAAGAGAAAGGGTGTGGATTTCGGGTGGGAGGGGAGTTGGGGAGGGATCTAGGAGGAGTTGGGAGAGGGGAAACCATAATCAGAATATATTGCATGAAAAAAATCTATTTTCAATTTAAAAAAATTGACTAGCTCTGGGCATAGCTAGGGGCTCACTAGTTCATTAGCATTCAAGGAAATCTACTTAACAGATGAACAACCAGAACAGATGCAGAGATCAACATCAAACAGAACTTCAGGGGATAGGGAAGAACACGAATGCTAGTTGCAAAGGAACATTCCAGAACACAACAGGCTACTGGAAACCAGTGACATCAGAAACAGGAAGCTCAGTAAAAACATACAAGAGTAAGTTCAAGAAGTCTCCAGAGAGCAGAAGACAGAGAGGGAGCAGTCTGGAAAGAGGTAATAAGACGGGAAGTGGGGAGACAGAATCAACAATGACTGCAAGGACCTTCTCTGCAGCAGTGGCTGCAAGTCACTGGTTTGAAGGTCACCAGGTCCCTACTACATATGAAAATAGATCCAGACAAACCATTATGAAATCTCAAACTCTAGAGACAAAAGAAAAGCAGTCCTCCAAAAAAGAAATTTTAAATAAGAAGTCACATACAAAGCCAGGCAGTGGTGGCACACACCTTTGGTCCCAGCATTCAGGAGGTAGAGGCAAGAGGATCTCTGTGAGTTTGAGGCCAGCCTGATCTACAAAGTTAAGTTCCAGGACAGCCAAGACTACACAGAGAAACTCTGTCTTCAAAAAAACAGAACAAACAAAAAACCAAAGAAACAAAGTCACTATATAAAAAGGATGGGTCCAGACTATCTGAACAGCATCACCAGAAGGTGTAACAACAAAGAACTCTTGCTTCCAAATTGACTTTTGTCTGTTTTGCAGTACTAAGGATAAAACCTGAAGCATCAGAATACTAGGTGAGTGATTCACACTGAACTACACCCTCAGCCCTTTTTGATTTTAGTTTTTATATTTTTTGAGACCCTAAATTCATTTTGTGATCCATACAACCTTGAACTTGAAATCCTTCTGCATCAGCCTCCTGATTAGCTAGGATTACAGGCCCGTACCACCAAGTCTAACTTAAAACTGTTAATGAAAACCTAAATGTTGATTTCTATTCCCAGCCATAAAAAAAGTCACAAAAATATTACTTCAGGAGGTTATCGAATAGAGGCCAAAAGTGGTAGAAAAGAGAAGTAATATGGGGTATAAAGGGAGAACGAGCAATTCCTGGGAATACCCTAAGGACACTGTGCACCAGATGCAGGGCTAATCACCACACTGAAGGTGTTCCCTAAGGATCTGACTTACTGAGGACCATCAATATTACCAAGCCTTGCCATGATGCCATTGTTTTATCCACGAGCAGGATTCTGGAACAAGCCTGGCCTAGTTCATCACTGACCCATCTTTAACATATGCTGAAGAGCTTCTGCTCATTCCTCCTTGTTTCTATCGCAGCCTTCGGTGGGTCCCTAAGTAGCTGTACTTTAACCTAATCCCAAAATCTAGAAAGTGGCCATCTGAGCTTAGGAATAAAAACTGAGCATGGCTAACTCCTGATCATGTTGTTCTGTACACTCAACACCCAGCTCCCATCAGAGCTCTTCTGTGTGACAGAAACGGTGTCATAGCTACTACGCCACTGCTGTGAGGAGACCCCTTGGCCAAGGTGAACTTCAGAAGGAAGCATTTAACTGGGGATTGTTTAGAGTTTCAGAGTGTTAGTCCATGATCGTCATGGTGGGGAGCACAGTGGCAGGCAGGTGTGCTGCTGAAGCTCTAGCTGAGAGCTCACATCTGATCCCCAAGTTCCAGGCAGAGAGATAAACGGGACCCAGTGGGGGCTTTGAAGAGTCAAAGCTCACCTCCACATTCCATAACACACCTCCTCCTCTAACAAGGCCACACCTCCTAATCCTTCCCAAATAGTCCACCAACTTCAAACCAGACATTCAAATAAATGAGCCAATGGGGGCCGTTCTCACTCAAACCACCACAACTGGCTCCTGTGGAAATGTCCCTCTATTCAACCTCCACTTGTAGCTGGAGTTTTTCTGTGTCCCACTCTCCTCACATCTGTTTCTAAGAAATAACCCAATGATATTCCCAGCCATCATGTCTGAGCCACAGCCACATTTTCCATGGCTTTTCTAGCCACTAAGAATGTAGCACAGTCATCAAAATAAGTCCCATGCCAGCAAGGGGAGCCTCCTCAAATGAGCAAATTAGGACCGAGGGCTTGTCATCAGCCAGAGGGCAAAGGTCCTCTTTCATAATGTTCCTTTTTTCTATCTCTCCTCCTCACGTGTCAAACCTGCACTGTATTCTGACACTCTCCTACCTCCTCTGGCTCTGACAGTCCCCAAGTCTCTTAAATGTCTATGGCTCAGTGTTAGCTTCTTAGAGTGTCCACAGGACCACATGTGTCACCAGAAGTGACACAGGAACACAGGCAGTGAGATGGACTTCTCAGTCAGGCTGGCTCATTGCTTTGTAGGCCAAAATGGTGATGGAGTGCTGTGGAGACAGACTATCTGTTTCTGGAAGTCTAGTGATAAAGGTTTTATGAAAGGTAACTGAGAAGATACAAGAGAAGAGAATCGTCCTTGCAGGGACCTAACCAGAGCAACCCTAACAACAAGAGAAGAACAATGCCTATAAAGCAGAGCAGTAGCTGTAAACTGTACTGAGGCCTGTGGGAAAACAAGAAATGAGAGCTTTGTTAAGCCGTTGCTAGATCTCAAGGCCACATGGCTCTCTGGCAGCCTATAAAGAAGTACTTGTCTCCTACAATGAAAGGCAGGCTCAGTTACACATCAATTAAACAGGAGTGGTACAATTCCATGAAAGAGAGAGTAATAAATATTTTAGGTATTGCTGGATACATAAGATTTTTGATGCAGATTTTTCTTTACGTTTTATGATATTTAAAAATTTTTAAACCATCACTGATGTTCGATCTTCATTGTTTATTTGACTGTGTTAAGATCACCTTTGAAGACTAAGGAGCTATCTCGGCCAATAATAGCTCAGAACCAAATATCAAGAATCATCGTGGAAATCCAGCTGTGGGCATATCTGTCAGAGTGTGTCCAGAAAAGGTTAATTGAAGAAGGAAGACTACCTTAAGTGTGGGCAGCATCCTCCCATAGGTTGGAGTCCTGGGCTGAATCAAAGGGAGAGAGGGAGCTGAGCACCAGAGTTCATCTGTTTCCTAACAGCAGATGCAGTGTGACAACTGTCTCATGTCCCTGCCACATCCAGTCCCTACCAGGACGGACTCAAACTGTGCCAAAGTGCACATCTCTGTCCCTCCTCGGGTTGTTTTTGCAGGTATTTGTCACACCAGTAAGAAAAGTAACATATATGCTATCCTTAGATCAGGCTTCAGGTAACAGGCTGTTGGGGGGAGGGGGGGGACGACACACACATACACTCAAGTGTGACATCCCTGAAATAGAAATGCAACAGTTAAAGACATCAAAAGGTGTTGACATACTTAAGGCCAGAGTCCTGGTTGCAAAGGCCTGGTGTGCTGGATGGAGAAATCAAACCACAGGTTCCTCTAAGGACACTGGCTAGGCAAATCCCCTGGAGGTGCTAGGCTTGCAACCACCCCTTTCTAACACGAGGTGGCAGTGTTGTGCTGCAGCAGACTCTCACCTCAGGCAACAGGCACCCCTCAGGAACTGCCTGCCAATCGCTCCCACAGGGTAGACTGGTAAATGAGGTAAATCCCGGCATAACCCAGCTGGGGAGGCCTTGGGCCTTTTAGGAGAGGAAAGAAAGCATCCTGAAGGACTAGCGTGACTAGGAGGCGAGCCTTGTGGCGATCAGAGGACTAAAACACAAGATGGGAAAGCAAGACTGCTCAGGTACTTCCCATGACACAGGGCCCACACCCTTCATCCCCTAACCTCACCCCCACCCCCCCCCACCCCCGCCAGGAGGTAAGGAGGACTTGCTGCCAGGGTGGCTCTTGGGGGCCTGGAATAAATAAATGATAACTAAACAGCAAGTGAAACAGAAAGGCCAGTTTTCGCCTTCGCATGGACTGACTGGAGCAGATACAGTGTTCATGAGCCAGAAACCCCACCAGAGGATGATGTTCCATGGAAGATGGCGGAAGGAGCAATTCGTGGCTCACTGAGGGCATCGGGGACATGCTGCTGAACACAGCCTAAGCAGCACCGGGCCCAAGATGGTCAGACCTGGGGTCACTGGGTCACTGGGTCACTGGGTCCACAAACCTGGGCTGGCTAACATCTGGTGGGTAATCTGCCAGTCCCTCTAGCCCGAGGAATGGCAATCATGTAAAGCCGTTTAACCACAGAAGCTATGAGGCCTCACAGCACTGACTACTAAGGCTAAACAGAGAACCAAGGTGTGCGAGCGACTCTGGCCATCAACTTGACTACATCTGGAATTAACCAAAACCCAAATGGCTGGGCACACCTGTGTGAAGGATTTTTTCTTAATTAAATCATTTGAAGTGGGAAAATACACTTCTAATCCAATCTTTGCAGTAGGAAGATATAACACTTGAGTCCAGATCTTTGGAGTTGGGAAGATCCACCTTTAATCTGGACCACATGTTCCACTAGCAGCCTATATAAAGGACAAGGAAGAAGGAAGTGCGCTCTCTCTCTCTCTCTCTCTCTCTCTCTCTCTCTCTCTCTCTCTCTCCCTGCTTGCTTGCTCTCGACCTCAACAGCAAGTCCATTCCCTCACTGGCATTAGAACCCACTTCTTCAGGATTCTGGCACATACTGAAGACCAGCTGAGCCATCCAGACTCATGGCCTGACAACTACTGGATTCTTGACCTTCCGTTCATAGGCAGACGTTGGTTGGATTAGCTAGACCTGTCAGTCATTCTAATAAATCCCCTTTCTATACACAGAGAGAGATTCATTCTACAAATTCTGTTACTCTAGAGAGCCCTGGCTAGTACACAAGGAGATCCCAAGATATGTTCTCGGGAGCACAGTACATTAATAGCAAACAAAGGAGTCCACAGGGACACCGCTTACCATCCACAGCAGGCAAGTGTGCGGGAGCAGGGGGCTGAAGATGTCCCCCCAATAAAAAGGCACAATCCTAGCTTAGTTCTGAAACCTAAATCAAACCCTATCAACATGGGTCTTTTTCTTTTTCTTTTTTTATTTTTTGAGACATCTTTTAGCTTTCCTGTGTAATAGAATTCTCTTTAATTCTAAGAATGTTTGAATTTCAAAGGACATAGACCTTTAAATAGTCTTTCTCTCCTCCCAGCTCCCACGCACTGAAGCTCCTAGATAGCTCTGACTTAGTGTCAAAGGCAGGGCTGCTGGGTAGCCTGCGTGCAGGAAGATTTGCACTAGCCTTTCCTTCTCACAGCTGCTGGCTTTCATAACACCCTGTCCAGACAGGATCACTTGGAGCAAGTTGCTACTTTTAGAATATTAAACAGATGAATCAATGTTGAGGAATTTAAAAACTGATCTATTTCAAGAGATTTCTGATCTTCAGGAAGCAAAGAGCTGAGAATTTAAAGTTCTGTTAGAGATGTCTCTGTCCTAAAATTCAAGCACATGATAGCTAGAGAATTCAATTTCCAGATAAAAGATTCCCAATTTTTACAGAATAATTATGTGTGTATGTGTATATGTGTGTGTGGGGGGGGTATGCAGAGGTCAGAGAACAGCTGTGGGAGTCAGTTTGCGTCTTCCATCATGTGGGGTTCCAGGAAGGAAACTGAGGCCGTCAAGCACAGCAGCAAGGTCCCTTACCTGTTCAGCCATCTGCCAGGCCAGAATGATTTTAAAGTGCACATACATATAAATACATTTCAATTGTTTGCTCTCGGAAGTTATTATAAAACATTTAACAATATGATATTTACCCTTAGGCACTAACTGTTGTGGATTTTCAATGTCTTAAATGTATTTGATAAGTATAAATATGTGTGTTTTATTCTCATTTATCTGGTAAAATTCAAGAAGGGTAGTCAAAGCTGTTGTAACTCTATTGCTAGAACTTAGCTGGAATAAATTGTGTTGGCACACCAATAAATTTTTACAGAACTTATATAGGTTGGTGACCCAATTGAACCATAACTATTATATATAATTTTTTCAATCATATTTATAATGGTTGTGGTCTGATTGAGGTCAATGGGCATGTGGTGCATGTCTCTAATGCCAGCCAGCACTAAGGAGGCAGAGGCAAACTGATTTCTGTGAGTTCAGGCCATCCAGAGCTACACAGTGAAACTGTTTCCAAAAAAGAAGGAAAGCCAGCGAGCAGTTACAGATAATACATAAATAAGTGGGGTTCTGTGGTTTTTGGATGATCCAGGCAGGGTTTTTTCAGATTCCTAATGTATATTAAAACACATGCAAACCATTTTCCTTCCTGATCTTCAGTTCTTAGTCCTGTTCTGTTTACTGAACACACACTGATTCTCTTTTGTTTTGGTTTTGTTTTTCTAGAGACAGGGTTTCTGTGTAGCCCTGGCTGTCCTGAAACTCACTCTGTAGACCAGGCTGGCCTTGAACTCAGAGATCTGTCTGCCTCTGTCTCCAAGTGCAGGTATTAAAGGCGTGTGCTACACATGCCTGATTCTTATTTCACCACAAATTCATTTCCCAATCCCTACCTTCCCTACAGTGCCTCTTTGCCTTTCCCTGCACCAGTTCCAGCTTTGTGAATAAATGTTTTGAAGCAGACATCAGGAACATCTTTGGGGGAGGAGGGAGTGTGTGGGTGCCAGCTCCCACATTTATTTGCCCCAGGGACTCTTGAGGAGTGAGGGATAAGAGATTTAGTTAGAAATATAGAGGGGAGAGAAATAGATAGAAACACAGGATAGCCTTGGGTGGGCCTGGATCCTTATCCACTGACCCAGAACTTTATTCAAAAGGGCTTTTCATAACAACGCCAAGAGGAGGGGCAAAAGACCTCCCCCTTGCTAGATATAGCCAAGTGTAGGACCTTCCAAACACCTGGTACCCAGGCCTATGGCCCAATCATCCTCTTTTTTTTTTTTTTTTGGTTTTTCGAGACAGGGTTTCTCTGTGTAGCTTTGCGCCTTTCCTGGAACTCACTTGGTAGTCCAGGCTGGCCTCGAACTCACAGAGATCCTCCTGGCTCTGCCTCCCGAGTGCTGGGATTAAAGGCGTGCGCCACCACCGCCCGGCCCAATCATCCTCTTATGCAGTCCTGCTGGGTAAAGCCACTAGGAAACTTAGGTGGGCTCTAACAGATGGGTTCACAGGAAAAACAAGCCCTTTTCCTAATAATAACTTTTGAGATTCCAAAGCAGAAAAACAATGTATTCTTACAACTTAGAATAGCTTACTAAATATTTCAAAATAGCAATGAAAAACTGATGCTGCTGCTATGGTTTGTGTCTGAATATCCCTATGGACTCATTTTTCAACACGTGTTCCCTAACTGGCACCATACTGGGGAGCCCTGGAACCTTTAGAGAATGAAGTCTAGTAGCAGCAGGTAGCTGGAATGGGCCTTTGAAGGTTACACACACCCCTGCTTCCAGCTTCCCTGGTACACCATGAACCGAGAGGCTCCACCATGCCTTTCCAGCCACGATGGACTGAAGCCCTATAAAACGCTGGTTCTCAACCTGTGGGTCATGACCCTTTGGGCAAACCTCTATCTCCATAAATATTTACATTGTGATTCATAACAGTAGCAAAATTAGTTATGAAGTAGCAATGAAAATAATTTTATGGTTGGGGGTCACCACACCATGAGGAACTGTATTGAAGGGTCACAGCATTAGGAAGGCTGAGAACCACTGCTCTAAAACCATGCCCCCAAACAAGTCTTTGCTCCCTCAAGTTGTCTTTGTCGGGTATTGTGATCACAGCAATGTGAAAACAACCAAGAGCTGCCAAGGTGCTGATACTGCAGCAACAGTTATCCATCTGACTTGAAACTGCTTGACTTTCACAGTGTTTTTCCATTGAAAACTGGCTTGTAATATATTACTGAATGTATCTTGGAGGAAAACTCTGATGTAGCCATTATTATGGAGAAATTGATATTCAACAGAAATTAACGAGCTTGCCCTGTCCTAGAATTGCTATGCCTTCCTAGTGAGAAATCACTTCACACACTTAGAGACTGATAAAGGAAAAAACTCTTTAATGTAGCACGCATCCAGCTCTAGCTAATGCTCAAAGAGGAGCTGGCCTTGAATAGAAGATTTTGGAACTTATACACACCACAGGCTTATGCATCTCACAGATGCTGTCACCCTTAAACCTCTTTCAGGTCCCAGCCCCAGGATCCACTTTGAACAATTTAAACAGACTGCAAGTCTGGCCACTTGGACAGATGGGGATTTACACAGCAAAGATATTGCCAGAATTTTTTCTTAGTATTTCCTAAGTATACCAGTGTTGTTCTTTACAAAGTTGCTACCCAGGTCCATTTAGTCCACCCAGCAGAACTGTGCTTTTCCTGATGAGAGCATAGAGACTTAATGACAGGGTGGTTATAATCCTGCTCTACCTCCTTGAACTGCCCTTTAGAGGTATGTTCTTTGATATGGGATGAGCCTAATGGCTGGTTGTAAGTTTCCTAATTGGAGGTCAATCTTAGTAAATAACATTGGCAGAAACTTTCTTAGCATCCCTAAATTTCAACTGTGGTACAAATTTTTCCTTCCTAAAGTTTCTGACAAGTCTGGTGAGCGCATTCCTTATCTCCCAGTCATATGGGAAGCAGCACTCCTTTGGCTAAATTCCACTTGGTGTGACTTACTATTCCCTAATCTTGATTACTAGTAAATCCTCTGTAGCATCAGTTTTACTACTTCAAGTTTCTCCTGCATCAGTCTGAAATCCCAAATTCCTTCTTTTTAACATATCGTAGAATATTGTGGAATAATCCTTTTGTACACTGTGAAGATGTGTCTTTGTCAAGGTGCCTTCTGATTGGCTTAATAAAGACCTGAATGGCCAATAGCTAGGCAGGAAGAAGGCAGGCAGAACTTCCTGGCAGAGAGAAAGAAGAGGAGATGAATCTAGGCATGGCAGAGACGCCAGAGGACACACAGAGGAAATAGAAGATACAAGATGGAAGAGAGGTAAAAGCCACGAGGCAAAACAGATTAAAATAAATAACTTCAGTGCTAAGAGCTGGTGGAACAAGCCTAAGCTATAGGCCAACCTTTCATAATTAATAACAGTCCATGTTATTTTTTTGTGAGCTGGAAGCCCAAAGAAAACTCTGTCTACAGTAGAATAAACAAGGACTCCACTAGTACAAGGAGTAAGGAGATGGGTCAAATGCTCCTCTGCTTTTCTCTCATCCCTTGTTAATCCTCGAACCAAACCCCCAAGGCAAAGAAGAACAACTCTGTGGCCCAGCCCAGGCAGCTTCTTCCCTTTAAAGTCTCTCTTTGTTAAACTAAAACCTTCACTTAACCTTCAATCAGAGATCTTTCTGGAAAGCAAAATGGAGTATGAGGCTCCCGGGGCATGGGCTGCTTTCTTTCTCTCAGCCTCAGCTTACACTGCAAACAGTGATTACAAGTGACTTTTGTTTTGGATTCAGCTCCTACACTAGGTCCCAAAGAATAGATTTAAAACCAAAATGGAGTCGCCCATGATAAAGCCAAACACTGCCAAACAGAATTCCCTAGGAAAGCCAGTTTCAATGGGCATGATAATAAAGTCCTTCTGTTTTACTCTTTGGGGGAAAAAAAAAAGTTGCCTGGAGTAATTTGATGTTAACTTGTGAATGATTCTCCCATTGTTCTGTCTCCCTGCCTTATAAGGAAAGTAACTCCAAAACAGCCAATCAGATCTTTGTCCCTTGTTCCCTAGGGGGTGAGGAAAGCAGGAACACCAGTCTCCTCTGGTCAGCAATGTTTACTCATTTCAAGGAATCTATTACCACAGAAGAAAGCCAATCAAGGTCTTTTAACTAATAATGGTTAACTTTTTGTTATTATGAATAGTAATTTTTAGAATTCTAGACTGGTTAATGTTCTCTATTTTAGTCTATTTATTACTGTATGTGTTCTGAAACTTAATTCTATTTCCTTAAATAAATAAAATTGCAGTCTCTCTGCCTCCCCTGTAAACCAACATTATTATTAAGTATATCTGCTATTGGTCTCTGCCTCCCCTGTAAACCAACATTATTATTAAGTATATCTGCTATTGGTCTCTCTCCAAGTGGGCAGACTTCCTTGTCTTCACTGGCCTATCTTCAACTAATTTAAAAACTATATGTCAACAGCTGCCATTTCTTCAAGACTATATCAAAATGCTTTCAAGTCCCACTGGCTGACTTACATGCACGGCTGTCCTAACACTCTCAAAGAGCACCCTCAGTAGTTTAGGGAATTTTGAGTTTTGTGGAAGATTTTTTTTTTTTAATTACAAGGAATTCTAGACTCAGCTGAGTGACACTTCCTCAGCCACTTACTTACCTCTGCAATGAAATCATGTAGCTCTCCTTCAGTAGGACAGCATCCCAGTGACCTGATAATTGTCCCAATCTCTCTAGAGTAAAAAAAAAAAATGTGAACAGTTTTTGAATATAAGTTCTGGAAAAGGAAGTGTAGTATAAATTATCAAATAATTACCTAAATTATTTCGGATCACAAGTAATATAGCATGTCACCTTGCTCAAGTATTGGCTCACAATTGTATGAGAAACTTTCTGGGAAAAGTAAAAGGCACACAAGTGAACCAGGACAGACCAACGATTTCACTGACTAGCAAATGCAAGCCCTGACTAGTTCAAAATCTCAAAGCTCCAGAGAAGGGATCAGGATGAGATGGCAGGAGGAAGAAGGGATGTCAGTCACCTTAACTAGTGGAGAAGGAAAGAGAATATCTGTTAAACCTTCAGTATGTGAATATGCGCCTAACACAATCTAACTCTAGCCTCAGAAGTTCTGCCTGGGGGCTAGCGACAGGACTAAGTAGAGACAGGCTGGGTTGAATTTGACTCCACTCTGCTTGCTGTACTCCTGCCTCTTTCAGTTGAATCCCATCCTCTTATCTTGAAAAAGCAAATGCTTGCAAAGCTATCTGTAGAAATAGTTGGCCATATTTGCTAAAGTAAGAATGTCCCAATGGCCACCTGCAACATCTGCTTCTCTAAACACACTTAAACTGCAACAGAAACATCCCTTCGGTGGTCATGAGCCCCAGAGACCACTCTCATATGGTCAATGCAGATAGGAATCCTCACACTGTTGCTCAAACTACATAAGTTGTAAGAAACTGCAGGAAGGAACCAGACTTTGCAAAACACTAGCCTTGGTCCATGCCTACTAGACTTGAATAAAGCTTTGTTCTCCAACTCTCTGTGTGCTGCTTGGTTTGAGAGCTGGATTTCCATAACACTAGAGCCTCCACATCTGTATAATGAGGATGCTGTTATCTACCCCAGAGGTTTGCCATAGAGGCTCCATTACTGGCGAAGAATTTAAAAGCATGGTCTTCAGCACCAAACTACATAGGGTCAAATCACAACTCCATAACTGGCTGGACTGGACAAGTTTTCCCTCCCTAAATACACCTAAAGGCAAAACAGCCAGTGCCTTCCTCCAAACACATAAACGGATCTGGGGACACAGGGAGAGTCAAATACTAATGTAATCTAAAACTCAGCTGAGGACAATATAGTCACTCAGTATTAGTTACTCTCTCCCTCCTTCCCCATAACAATGAGATTCAATCCAACAAATAATCTAAGAAAAGAATACATCCAACTCTATACTCTCTGCAAATAATGATGGGATTTGAAGTAGATTATTATACATTTCCATTAAAATTTAAGTCATATTTGAATGTTAATTAAATCTCACATACATTCACTCAACACTTTAATTCCTTACCATTCTGGATAATTTTAGAAGAATTTTATTTGCTGTGAATTTTACTGAGGAAAACCACTATCACTTTAAGTAAGACTGATTCAATTCTTTGCTTAGAGGCTGCGGTGAGTGCTGACCAGCAGCAGAGAGACAGGGAGACAGGGAGAGTGTGCTGCTCACACTTCCTCATGTCAAGTGATCGCCACCACACCACACAAGGTGTGCCTCTTGGTTCTTGTCAACTTGACCCAAACTGGAGTTATCCAGAGAGAGGGAGCCTCAAGTGAGGAGCTGCCTCCTTCAGAGTCTGGGTGTTGTGTGGTATTGGTAATGGTCAGGAAAAAAGCTCAACAAAGGAAATTAGATTAGGGATCTCGTTCTGAAAAGAAAAACAGGGGTTATAGAAGTGATGGGATAAAGGGCAGATTATTTAATCTACTTTTAAACTAAAAAAAGCAACTATGAGTCTTAAATATTTTACATTGGTATGGATTTTTGTATATTGATACAAATCTAAAGTTAATTTTCTTTTTTTTTTAAGATTTATTTATTATGTATACAGCATATATGACTTCTGGCCAGAAGAGGGCACCAGATCTCATTACAGATGGTTGTGAGCCACCATGTGGTTGCTGGGAATTGAACTCAGGACCTCTGGAAGAGTAGTCAGTGCTCTTAACCTCTGAGCCATCTCTCCAGCCCCAACAAATCTAAAGTTAATTTTCTTATACTGTATGTATGTTTCTACTCTTGTTTGGGGTATCATGTTTATGCAGCTCATTTAAAAATGTAATGTATAATTAAGAAATACAGATTAATAGTCATCTATAATAGTGAAACTTATAGTCATGTTAGGTATGTTTTCAAGGTCATACACAGATATATTTAGATAGATAGATGGTCTTCAAACACTTCAAAGACCTACAGAATATGGCATGTTTAATAACCTAAGGCTTTTCATGACAGTGAGACACACCTGTTCCTGACAGCACCAATTTACTTCAAAAGAAGATAATGGGCATCGAAGAACCTCCGTATGGAGTTTGCTTTCTTTATGGTAAAAAGCTAGCCATTTGAGCAAAGAAACCATCCTGTGACTCAAAGCAAACTTTATTTTCAGAATGCAATCAAAATATCACACACCATCTGTGGGCATGTCTATGGGTCATTTTCTCGACTAACAACTAGTGTGGGAGGGCCCAGGCCGCTGTGACTGGTGCTAACCCTGGACAGGTGGTCCTGGGTCATACAAGCAAACAAGCAGAGTAGACTTTGGAGAGCAAGCCAGTAAGCACTGTTCCTCTACAGTTCTGCTTCAGTTCCTGCCTCCAGATTCCGACCTGGGTTCCAGCCCTGGCTTCCCTCCATGATGGACTTGACACCCAAGTACACACCAAATAACCCTCTCTCCCCACGCTGGTTTTAGTCATGGTCTCTACTACATCAACTGAAATCAAACTAATACAGATTCTTCCTGTGAGTACATTTACCCTTCCTTTGTTCTCTCTCATTTCAACCCTCTGTACTGTGGTGGTTTTTTGTTTTGTTTGTTTGTTTGTTTTGCCATGGGGTTATCTAGGCAGATCTGAACATGACGGCCACTAGAAATACTTTGTAAGATTATACTTTCTCTTATGAAGCCTCCAGCAGTATCTCACGAAATCAGGTAACATCAATATAATAAACATGCCACTGAAACTACAGATTAGCAGCTAACTGAGTACACACGAGAACAAATATTTCATAAGGCAAGGATAACACTTAAGTCTTGACGAGTGTTCAGACTGTCCCTCCACAACCCGACTGGGGTCTCCGGTTACAATGAGAACTGCTGAAACTCCAGCACGGAGGACGAACAGTTAGAGCCATGCTAACTCACACCACAAAAGGACAGCAGGAAGTAGGGAGACAAAAGCCTGATGGCTCTCCATAGGCAATGTGAAGAAATTTGAGGCTCCTATTGTCCAATACCACAGTCACTGTATCTGGCTCTTAAATATTTGAAATGTAGCAGAGAATAAATACACACAGATTTCAAAATCAGTGTAAAGAGAATATAAAATATCTCACTTGTATTTAATATTAACCATAAGTTCAAGATATGTTAAATACTGGAATAGTTTAGACATACATGTGTAGTATATTACTGAAATTAACTTTAGGGGGCTGGAGACATGGCTCAGTGGTTAAGGACTCACACTGCTCTTACAGAGGACCTGAGCTCAGTTCCCAGCAGACGCACTTTGTGGATCACAAATGGCGAGACCTCCCACTCCAGGGATCTAACACAGGGCCCTTACACTTACATGTATACAACTCCCTACACACAAAGACATGCGAATAACACACATTATATACAGCAAATCTTTAAAACTGGTTTTACTTACTTCAATGCGGCCAGTTACACACCGTATTTATGTATTAAAATACCACACTGGGGCTGGAGAGATGGCTCAGAGGTTAAGAGCACTCACTGACTGCTCTTCCAGAGGTCCTGAGTTCAATTCCCAGCAGCCATATGGTGGCTCACAACCATCTATAATGAGATCTGATGCCCTCTTCTGGTGTGCAGACATACATGCAAAGAGAACATTGTATACATAATAAATGAATCTTAAAAAAAAAAAAAAATACCACACTGGGTCCCGTAAATGAGTACATCTGTGCATTTTTAAAACTGCTTTTGTTTTTATTTTTGAAACAAGTCTCACGACAGCATTGCTCAGGCTGGTCCCAGATTCCTAAGATTCTGTCTCGAAGAAGAAGAAGAAGAAAGAATAAGGAAGAAGACAACAATGATGAAGACCACAAGAATGATGAAGATGAAGAAGTAGAAGGAGGAGGAGGAAGGAAGAAAGGCGGGAAAGGAGAGAAGGGAGGGGAGGGGAGGGGAGGGGAGGAAATAACAAAGAAACAAGTCTAGGACATAAGGAAACAAAGAGCTCATATTGAGTTTCCAGCATGAATATTCTTGCTGGTTATGTCAGGAATGCAAGATTCTGGCCTTTTCTTAGAGATGCACTTACAGTGGGCAACCTCGGGGGATGAGGTGGTCCTTCCTCCAGGACAAACAACAGGCTTGTCCACTGCTGGCCATAAGAGCAGAATGCTCCCCAAGGCAATTCTGCTCTTCTGTGATGGCCCTAGCTGCTGTAAGGCAGTCACTAGATTGGGTGCTATAGAACCCAATAGGGTAAGAGTGACTGACACTACAAGTCACT
This sequence comes from Peromyscus californicus insignis, assembly GCF_007827085.1. NCBI lineage: Eukaryota > Metazoa > Chordata > Mammalia > Rodentia > Cricetidae > Peromyscus > Peromyscus californicus. The sequence goes on along the minus strand of NW_026294436.1, from coordinate 62,964,271 downwards.
GCTCACGATGTCTGTAATGTAATGAAGGCCTTTGTCACTGACCAAGGAATCTCATGCCACCATCCATGAAACAAGAACAGGCTAACCTCTGAGTTTACAACTAGGGGAAAGTCAACCAGAGAGATGAAACTTTCCGAGCATTAAGTTACAAGATCTGAGCTGGAGACGGACATCAGGTATGGGAGCCAAAGGGCTCCTCTAAGAAGAGTGCCCCAGGGGCTGAAGAGATGGAGCAGTGGTTAGAGCATCTGCTGTTCTTCCAGAGGACCTAAGTTCAGTTCCCAGAACCCATAACAGGCAGCTCACAACCATCTATAACTGCAGATCCAGGATATATGAGACCCCTGGCCTCCTCTGAGAGCATCTGCACTCATGTGTACACACCCACATGCAGACACAAACATCCACACATTATAGTTAAAAATAACAAAAAATAAATAAATCTTAAAAAAAAAAAAAAAGTATACTGGCTAAGCAGGGCACCCACTGAGGGAGAATGCCGAGAAGTTCTCCCCTCAAGAAATGATCTGAGGCACAGAAACCTTTATGGGAAGAGAGAGGACCTGGGGGTGAGCAGACATCCAGGGGAGGGTGATGAGGAGGAGCTAAGGAAAACAAAGGGAAAGTGCCAGCTGTCTTTGGTGTCAAGGTGCTAGCGGAAGGAAGAGGTGGAGAGTTCCACAGACAGTTCTCAGAGACTGTGGAACTCTCCCTAGGAGCTGGGAAAGCAGGAGACAAGCAATGATTCTGACAATGGGTGTGTCTGCTGAAAGTAAGGAGAAGTTAGATGGCAAAGGATGGAGGGCAACAGACCTAAGAAGTGAAGAGGAAGACGCTTCCAAGATTGATGCAGGGAAAGAGGGCTCCAGAGAAGATGCATTGGTGAAGCACAGTGCTTATTTATATTTGGGAGAGAGGGCACACAGGGAAGCCAGGGCCTTGTGTATGCTAAAGATACCCTACTTCTGATCTCCACCTGACCCTGTCTGTTTAGGTGGGACATACGTGCAAATCCCAAGTACTGTTATGTCCTACACTGTCATTACAGGATGATCCCCATATGAATCTGTGTTTATCCCTCCTTAAAAATGCCAGCTTTGGGGTTGGGGATTTAGCTCAGTGGTAGAGTGCTTGCCTAGCAAGCGCAAGGCCCTGGGTTTGGTCCTCAGCTCCACGAAAAAAAAAAAAAGCCAGCTTTGTGTTATTTAGAAACTTACATACAAGAAACAAAAGACCTCTTGATGTGCTCTGATTTTCCTGTTATTTTGAAGAACACTGCAATGATCTATCTGGATAAGAGCCCATCAGCTTCGGAACTATTGCTCCTCTCTGGACGGTGGGCTGGCATCTCCTCCGCCTCTCTTTGCATGTAATGGCACACAGGTAAAGCCATGGAATATGTGGTGACATATAGATAAATAGAAATGGGCTGAGTTTAGTTGTAAGAGCTAGCTAGCAAAAAAATTGAGCCATAGGCCATGGCCATACAGTTCATAGATGGAAAATGTCTCCAAATAATCTTTGAAAGTCATTAAGAGTCCGTAATCAATCTCTCCTAATTTGCACCTTTTGGTGTCTAATTTTTTGTAGACCTATTTTATATCCTAAATAATTAATAGAATCTCCTCTTTGTATCTTTTTCAGGAGCAATTTGTAATTCCCAACAAGGTAAAATTTTCTTTACTTCCTCAAACGTTCTTTCTAAAGTATCTGCATTTGAATCAGTTAGTGAAATATCGTCCATTACAGGAAATTGTTTACATATTACTTCCAATGGCTATCATACAAAATATTGACACAGGGTTGGGCTATTTAACATTCCTTGTGGGAGAACCCTACATTGATGTCTCTTAATCGAATGAGAATTATTATAAGTAGGCACCGTGAAGGCAAATCTTTCTCTGTCTTTTTCTTGTAAGGGTACTGAGAAGAAATAGTCTTTTAAATTGATAACTATAATAGACCATCCTTTAGGTAACAGGATAGGCAAAGGAATTCCAGACTGTAGAGAGTCCATTGGCTAAATTACTTTGTTAATTGCTCTAAGGTCTGTTACCATTCTCCATTTACCAGATTTCTTTTTAATAACAAATACAGGAGAATTCCAAGGGCTGGTTGATTCTTCAATATGCTGAGCATTTAACTGCTCTTGTACCAACTCTTCTAAAGCTTGCAGTTTCTCTGTTGTTAAATGCCATTGCTGAACCCATACAGGCTTGTCTGTTAACCATTTTTTAAAGGTAGAGCTGTTGGTGTCTTTGAAAGATCAGCAGCTGCTGTGCCCTGTTCTTGTACAATCTGGATGGTTGGTGACTGTTCTTTACAATACCTCCTAATATTTCGCTCAGAAACGTGTTAGTTTATGGTTTGTTTCTGAGGCCTGGCTAGCTCAGCCTGTAGAGCATGGGACTCTTAATCCAAGGGTCATGGGTTCGAGCCCCACATTGGGTACCAAATGTAGTTGGAAGCTTTCCTGTATCCTACCTGGTCCTGCAGCCACTTAGACCCAAATAAACACACAGAGGCTTATATTAATTACAAACTGTATGGCCATGGCCTATGGCTCAATTTTCTTGCTAGCTAGCTCTTATAACTAAACTCAGCCCATTTCTATTAATCTATATGTCGCCATGTGTTTTATGGCTTTACCTGTGGGCCATTACACATTATAGATAAAGGGAGGACTCCACAAAGTTGTTCTTTGGGCTGGAGAGATGGCTTAGCAGTTAAGAGCACTGACTGCTCTTCTAGAGGACCCAGGTTCAATTCCCTGCACCTACATGGCAGCTTACAACTGTCTGTAACTCCAGTTCCAGGGGACCTGACACCATGGCAAAACATGAATGCACATAAAATAAAAATAAATAAAAATTTTTAAAAAGTTGTCCTTTGGCCCCACACATGTATCATGGCTTACATAAACACAAGTCACTGGAGGTGTGCCTTTGAAGAGACTGTTGAGACCTTTGCCCCTCCTGTCACTCCTGTCTCCATGACATGAACAGACCATCTTCATCTCCCCTTCCTGCCAAGATGCTCTGCCTGGCACTGCCTTGCCACAGGTGAAGAGCAATGGGACAACTATGGGCTAAAGCCTCAGAAACCATGACACAAAAGACACCCTTCAGGCCAATGAAGGGCACACTCAGTGGGTAAAAGTGCTTGCCGAACAACCTGGCAGACTGAGCTCATTCCCCCAAACCCACACTGGAAGGAGGAAAAGCAACTCCCAAAGTGTGACCCCTCACCTCCATGTACATGTAAACACAGACTAATAATATTTTTTAAAAAATTTAAATAATCATTCCCTCTTTTTAATTTGGTTAACTCACATGTCTTGTTATAGTGATAAAAAATAGACTAAAAAAAACCACATACATGTACATAAAGCCAAGCATGGTGGCAGAGGCAGGAGGATCTCTTTGAGCTTGAGACCAGCCTGGTCTACATCGTGAGTTCCAGGACAGCCAGGGACTATGCAGAAAGACTTTGTGTCAAAAACAACAACAACAACAACAACAACAACAACAAAATAAATAAATAAATAAATAAATAAATAAATAAATAAATAAATAAATAAAATAAACAACCCTATCATTATCTAAGACAATACTATGACAATCTGTACTTTCAGGCAAAAATTACAACATCTACAACCAGTTCTCCAACAGTCAGCAAAAGGATGAGCATAATGAAATAGGTAAATGGCATATCCAAATGAAAGCACACAGTTCAACATACCTGCGTGGTTTTTTTCTTTTTCTTTCTTTCTTTTTCTTTTTCTTTTTTTTTTTTTTTTTTTTTGGTTTTTCAAGACAGAGTTTCTCTGTGTAGCTTTGGAGCCTGTACTCACTTTGTAGACCAGGCTGGCCTCAAAATCACAGAGATCCGCCTGCCTCTGCCTCCCAGTGCTGGGATTAAAGGCGTGTGCCACTACCACCCGGCACCTGCGTAATTTATGTTTGACCTTTTTTAATTAAAAGACTTTAATTTAAAAAAAGCACACGGGCCGGGCGGTGGTGGCGCACGCCTTTAATCCCAGCACTCGGGAGGCAGAGCCAGGTGGATCTCTGTGAGTTCGAGGCCAGCCTGGGCTACCAAGTGAGTTCCAGGAAAGGCGCAAAAGCTACACAGAGAAACCCTGTCTCGAAAAAACCAAAAAAAAAAAAAAAAAAAAAAAAAAGCACACATGATTCTTAGAAATCAAAACCAAATTAACAACAAATGAAAGCAGAACTCTTACCTCACACATAAAACAGTTTTCTCTTTTGTGTTATATAAACTGTATTACTTTGGCTTGAAAATCTGATTGTTTCAATTCATTCAATTATTCACTCAATTATCTATTTAATATATAATGAATATGTTAATTAAAACATTCCTACATTGTACCTCAGATGTGAAAACTTGGAAGCGCTGGATGGATCTACAATAGTGTTTCATCAAGTGAAAGTGAACATGAGGCTGGACACGAGGCTGTTTGTTACTCCCTGAAGAGAGCAGAAAAGTATATGGGAAGGATGGAGTCATTTGTTTTTCTTCCTCTAGACACACCAATGAAGGCAACAATGTGAACTCCTGCCTCTACTATGGTGAGAGCTGGGTGGAGCACTGGGCTTGTATCATGAGAAGCAGGAGGGTCTGGCTCTCTGAAGATGAGTAGCACTTCCCTGCTACATGGCAGATGGACATATGGCCTGAGAAAGCAGCTCATGAGGAGCTGTGGCAATCCAGGGAAGACAATGCTGAGGAGACGATAGAAGGGAAAATGAGGAAGGGACAGGAAGGGGGCATTTAAATGCCAGTATTTCTAAATATTTCTTTAGATGGTAATGAAGTGAGATGAAGCGATTCCAACAGGTCTCCATGTGTGAGGCCCTGGGTTCAATCCTGAACAGCAGCAGGGATGGAAAGTCCCCCAGGTCTGTTAGGAGGGAGGAAAGGGCAATCACAGCAGACGCCTGCATGACTCAGAGCTTCCCTGGTTTTCCGTGGCCTGAATAAAACCCAAGGCTGGAGACACAGAAGAAGACTAAACAATCCTCCATGCCCTTCTCACGAAGCACTGGTGCCAACAACGCGGGAACACAGCAGAAGGGGCCAGGTGGGCACTGCAGAGCTCCAGATGGCTTCTAGATGAGCTGGGACGCTGGCCGCTGTGAGGGAATCAGGCTGCTGACGCTGCAGCCTTAGGAGCAGTGATGCTCCCGGGGGCGGGAGACAGAGGAAAGAGAACACAGGCAAGAAAAAGGCTAGGCCTTTGTGCTGAAAGAGAGGGAGCCTTAGCAAGGGAGAAAAAGGAAACAGAAACGTAGGAAAACACCAAAAGAGATGAAAAATGTCAGACATGGCGGTACACATTTGTAATCCCAGCATTTGGGAAATGAAGGCAAGAGAATCAGGAGCTCAGACCCTCCCCTACATAGCAAGTTCAAAGCCAGCCAGCCTCGGCTACATGAGACCCTATCTCAAAAACAGAACAATAAAAAAAGATGAAAATATAATTTCAGGATACACAAAACAGAAATGCCAGTAACAAAGGAAAAAATTCAGAAGTGATAAAAAATGTATGAGTCAGGAACTAGAAATGAAACAAAACTATGAACTAAGCAAGCCATAGTGCCATGGTGGGAGTGTGCTCCCAGGAAGGAGAAATGGAATACAGTGCTATAAAGAGACAAAGGGGAAATTACAAGGATTACATGGGGTGGTGGAGGGGAGGGCAGAGTAGAGGAGGGAATAGGAAGTGAACAACTAACACTAAATGCCTTCTGAAAAGCCATAGGAAAATCTACTACTATAGAACATTCCTAAAATATGTACATGTATAAAGGAATTTAAATGAGTCACTACACAATGGGGGAGACAATACCCCAAGAAGACATTATATGTTGTCAAATAAACCCCCAGTAACATCTTTTGAGTCATTGGCCAAAGGGGACCCCATAAGCTCCCCCAAACACTGCAAGCTATTGCCAACTTGATGTAAGACCCTACTGCTGAAGATACCACATACTTGGGGCACAGAACATGGAGAAATCCAAGTGGTACTCAGGTTCACCCTACTAGCTAGTGTTCATCCTGTGATTCTATACACACTATCTGAAGAGAAAAATAATCAAGTCTTACCCAGTTACAAACCCTGTGAGTGTTAGTAATGATCTACCTGAAAGATATGCTCACCCATGTAATAGTGGCATGAATATTAGGAAAGTAACCAATCAGTTTTTTCAATTAGGTGTAAGGCCCACTACATGAGATGGAACCTACATCTAAGACTAAATAGGTCATGGACCCTGGGAAAAACCTACTACCATTATTTTGCTAAATGATCATAGAACTAAAATTATTCCTAATGACATATTGCTATACCCATATATCTTAGTTAGGGTTTTATTGCTTTGAGGAGACATCATGACCATGGCAACTCTTATAAAGGAAAACACTTAATTGGGGCTGGCTACAGTTCAGGGGTTTAGTCCATTATCAGCATGGCAGGAAGCATGGCAGCATGCAGTAGACATGGTGCTGGACAGGTAGCCGAGAGTTCTACATTCAGCAGCTGGAAACCCCAAAGCCCACCTCCAGTGACAGACTTCCTCTAACAAGGCCACACCTACTCCAATAAGGCCACACCTCCTAATAGTGCCACTCCCTATGAGCCTGAGGGAGGCATTTTCATTTAAACCACCACCCCACATGACAGTCACTGGTCAACCTGCAGCAGAGAAGCCCCTTGCAGCAGATGTTAACTAGCAGAGACACAGCTGGACAACATGCAGAGAGAGAGAGACTCTGAAATGCTCAGCCCTAAATGGGGTGTCTTTGTCACACCCCTCTGAGAAGGTTCAGGAATCTATGTGGAAAAGGCAGAAGAAAAATTCAGAGCCAGAGGTGGTGGACAATTTTAAGGAACTAGCATTTTCCAGACAACAGGGAAAAGGCACATATGAACTCACAGAGACTGTGACAGCATGTCCAAGCCTTGCAGAAGCTCAAGCCGACAAAATCCCATACAAAAGAGGGGAAGTGGGCGCAAGGTCCTGCTTCTAGCAAAGAAGCTTTTCAAAACTGATAGCTTCTGGGCGAAGGAAAATCAGTTTTCTTCAATGGAGTGCTACTGGGTACATGAGCCACACTGCAGGGCAGGCCCCATGCTCAGGAGCAGATAGATGGCTAGCACAATGAGACTCTATGGTTTTTATTACTTTTTCTCTTTCTTTTAAGAGAGAGAATACAAAGATGGGTGGGTAGGGAGCAGAGAAGAATCTGGGAGGAGTTGGGGAGTGGGAAATATGCTAAAAATATACTGTAAAGGATAAATAGCAATTACAAGAAGAAAGCAATAGCTAGAATGATATAAAATGTTAAACTTGGTTAACCTATTTCTAGCAAGTGAGGTTTTTAGATCAAGTGAACTGACTGAAAATTATTTTGTTTTTTACTTTAATTTTCATCACATTTGTTTGTTTGCTGTTTGTTTGGGGGTGTATCTGTGCATGACTATGTGTCTTTTTACGTGTACCACACGCATCTGGGTACACAGGAGGCCAGAAGAGAGGATCAGATCCCCTAGAGATGGAGTTCCAGGTGGTTGTGAGCTGTCCAACATGAGAGCTGGGAACCAAACCCAGGTCCTCTGCAAGAGTGCTCTTAACTGCTGAGCCATCTCTACAGCCTGCACCTTAAAAAAAAAAAAAAAAAAAAATGTAACTAAACTGAGTTTACGTACTTTTTAATATGAACTAGTTTTTAACAATGGTTTCAGAACACTTGAAAATCTAATAGCTTTTCTGAACTGGCTTCTGTACATCAGTCACTGATACTGTGGGCCACTGCCATTTCAGACAAATGACACAGGCCTGTCTGTGCACAAGTTCATCTCCTCCATGACTGTAGTGATTAGGACCAACTCACTCAGTAATCTACCATGCATATGAAGCAGAAATCAATACGACTCTTGTTTAAATTTTTTAAATTTTCTTTTGAAATATTATTTTATTCTTTATAAATACATTTAATGGGATTTTTTTTTTTTTGAGGCAAGGTTTCTCTGTGTAGTTTTGGTGCCTGTCCTGGATCTCACTCTGTAGACCAGGCTGGCCTCAGACTCGCAGAGATCCACCTGGCTCTGCCTCCCAAGTGCTGGGATTAAAGGTGTGTGCCACCACCACCCAGCTTTTATGGGATTTTTAATAAGCTGACAAAATGAAAATGTATTTTATATAAACATTTTAAAATATAGAAACTTCCATTTATTTTATCAAAGTACAGAGATTGTCTTATATTGATAAATACAAATCAGCTCCAAATCCTTCTAAATAGAAGAATTTGTTTCTGCATTTATACCATACAGAGAGCAATATCATTTAGATAAACAAGTCATAATAAACACCCCAACAGAGGCATCAGATTGGTTCTGGACACGCTAGCATTCAACGAGTGTAGTATCATATTGTGGACACAAGGTGGCACCAGTGCCATTGAGCTAGACTAGGAGTCGTCCATTAAGGGCAGTCAAGGTCAAAAAACACCCCAGTGAAGACAGATTGAGGACATCTGATGCAATTCTAAGGGTCAAAAGGCGGCAAACCCACCTACCCCTCTATAATACAGATGGTATTGCACTAAGGACAAGAAAACCTAACACAATTTGGAAATCTCTTAAGAACGTAGCAGAATTTTGGAAAATGGGTTCCATTCATGCCACAAACATTTACTGAAGACGGCTATGCTGGGAACTATTTACAGGAGAGAGGGGAACAAAACAAGGACCCTGCCTTCTTCCCCGAGGAGGGCATTTTTCATAGATCCACGTTATTTTGAAGCTAAACAATAAAATAAAGCTAAAAACAAGGGTAAAATCTCTAGGGCCCAGAACTATTCTGTTCTAAAAAGGTGGCCCTCAGGGTCTTTCTTATCACCCAAAGAGCCTTTGGAAGAACAGAACAAAATGTTTCAGGTTCTTAAGTACTGCAGTGTTCTTTCTTCTTAGTCCCTGGGCTAGAGGTCACAGCCCCAAGAGAACGCTAAGCTCTGTGAAAAGCAGACATTGCGGAGAAGAATCAGTAACTTCATGGCACAGCTGCTTTTGCTCAGTACTGTGACTACTGTGGGGAATGAGAAAGAGTCCCGGTTCTGGCCTTTGGAGCTTTCCACCAGGAGGGGCAGAGCATCATCATAAATAAGTCGGAGCTAATTTTAGCCCGTGATAAGCGCTATGAGGAAATTGCACCATCACTGCTGTTTTTGTCCCCGTGTTAGCTTGCTGAAGCTACCACCGTGATAAAGTATCACACCATGTGGGGGAGGGGTGGGGCGCACGCAATGTCAGCAACTTTTCTCACCTCTCTCAAGGGGAGATCTGGGCTGTGGTTTCACTTAAAGCCTCCCTGCTTAACGTGTTGCGTTCTCACAGGGGTACCCTTCTGAACACAGGCTCCCTGGTGTCTGTCCTGGTATTAGCCAGGGGCAGCCACCTGCCTGGCATGCACAAGGTGAAAGAACCAGTGAGCCTGATTAGGCCTCATTTTCAATCCAATCACCTCTTTGAACACCTTGTGCACATAAGCTCATATTTTGAGCTATCAGAGATTACAATTTCAAAACACAAGCAGAAACACTTTAAGACAGGTCTATAGGCAATGATTTCGTGGTGGTGGTGGTGGTGGTGGTGGTGGTGGTGGTGGTGGTGGTGGTGGTGGTGGTGGTGGTGGTGGTGGAGGTGGTGGTGGTGGTGGTGGTGGTGGTGGTGGTGGTGGTGGTGATGGTGGAGGTGGTGGTGGTGGTGGTGGTGATGGTGGAGGTGGTGGTGGTGGTGGTGATGGTGGAGGTGGTGGTGGTGGTGGTTGTTAGGATCTCAAAAGTACAGCCAATAAAGCAGTGATAGACAAATTGTGTTATTTCAAGACAACAGAGAAAGTGACAACTATAGAATAGGGGAAATATTTGTAAACTATGTATCTGAAAAAGGATTAATATCTAGAAAAATATGATGAATTTGAACAACTAAAAAGTCTCTGAATTGTTTTTAATTTTATTTATTAATTTATTTACCTATTTTTTATTTTATACATGAATTTTCTGCATGTTTACCTGCATGCCAGAAGAGGGCATCAGATCCTACTATAGATGGTTGTGAGCCACCAAGTGGTTGACTGGGAATTGAACTCAGGACCTCTGGAGAACAGTCAGTGCTCTTAACCGCTGAGTTATCTCTCCAGCCTAAGTCTCTGAATTTTTAAAAAAGGCAATGATCTGAACGAACATTTTTCAAGAGGAGATACACAAATAGCCCACAAACATGAAACTGTGTCTGATGTCACTACTCACCAGGGAACCACAATGAGATGTCATCTCACCCCTCAGGACGGCAATTACCAAAACATGAAAAGTATCAAATGCTGGGGAGGGTGGGGAGACTCTGAAAGACGACTGACGGGCATACAGATTAGTGTGACTATATAGAGAACACTATGACCACTCCTCACAAGACTAAAACTGGAGCTGCACAGCCCAAGAAATTCAATAAGCATGTCAAAGAGACACCTGCACACTCCTGTTTACTCCAGCATGATACACAAGAGCCAAGCTAGGAAACCAACTGAGGAATGTCAGCGAGCAAATGGATAAAGGACAGACACAGGGACACACACACACACATACATTTTTAAAAAAAGAAATTAGGCCGGGCGGTGGTGGCGCACGCCTTTAATCCCAGCACTCGGGAGGCAGAGGCAGGTGGATCTCTGTGAGTTCGAGGCCAGCCTGGGCTACCAAGCGAGTCCCAGGAAAGGCGCAAAGCTACACAGAGAAACCCTGTCTCGAAAAACGAAAAAAAAAAAAAAAAAAAAAAGAAATTAAATTTATCTTTACAATAAAGTAGATGTAGCTGAGGGACATTAAACAAAACAAACCAGGCAAAGGCATCAAATAAGGAGCTGAGAAGAGTAACTGCTGTAGGAGGGGAAGGGAGGAGGCGATGGCAGGAGACCTGGAAATCTTACGTACACAGGACAGGAGGACACAGGACAGGAGGAGGGAGTTCTGAGCACAGAACAGCTTACGAGACCTTCACAGACTGTAGAAAGATCTAGAGGAAAGGAACTGTAAAAACTCAAAGATAAGATAAATGTGTAAGATGGAAATGTTAATTACCCAAGTTGCTCAATACACAGTGTGTACATGTTTACAGTCATATATCATGTGTGCCCCATGAACACACAAATTATCACATGTCAATTAAAAGAAAAAAACATTTCAAACCATGAACTTTGGGGACAGCAATGACCTGTTTCTCACAGCCTGCTGCCACTGCACTGCTGGCTGCCATCCTCCTGCCTGGGCCACTACACCAAACTAAAATCCCACTGTGTCACTCCCCGCTTACTTAACACCCTCCACGCTGGGGCCGCTCCCTTTCACTACCAGAATGTTCTCCGTGGGCCTACCGACCTTCACATTGTACTGCACTCTGAACCACGCCAACTACTGTCTCCTCTGCTCTCCCCAACATGCTAAGGCCGACTCCCTTCACAGGACCTCTGTATTTGCTTCCCACTAATTCTTCTTCATATAACGATTGCTAGTCTTTTCTTCCTCCTTTCCCTCCTCTCCCCGCCCCCACTTTCTGTGTGTGAGTGGACACGAGCATGAGTGGCCTGGGGCACAGAAGGTGGTTGTGTCCCCTCCTCTCCAAGGGTCCTCCAGGAGAGCAGCCAGGACTCTTAACCACTGAGCCACCTCTCCAGCTCCCGTAGTATCTCTGATATCAAATAAAGCTGCTCCCGACTCCGTGTTCTTCTTTAGAGTCCCCTTGGCTCTTCTGACTTACTTTTTCATATGTCCTTAAAATTCGCTTGTCAAGTCACAGAAAATGTTCATTTCCATTTGTGTGAATTTATGTCAATTTAGGATGATTTGACACCTTTATTATTTCAATTTTTCTATCCCTCAAACATGGTTTCTTTCCATTTGTTCAATTTTTATATCATGTGGGTTTTCCTGTGGTGTGATTTATATATTTCGTGTTGCATTTTTGTCTATAAACTCTGTATTTTTGCTGCTATTATAAGTGGGTCTTATCTTCCACTGAATCATCTAACTGGGCACTAGTTATAGACTATTAAGGCTCCTGATTTCTGTATATTAATCTATTTTGAAATATTTATTTATTTCCCCTGGTGCTGGCTGTGGTGGCGGGGACTGAGGGAAGGTGGGATCACAGGACAACTCTCAGGAGGCTGGGCTCTCCTGCCACACTGTGAGATGCAGGGACTTCTCTCAGGTTGTCAGGGCTGCACACGGAGCCTCTCCCTGCTTAACCATGTTAGCAGCTTTCTGTATATTAAGCTTCTTTCTCACGACTTAACTCAATTTTCTTTTTCTTTGCAGTTCTCCTACATTTCCTAGCGATTTGGTCATTTATCTGCAAAGAGTCTTTCTTTCCCCTCTCTTTTCTACCTCCTACCATTTCATGTCCAGTATTCAGATCCATGCCACCACTTGCCCAATTGTGTTGGTTCATGCCTCAGATTGATATTACTTTACAATGGCAAATGTAGGTATCCTTATCCTGTTCCTAATTTTGACTGAAATGCCTCGCATACCTCCTCATTAAGTAAGAGCCTCAGTCTGGGGCTCAGGAAGCATTCCCTAATGCCTACTTTATGAAGGCTTTAAAATTATGAACATGTGCTGAATCCTGTCAAATGCCTCCTAACTACCTACAGGGATGATCCATGGTTTTTCTTCTCAGGTATACTAATACGATGTGCTACACTAATAAATGTCTAATATAGTTAATACTTTTATATTCCTAGAAAAAACACAGTCCAAATTAATGTGCTACTAGATTTTGTTGCTACTACTCTTGTTTTGTTTTTGTTTTTCAAGACAAGGATTCTCCGGGTAGCCCTGGCTGTCCTGAAACTCATTCCCCAGGCTGGCCTCAAACTCAGAGAACCACCTGCCTCTGCCTCCCCAGTGCTAGGATTAAAGGCATGCACCACCACCGCCTGGCTTTGTTGCTACTATTTTATTTACAGTTTTGATCTTTATTAGGTTTTTGGTGTCTGGATTATATACACTTCAGAAAAATAATTCAGAAGTTTTCCTTCTTGTCCCTTCTCTTGAAAGAGATTAAATTCCATAAGGATCACATTTTAAATTTTAATATGCAGCTATCTGGACTAAAGTCTTTTAGTGGTGAATCCTTTGAAAACCTGGTGCTAAAGAAAGAAGTGTGTCTAGATTTTCTTTTTTTTTTTTTTTTTTTTTTTTTTTTGGTTTTTCGAGACAGGGTTTCTCTGTGTAACTTTGCGCCTTTCCTGGAACTCACTTTGTAGACCAGGCTGGCTGTGTCTGGATTTTCTATGGATAAATTTTCTAGGATCTGTCTGGCTTGCTTTTTTTCTTCAATTGATTTTCTTAAATATTATTCTTTTATGTGTACATGTCTATGTGAATGGGTGCCTGATGGTGTTGGACCCCACAGAGCTAGAGTTACAGGTGGTTGTAAGTCACCTGAGGTGGGTGCTGGGAACTGAACTTGGGTCCTCTGCAAGGACAGTACAAGCTCTTAAACACTGAGCCATCCCTCCAGCCTTCTTCAGTTGACTCTTTTTTGAGATTATAATATAATTACATTATTTCTCCCTTCTGTGGCTCCCAGAACCCTCCCATATGCCCCCTTGTCATCTTTCAAATTCCTGTCCTTTTTCTTTAATTCTTCTTCACACACACACACACACACACACACACACACACACACACACACGTCCCTAATATATAAAAATACAACCTGCTCAGTCCATATAATGCTGCTGGTATGTATGTTTTCAGGGCGGGGCTCCTCCCTGGAAAAGCCTATTTCTCCCACTCTCAGTAGTCCTTGGCTGTGGCTGTCCAGGCCGAGGCCTCGTGAGCATTGCCCTTCCCGTGTCAGCATGTCTATTGGTGGTGTCCTGGTTCAGGTCATGTTTAGGCAGCCATGTTGGTGAGACAGCATGGACGTAGCTCTCTGACATTTCTAGGAGACACAATCTCATGACACACTTGCTGCTCTTCTGACCTTACTCTCCTTCTGACCCCTTCCACGTGACCCCTGAGCCTCAGGTGCAGGAGTTGAGTTGTAGCTGGAGCAGTTGGGACCGGACTCCACCACTCTTGCATTTGGATCAATGGTTTTCTATGATGGTCTCCAAACAAGGAAAGTAAAAAGTGACCAACCATTGCTGCAGGTGGGCAGGGGGGCAATACAGAATGGAACAGCAGGGTACAAGTGCTCTCATGCAGGAAATGGGGAAATGAGAGGGCTTTAATTAGGGAGGGAGGGAGAGGATAAATTCAGGAGGGAGGGAGGTAAAGTAACAGTAAGACATCAGAAAAAGTTATGAGAAATCATACTATTATCTATCTAAAAATGCCTACAACACATGTAAGTGAGTGTACAAATATAAATATATAGCTTAAATGAAATTTTCCCATCTGGCCTGATAATACTCCCCCAAAGAGCCATAGACTATTTAACAAAACCCCCAACACCACACATGAGGGTCCTCCTTTGAGCTGTAGGTCAGGGTGGTCCAAGGACTCCCAAACATTATAGGTTATTGCTATTGCCCCTGGGCACCTCCCACTCACTAAGGAACTTCCAATCCACAGTCACAAAATTTATATCAATGTTTTTCCTAAGAGTTTTATAACTCTAGGTCTTACATGTGATTTTTTTCTTTTGAGTTCGTTTTCATACATGGTATGTGGGAGGGATCCAACATCACATCAACAAATGGATATTTAGTTGTCCTATCTCCACCTTTGCTGGAGATCAAATAAAGAACAGTCTCAGTCAGTGAATGTAGCTCTGAAGTAAACTTTGAAAACAGGAAGTAGGCGTCCAGGCTTCTTTTTCTTTTCCAAGACTGTTTAGGTTACAGTGGGTCCCTTACAGATAAGCATCAGTTTCAGAAACAATTTGTCAGCTAGGGGAAAGGGTGGTAAGGACTGGGGCTGTAACTCAACGGTACAGTGTCTACCTACCATTCACAAGGCCTTTCATCAAACCCTAGTCTATGAAAGAGATGCCGGGAGAAGATGGTAGGGAGGAATGGGGAGAGAGAGAGAGAGAATGCAGGGGAGGGGGTGAAGAGGAAAAGAAAGATTTGCTAATAACTCCACCCATCTTGATGTGTGCCTGAAGTGGCACGTCACCTTGCCCCACATTCCACTGACAAAGACTCAACTACATGGCCCGCTAGACCACAATCCCACGTCCCCTTCTATCTCTGCAGGAGTCTGAAAGTTAGAGCGGGGCTACAGCTCAGAAGAAGAGAAGACAGAAGATCACCACATTCTACCACAGTGCCCACTAGTCACCACGCAACCAGAGAAGGGTCAGTAAGAAACCAGGGAGTTCACCACAGAGTTCCAACTGCTGCTCTAGAGATGCGGTCAGAATTCCCATTAGGCTAACTACCTCACTGGGATTTTTGGAGGTCATTATATCACAAAGGCAGGAAGGTACCTGCCAAATCCAGAGGCCCCTCTTTAAGGGTTTCTTCCTAAACAGATTGCCATGTTTTGTGCTGTTTGATCTGTCTCCCCAGGCACAACTGCTTCAACCAGAGGTGGCTACTTAACCCCAAAGTCACATCTCTCTTACAGCCTTCAGGAGAGGCCTCTGAAGTCTAGCATGAGCTATGCTCCACAAGGGCAACCTCTGCTGAATATTAATAAGTGATCAAAGTAGACCTTCCCTTTTCTTCCCTGGAAGTTCTGAAGCGACACATCCAGAGCGGTACCCTGGGAGGGGAGTAGCAGAGAAGGCAGTGAAGCAATACCCTAAGACGGCAGAAGCCTGAGGGAGGGGACACAGGACGAAGAGGCAGGCAGTAGAGAGCAGTCAGTCGCAGGGAAGAACCTGGAAGAGTGGGACTGGAAGGAGCTGTCACCCGCATGGTAGCTGAGCAGAGCTGATGTGCGGCTACCACAGTGACCGGAAATAGAGAGAGCCCCTGCAGCTCCTCAAAGGCAACAAACACCAACCCAGGGCCTGGGAAGCTCAAGGGCACCACAGTGGATTTCCCTTTTTCTTGTGGGGT
Source organism: Peromyscus californicus insignis (assembly GCF_007827085.1). Taxonomy (NCBI): domain Eukaryota; kingdom Metazoa; phylum Chordata; class Mammalia; order Rodentia; family Cricetidae; genus Peromyscus; species Peromyscus californicus. The sequence goes on along the minus strand of NW_026294436.1, from coordinate 62,948,171 downwards.
GTGTGTGTGTGTGTATGTGAGAGACAGACAGACAGACAGACAGACAAAGTGAATGCTACAGTGTAAATAGGCAATTTTGTAAGTAAAATAATTCATAAGATAACTTGGAAGAATATAAGAAATTTTTGAAGTATTGATTTCCTTTCATAGCAAAAAGCTAAATGGTACCTTTTACATTTGAAGTAGATTATTTGAAAACACACTCTCACCCATGCATACACATTCATGTGCCTACAGTCTCCTAAGATCTTTTCTGAACTTAAATGATGTTTTATATGACAAGCGATTGAGACTCCACAATTTCTTCAATGGAAATTAATTTTTTTCTTTTGTTAATTCATTGTTTTTGGACAGGGTCTTATGCAGCCAGGCTAGCCTAGAATTTATGAGCTGAGGATGACTTTGAATTCCTGACTCTTCTGCCTTTACCTTTCAAGTGCTATGATCAAAGATATGAGCCACCATGTCATACTCAAGCAAATTGTTTTTATTTTTAAAAAGCATGCAATTATGATCATGTATCTCTAGCCCACTCCTCATCCTGAGTCCCAGTGACAAACTAAGGTGCAATTCTATCGAAGTTCACTTTGGGGACAAATGAGGTTACCAGACTTATGTACAGACCAATGAGAGAGGGGTGACAGACAGGCAGGAACATGGGTGACCCTAAAACAGCCACACTGGAAGGTCTACACCCAGCATGATGATGACTCCCACAGGGCTGTGTAGACAGAGTCCCCTCCCCTAATACCCAGAGACCCTGAGGTCATGTGCAATTAGGGCAGAACCACATACAACTGGCTGGGAGGGGTCTCATGACCTGCTCCCTCCTTCCAAGAAAGTACATACCTCTTCTGTAAGAGCTGACATGGGTCAGCTCTAACACTGAAAGTGCAGCCAGACCGCTGCCGAGGCACTGAAGCACAGGACCAGGACAGCGGCTGTGGCCACACGACAGGAGAGTGCAGCCCTTTCTCCCAGGGTGGGAGTCTGGTCTAGCTTAGCTCTCAAATGCCTGAATATCAGCTCTTCTGAAATTGGTTTAACAAAGTATGTTTAAAATGTTGCAATCTAATACAATCTTATCATTCCTACCAAAATGCACTCCTGTTTTTTTTTACTAGACAGTAATGGTCTTGTTGTTTAAATATGGCAGAAATCATTATTTCAACTTAATAGATAAGGAAAACAGATCAATCAAAAAAGTGCAATTCTGAAAATCAATGGCAGAGCCTGAAACTGACTCTACTGACTTTTACCCTATTAAATTAAAAAAGAACAAATTACAAAAATTAGATTTCTGGTAAGATTATAGTTTCTTTCAAATTGAATTTGAAAACTAGCCATATAGAAAAAAATACTTTCTTGACCTTTCAAGCATTCCTTAAAGAATATGTTTCGGGTATTTTATTATTTATTTTTAATAAATTAATTCTGTTCAGGGTAACCAAATTAATTCTATTGTGACAGCTCTCCAGATTGCTGGATGGCTCAATGTTGTTCGAATCTTAGATGGTCTTTTAATTTAAAAAAACCCAGAGGCAGATATCAGGGTGAAAGCTGAAAGATCAGAGAAGCAGAACAGCCATTCACCAAAAACTTGTTACCTCTACGAAATCCTCAGCCTAAAGAGAGTGAGTTCCTGTTTCCTCACACCTTATATACCTTTCTCTGCCCTGCCATATTACTTCCTGGGATTAAAGGCATGTATGTTTCCCAAGCAAAGGCATGAGATCTCAAGTGCTGGGATTAAAGGTGTGTGCCACCACTGCCTGACCTTTATGTCTAATCTAGTAGCTGGCTTTGTCCTCTGATCCTCAGGCAAGTTTACTAGGGTACACAATATATCACCACAGCTCAATGGTAAATAAAGTACCTATTTAACATGGTAAAACATGGTGGAGGGCCCCTGGGCCTGGCAGAAAAAAACAACAGCAAACAACCTAATGAAATGATTTTTTTTAAAGACAAGATCTCACTATGTAACACTGGCTGGGCTGGGATTTACTATGTAGAGCAGGCTAGACTCAAACTCAGCCATCTACATGTCTATGCCTCCAGAGTGCTGATATTAAAGGCATTTGCCACCACACCCAAGCCAGCAATGATTTTTTTCTCCAAAAGTTAAATTCATACTCAAAAGGTTGGTAATCTGAATATTTTTTAAATTTCTGAATGCCAGCAAATAAAATCAAAGGAAGAAGGCAGATGGTATTAATCACACATTAAGATCTTAATTTATAGAACCAGGAATAACTGAATAAGAAAAATAAGCAAAGGTCATAAACTACCCTTGCAAATAAAAGGAGATAAAGATAATTTTTAGCACTAGAAAAGGTATTCATGGTCTGGCAAGATGAGTCAGTAGGTAAAGATGATGCCATCAAGGCTGGAGGCCTAAGATGGATCCCTGGAACCCACAGTGGAAGACAAAGTGACTCCCAAAAGTTGTCCTGCCCTCCAAATGAATGTCATGGCAAATGCACCCACACACACACACACACACACACACAGACAGACAGACAGACAGACACACACACACACACACACACACACACACACACACACACACACACACACATAAATAAATGCAAAAATCAAAACAGAAAGCTGTTCACAATTCAGAAAATAAAAAGTAACAGTTTGACAAACTGTTTCAGAGAGAGTAAAAACAGGCAACATCACATGGCAAGATGGGAAACCATCTTCTCAGGGTAACAATATGTACCAAAAATATCCATGCATTTTGACCTATTTCTAAGAATTTATCCTACAGAAAAATTCTCACAGTTGCAAAATATCATATACACCAAGAGTTTCTGCAGTGTGGATTATTAAAGCAAAATCCTACAAGCAATTTAAATTATCAATTAATGGAAGTTTACCTCAGTATATTATGATACATGGACACAATGAAATGAAGAGCTGTAGACAATACAAAAGAGTAATCAGGCCGGGCGGTGGTGGCGCACGCCTTTAATCCCAGCACTCGGGAGGCAGAGGCAGGCGGATCTCTGTGAGTTCGAGGCCAGCCTGGTCTACCAAGTGAGTTCCAGGAAAGGCGCAAAGCTACACAGAGAAACCCTGTCTCGAAAAACAAAAAAAAAAAAAAAGAGTAATCATCAAAATATATTGATAAGTAGGGCAGGGCCTATTAATTCCAGTAGAGCCAGGCAGAGTTCTATGAATTTGAGACCAGCCCAGTCTATGGAGTGAGTTCCTGCCTAGAAGGCCACATAGTGAGACCCTGTCTCAAAAAAAATTTTTAATTAAAAAAATAATAAAAGACATATTGATAACTGATAAGCAAAAAAGCTGGATACAGATTGTTTATATAATACCTTATTCACTGTGTTGAAAATGCATACACATTGCCAGTCGGTGGCGGCACACACCTTTAATTCCAGCACTTAGGAGGCAGATGCAGGCAGATCTCTGTGAGTTTGAGGCCAGCCTGGTCTACAGAGAGTTCCAGGACATCCAGGGCTATGCAGAGAAACCTTGTCTTGAAAAACCGGGGGAAAAAAAATACACATCATGTAAACCACCGAGCCACCAAACTACCTCATTTAAAGGTAGGAAGAGGCCAGTGAGATGGCTCAGCAGGTGGAGGTGCTAAAGGTAGGAAGAGGAGAGCCAGTGAGATGATGGCTCAGCAGGTGGAGGTGCTAAAGGTAGGAGGAGAGCCAGTGAGATGATGGCTCAGCAGGTGGAGGTGCTAAAGGTAGGAGGAGAGCCAGTGAGATGATGGCTCAGCAGGTGGAGGTGCTAAAGGTAGGAAGAGGAGAGCCAGTGAGATGATGGCTCAGCAGGTGGAGATGCTAAAGGTAGGAGGAGAGCCAGTGAGATGATGGCTCAGCAGGTGGAGGTGCTAAAGGTAGGAGGAGAGCCAGTGAGATGATGGCTCAGCAGGTGGAGATGCTAAAGGTAGGAGGAGAGCCAGTGAGATGATGGCTCAGCAGGTGGAGATGCTAAAGGTAGGAAGAGGAGAGCCAGTGAGATGATGGCTCAGCAGGTGGAGATGCTAAAGGTAGGAAGAGGAGAGCCAGTGAGATGATGGCTCAGCAGGTGGAGATGCTAAAGGTAGGAGGAGAGCCAGTGAGATGATGGCTCAGCAGGTGGAGATGCTAAAGGTAGGAGGAGAGCCAGTGAGATGATGGCTCAGCAGGTGGAGATGCTAAAGGTAGGAGGAGGAGAGCCAGTGAGATGATGGCTCAGCAGGTGGAGATGCTAAAGGTAGGAGGAGAGCCAGTGAGATGATGGCTCAGCAGGTGGAGGTGCTAAAGGTAGGAGGAGGAGAGCCAGTGAGATGATGGCTCAGCAGGTGGAGGTGCTAAAGGTAGGAAGAGGAGAGCCAGTGAGATGATGGCTCAGCAGGTGGAGATGCTAAAGGTAGGAGGAGAGCCAGTGAGATGATGGCTCAGCAGGTGGAGGTGCTAAAGGTAGGAGGAGAGCCAGTGAGATGATGGCTCAGCAGGTGGAGGTGCTAAAGGTAGGAGGAGAGCCAGTGAGATGATGGCCCAGCAGGTGGAGGTGCTAAAGGTAGGAGGAGAGCCAGTGAGATGATGGCTCAGCAGGTGGAGGTGCTAAAGGTAGGAAGAGAGCCAGTGAGATGATGGCTCAGCAGGTGGAGGTGCTAAAGGTAGGAGGAGAGCCAGTGAGATGATGGCTCAGCAGGTGGAGGTGCTAAAGGTAGGAAGAGGAGAGCCAGTGAGATGATGGCCCAGCAGGTGGAGGTGCTAAAGGTAGGAAGAGGAGAGCCAGTGAGATGATGGCTCAGCAGGTGGAGATGCTAAAGGTAGGAGGAGAGCCAGTGAGATGATGGCTCAGCAGGTGGAGGTGCTAAAGGTAGGAGGAGAGCCAGTGAGATGATGGCTCAGCAGGTGGAGGTGCTAAAGGTAGGAGGAGGAGAGCCAGTGAGATGATGGCTCAGCAGGTGGAGGTGCTAAAGGTAGGAAGAGGAGAGCCAGTGAGATGATGGCCCAGCAGGTGGAGGTGCTAAAGGTAGGAAGAGGAGAGCCAGTGAGATGATGGCTCAGCAGGTGGAGGTGCTAAAGGTAGGAGGAGAGCCAGTGAGATGATGGCTCAGCAGGTGGAGGTGCTAAAGGTAGGAAGAGGAGAGCCAGTGAGATGATGGCCCAGCAGGTGGAGGTGCTAAAGGTAGGAAGAGGAGAGCCAGTGAGATGATGGCTCAGCAGGTGGAGATGCTAAAGGTAGGAGGAGAGCCAGTGAGATGATGGCTCAGCAGGTGGAGATGCTAAAGGTAGGAGGAGGAGAGCCAGTGAGATGATGGCTCAGCAGGTGGAGGTGCTAAAGGTAGGAGGAGAGCCAGTGAGATGATGGCTCAGCAGGTGGAGGTGCTAAAGGTAGGAGGAGAGCCAGTGAGATGATGGCTCAGCAGGTGGAGGTGCTAAAGGTAGGAAGAGGAGAGCCAGTGAGATGATGGCTCAGCAGGTGGAGATGCTAAAGGTAGGAGGAGAGCCAGTGAGATGATGGCTCAGCAGGTGGAGATGCTAAAGGTAGGAAGAGGAGAGCCAGTGAGATGATGGCTCAGCAGGTGGAGATGCTAAAGGTAGGAGGAGAGCCAGTGAGATGATGGCTCAGCAGGTGGAGGTGCTAAAGGTAGGAGGAGGAGAGCCAGTGAGATGATGGCTCAGCAGGTGGAGGTGCTAAAGGTAGGAAGAGGAGAGCCAGTGAGATGATGGCTCAGCAGGTGGAGATGCTAAAGGTAGGAGGAGAGCCAGTGAGATGATGGCTCAGCAGGTGGAGATGCTAAAGGTAGGAGGAGAGCCAGTGAGATGATGGCTCAGCAGGTGGAGATGCTAAAGGTAGGAAGAGGAGAGCCAGTGAGATGATGGCTCAGCAGGTGGAGGTGCTAAAGGTAGGAGGAGAGCCAGTGAGATGATGGCTCAGCAGGTGGAGGTGCTAAAGGTAGGAGGAGAGCCAGTGAGATGATGGCTCAGCAGGTGGAGGTGCTAAAGGTAGGAAGAGGAGAGCCAGTGAGATGATGGCTCAGCAGGTGGAGGTGCTAAAGGTAGGAGGAGAGCCAGTGAGATGATGGCTCAGCAGGTGGAGGTGCTAAAGGTAGGAGGAGAGCCAGTGAGATGATGGCCCAGCAGGTGGAGGTGCTAAAGGTAGGAAGAGGAGAGCCAGTGAGATGATGGCTCAGCAGGTGGAGGTGCTAAAGGTAGGAAGAGGAGGCCAGTGAGATGATGGCTCAGCAGGTGGAGGTGCTAAAGGTAGGAGGAGAGCCAGTGAGATGATGGCTCAGCAGGTGGAGGTGCTTGCTGCTAAAGCCTGACCAAGCTAAATTCAATCCTTGGAGCCCATATGAACAGGCAGATGAGCTAATGCCCACCTGTAATCCTACCGCTCCTACAGGACAGGAGGATGGAGACAGAGAACCATGCAATTCAAGGGCAGTGGCATAGGATGCAGCACCATAGACATAGTGAGGGACCCTGCCTCCAACAAGGAAGGAGGAAGAACCAACTCCCAAAAGCTGTCCTCTGCTCTCCACAGGGACATGTGGTGGATCACACACACCTGTACCTCCACACACAAATTACACACACACACACACCTGTACCTTCCTTCACACACACACACCCCTACACCTTCACACACACACACACACACACACACACACACACACACACACACACACCCCTACACCTTCACACACACACATACCTGTACCTTCACACACACACTTACACCTTCACACACAAATTACACACACACACACACACACACACACTCTAGAATACTCAGGGACACTGTACACTCAAGAGTTAGAGGTAAAGAGACAGACTTATGAAAGAGTCTCTGTACCTTTAGAGTTCTCTCCATGTGCATATTTCATCTGTTCAAATATGTAATTTTCAACCTTATTAATTTCTAAACACAAAGAAACTACATATAAGTGATAATGAAAATGTATTATGCTCTATGTTTTATATTAAGCAAAATGAAAATGCCTCTGGTTAATGATATTAAAAACCTTGCCGGGCGGTGGTGGCTCACGCCTTTAATCCCAGCACTCGGGAGGCAGAGCCAGGCGGATCTCTGTGAGTTCGAGGCCAGCCTGGACTACCAAGTGAGTTCCAGGAAAGGCGCAAAGCTACACAGAGAAACCCTGTCTCGAAAAACCAAAAAAAATAAAATAAAATAAAAAAAATAAAAATAAAAAACCTGCCCAGTATTCTTCAAGGAGCTAGGTTTCAAAATTTTAAAATGGAAAGGAAAATAAAGTGCTTTATAACTCAAAGCACAAAACAACACAGAAATAAGTTAAATTTTCAGTTAAGATATTATTACACATACACAACTTTGCCTATGCCATATTAAATAGGAGAAAAAGTTTGAACTATTTACTTAGAGAATATAAAGTGGAACAACAGTAATAGCTAATATTATTCAGAGTTAATTGCTTCTGGTTAATAATTTTCTAAGAGCTATAAAAATGTCCACCGATGACTGGTGTGTGTGTGTGTGTGTGTGTGTGTGTGTGTGTCATGAGCAGGTCAAGGGACAACTTGTGGCAGTTGGTTCTCTTTCCATTTTGTGGATCCCAGGGATCAAACTTGGGTCATCAGGTAAACACATCTCACCAGCCCTATTAATTCATTTAGAAATAAATCTATTGTATGTTTATATAAATAAAAACCTATGGAAAATAATGTTGCACATCATGTAGTCTTTGAAAACCTCCTGACAAAACTAAAAGTGAAAATATTTAATACTGGAGGCTGGAAAGATGGCTCCACGGTTGAGAACATCGGCTGCTCTTACCGAGGGCCTGGGTTCAGATCCAAGCACCCACATAGAGGGAGAGGCTCACAATTACTTGTGACTTGCAGGGAATGTGACACCTTCTCCTAGTCTCTTCGGGGACCTGCACACATTTGTATATACATGATGCACAAGTGTGTATATACACTCAGCTACAATCACACCCACTAAACAAAATAAATCTTTTAAAATATACCTAATAATGGGGGCTGGAGAGATGGCTCAGAGGTTAAGAGCACTGACTGCTCTTCCAGAGGTCCTGAGTTCAATTCCCAGCAACCACATGGTGGCTCACAACCATCTGTAATGAGATCTGGTGCCCTCTTCTGTGTACATAATAAATAAATAAATCTTAAAAAAAAAAAAAATAAAAATAAAATATACCTAATACTACCTTTGCTTTATTAAGGCAAATCGTTTTGACTTCTCAGTCACATGTAGTGTATGGAGACGTCCAAGGACATCTCTAAACCACCTGGAGAACTTCTTATACTACAGCCCTGTACGGCAAAGTGAAAGGGGACCACAGAGAACATAAGTTGGTCCTCAGCATCACGACGTTGGGCCTAGGACCTGGAAAGTACGCTTATTCCCAGGTCTCAGGAAGCAGAGCAGACCATTTCATAATGTTTCAGATAGTAGCAAGCAACCTACTGCCTGCTTGGCACTCGGAATACCAGGCCTTTTTAATATCTATTATGATAAAAATTCAAGTGAAATCTTTCCATTTTTGCACAGCAGTAAGAAGGAGAAAGGAAAGAAGCCCCCATAACTACTGAAGGCAGCCTGGGTCTGTACTGAGGAAAGCAACTCCCTACTTCCCTGAGGCCACCAATGCCCTGGCCTCCTCTTAGGGATCAGCTAGCTCTCATCCTGCCCAGCGCAGGCCATTGGGTGTCCATCCCTCTGGTGCTCTTACTACACACAAAAACACTTTTTTGGGTTTTGAGGGGCATTTTTTTAAAAAACAAGTTCTTACTTTGTTGCCCAGGCTGGCCTTGAACTTGTGGTTATCCTCCTGCCTCAGCCTCCCAAATGCTGGGATTATAAGCATGAGCCAACATATCTGACACTTCTCTACACTATTCAGTATACATAGAATGCTGCCTTCAATCCTCAAATGTTCCAAGAGTAATAAATTCTTTATCAGATGTTAAACGTTTTATAAATTGATACCTCTTAATGAGTATTGAACTTACTGAAGATAATGCAATAGATCCAAAGCCAGTTGAAACTGGATCCAATTGTACAAAAGGTAGCAAGTTATACAGTAGGCCTAACACTTCACACAGCAAACATAAACTGTTTAGTAAGCTAAAAATAAATGTCTATTTCGACTTTCACTTTTAATCATAAACCCGTAATAAATTCCAGACAGATCAACTGCTTTTCTAAATGGAGAGAGCTGACCCTGTTCATCACAGATTCCCAGGGCCTCCCTTGGGGCTGGTGTGCAGCCAACTTGGAAAATGCTGCCGGACAGGAAACAAACTAACTCGACTTCCAACTCTGCTGCTCACTATTGTGCAACCCTGGGCAAGAGTTTGTGTCTCTGTCCTTCACATCCAGTTTATAAAGGGTGAGTGACTCAAAATAACACCAAAACCATGAGCATAAAGGTCCATACAATTCGGCACAAGGAGTCTGGCACAGGAACCTCCACCTGAGGTTCAGCACTTGGACGCTGAGGCAAGGGGACTGTCACAAGTTTGAGGCCAGCCTGGGCTACAGAGTAAGACTCTGTCTCAAAATGAAAACAAAACAAAAAAATAGCCTAAGTAATCAAGATTAGAAAGCTGCTGTCATCCACGATGCTCTTCTTCAGGTATGCTTAGCATTAATATTTTAGTGCTAAGAACAATGCCATTTCTCTCAGTAACCATCTTTATTTAATAAAGTAGACTAAATTATAAGAGCATACATTTTCCCTTGGGGCCTCAGTAAAATTGTTTTACTTTGGTATGGGGAAAAGTTGCAGCCCATAAGCACATCTCTTTTTCCTGAATTGGCCCTTTTACCAAAAAAGGCCTGGCTGGCATCTCTGCCCTACAGGATATGGGAAATTTCCCTTTCACTGTTACTGTCAAGAAAACTAAGGGAAGAGACAAGGCCAGGATCCCCAGAGACACATGTGAAGTTTTACTTTCCCTGACTTTTCTAACAATACTTCTCCCCTGGCCTAGGAGGAGAACCATTCAGGTTCAAGGAGAGGTTAGAGGATAAGAACTTGTCTATCATATATCTAGTCCATCTAACTGCAAGGTACATGATACATGCTCCATTCTACTCAGCAAACCTATAACTAGCACCATCCCTCTCCGCTCATTTTCCTGCAAGGACACACAGACAAGGCTCAGTACTCTTTGAAGAGCCGTTCCCATAGAATGACCAGAGCTTCTGGGAGCTGCACAATGCTGCCATGCTACCCTTAAGTTCCCATCACACTTCCACTACAATGGTTGAACCTAGACTCACACTGCCCATGATGATTAACCTAGATTATCATCTTGACAGGACCTAGACTCAACTAGGAGACAAGCCTCTGAGCATGCCTGTGGGGTAAGACTGGGTCAGCTTCTGGGCATGCCTGTGAAGGTTAATGGAGGTGAAACGATCCTCTTAACTGTGGGCAGCACCCTTCTATAGGCTGGGTTCCAGGACTAAACAAAAAAGAAAGTGAGCTGAACTTCAGTCTTCTCTCTGCTTCTGCCTATGGCCGTAGGTGAGCACCTATCTCAAGCTCTCGCTGCTGTGACAGCCTACCCTCTCAAACTGCGAGCCAAATAAGCCTGCCTGCCTGCCTGCCTGCCTGCCTTCCTTCCGTCCTTCCTTCTGTCCTTCCGCTGCTTCAGTCAGATCCTTTGCTTCAGCAAGACAAGTAACTAGTAGAGCCCACTAAAGTCAGGTACTGTGGGGACAAATTGAACTGTCTTCCACTTCGTCTATCACAACAGACTTACACACAAAACTAGAGGACAAAGCTTCCGAAGTGTTACTGTGAAGACGAAGCTGCTCACACTTGTTAATCTCGGACTCTCAGGTATGAGGAACTAAATAATACATATGGTTACAATTTACGAATCAAGTCTCAACTGTTCATTGAGTTTGGCTCAAGGCTGAAGCATTTGGGGCCCTGGCTAGTACAGGAAGTGATGGATGGCCCTGGTTTATAAGCAGTTCCTTGTTGTACCACTTTAGATCCCCACTGCTTTGCTGTCTTCAGTACTAGAAGCTCTTAGACTATGAACTCATCAAATAATCCCCACTTCGCCTGGCCTCCTGGAAGAGAGGATTCATGGCTCTCTCTTGCTGTATGAGGCAGAGAGCCTACAGTTTCTACTAGACTCTTGCCATTTTCTTCCCTTTCACCCTCTAAGCTGGCTAAGGCTGGCTTCAAATTCATAATCTTCCTGACTCAGCTCCTAAATGCTGCAATTACAGGTGTACACCGCCACACCTGTATTCTACTCTAAATCTTCCCATATTCATGTCTTTCCATTTTTTCATGCTCTGTTTAGTCCATTTATTATTTTTACTTGGGGAATATATCATTCTGTAAACATTATTATTCTTTGTAATGATGGCTTGATAATACATATCTATGTATTTTTATAATCTTTTTTAAAAATTACACATATACATATATATGTGTGTGTGTGTGTGTGTGTGTGTGTGTGTGTGTGTGTATATATATATATATATATATATATATATTACAGCAGTTTCTCAACCTGTGGGTCCCATTGGGGTCAAATGACTCTTCACAGGGGTTGTCTAAGACAATCAGAAAACACAGATATTTACATTATGATACATAACAGTAGCAAAATTATGGTTATGAAGTAGCAACGAAAAGAATTTTATGGTTGGAGATCAGCACACCATGAGGAACTGTATTAAAGGGTCGCAGCATTAAGAAGGCTGAAAACCACTGCTATAGTATGTGTGCATGCACATTCAGAGGCCAGGAGGGGACATCAGGTGTCTTCTTCTATTGATTTCTTTATTCCCTTGAGACAGAGTCTCTCCCTGAACCTGAAGCTTGCTGTTCAGCTGAACTGACTGACCACTGAACTCCTGGGATCTGCTTGTCTCTGCCCTCCAACGCTGGGGTCAAAAGTATGTGTGGCCACACCTGGCTTTTACATCAGCACTATAGATCCAAACTTGGGTTCTCATACTTGCACAGGAAGCATTCTGACAAACTAAGTCATCTCTCCAGTCCATATTTGTACATTTTTTTTTTTTTTTTTTTTGGTTTTTCGAGACAGGGTTTCTCTGTGTAGCTTTGTGCCTTTCCTGGAACTCACTTGGTAGACCAGGCTGGCCTTGAACTCACAGAGATCCGCCTGCCTCTGCCTCCCGAGTGCTGGGATTAAAGGCGTGCGCCACCACCGCCCGGCTCCATATTTGTACATTTTAAAATGCAAACTCCATCTGTTCACTAAACAGAGATGTACTGAGCACCAAATATGTGCCATCACTAAAGCTATAATGAAGTTCATCTGTAGTGCAAATTCTAATTGGTCTTAATAATAAAAACCCAGAGTCAGATATCGGGGTGAATGCTGAAGATCAGAAAGACAAAGGAGCAAGCCACAGCCACCTCTTACCTCGCCAACTCCTCAGCCTGAAAGGAGGCTGAGCTCCTGTCTCAGCAGCCTTATGTTCCTCTCTCCACCCAGCCATATCACTTCCTGTTTCCTCCTCCCCAGTGCTGGGATTAAAGGCATGTGCCTCCCAAGTACTGGGATCAAAGGCATGATCACAAGTTCTGGGATTAAAGGTGTGTGCCACCACTGCCTGGCCTCTATGGCTAACTAGTGGCTAGCTCCACACTCTGATCTCCAGGCAAGCTTTATTTATTAGAGCACAAACAAAATATCAGCACATTCATCTTACTCGGCTCACAGTCTATACGTTGGAATAGACAATGATAATATAGTCTACAAAAAATAGGAAACAGAATTTACCTTGAAGTGGTAGTTAGTAAAAACACAGAGCATAAGAAAATAAATACTTAAATAGCAAAATAAACTCAAAGTACAGTTTTTTAAAAAAGGAGAAAACGGCCCCCTTCTATTTATGAACTATATCTATAATTTAGAATTATAACAACAATAAGTATTTCCAAACCTCACATCCACTGTGTTATTCGTTTCATGGTCAAACACTTCAAAGGCCTCTTTGATCTTCTTATGGAATTCTGCCACTATTACCTCTGCAAAACACAAAGTCAACAAAATTACCTTAATTATTAGTTCAAAACAAAAATCCCAGTAACCTAACTAGAAATCCTTTTGGGTTTCTGTTTGTTTTGTCTGACCATCCATCTGTCCATCCGTCTGTTTTGAGACAGGGTCTCACTGTCTGTTTTGAGACAGGGTCTCACTGTCGAGATATGTAGACCAAGCTGTCTTTCCATTTCCTCAATGCTGAGACTCCGGGCACATGCCATTATGTCTGGCTAACATAGAGAGCTAAATAAGGAAGAACCTAAAGAGCCATTCTTGGTCCCTGTATAAATCATATGCATGCTAACTCCCTCTGGAAATGTCCAAGAACAGGTCTTACAAAAGCGAGTTAAAAAGGAACAGGCTATTCTGGTACAGTCCCTCACGCTGGGGAAGTCATGGCGCCAAACATTTTTTTCTGAGGTATAACAGTAAACTTATTTGAATATTCATCTTGTGTGTGTGTATATGTGGTGTGTGTGTGTGTGTGCACATATGTGCACATGTGTGTGTGCATGTGCACTCATGCCCACACCAAATGTGGAGCTTACAGCTTCAGATAGATTGGCTGGCTATACCCCAGAACCTGCCTGTCTCTGCCCTCCACTGCTGGAGTTACAGATGTGCCCTGCTGCCCCTGGCTTTTCTATGTTTGCCAGGGATTCAAATCCAGGTCCTCTTGTTTGTACCACCTCTTGCTGCTCAGTCACTGAGACATCTCCCCACTGAGCAATCCCTGCAGGCCCTAATTTTGGTTGTAAATACAATGTATGTACACTAAAAGCCACCACCCAGATCTCACCTGGAGACCTGCCAGCCTACCCTCTAGCTAACATAGTTTAGGTGCCATCCTAGCTCAACAAGAAAAGTAAACCCAAGACAACAAACACCATGTAGTTATTAGGCTGCTCATCACCTTTGTTCTGTTCCTGAGGAGGGTTGAAGGTGGGTGAGAGGCATATAAACCCACCTGTGCATCCTTCACACACCTTTAAACAAGAGTGTGATTAAAACTCACTTACATGAAACAGTGAAGTAGTTAATAAACATTATTGAGAACGGACTACATTCCAGACACTAACAAGGTCATAGTAAGAAGTAAAAACAGACAAAAGTTCTTGCCTCACAGCTGTTTTTACTGGAAAGATATATAAATGTCTACATTTTTGCTGACATATACAGTAGGTTGCATGACCTTAAACACAGAAAAAAAGAAAAAAGTAAGAGATATGAAGAGTCCCGGTGAGAATGCCCACCTTAGTGACAAGGTGACAGGGCACAGCTGCCAGACAGGAAGAACTCTTCTGCAAATATCTCCGGAAAGTTTTCAGACAGAGGGAAAAGGGAGTGCAGAAGAGCAGGCTAACTAATGAACAGACAGCTGTGAGCTGTTGGGTGGGAGCTGAATCCTTTAAGAATTTTGAACTTCCTCTGAATGCAATGAGAAACCACTGGAAGGTTCTAGGCACTATGGTGGCCTACTCTTCTTTTTGCCTGTCACTGTGTTGAGAAGACACTGGAAGGGGGAAGGTGGTCACAGAGACCAGTGCGGAGGCTGCTTCAGTATCTCTTTCAGACATGGTCAATGGTGTCTTAGTTAAGGTCTCTAGTGCTGTGAGGAGACACCATGACAACAGTAACTCTTGTGAAGGAAAACATTTATTTGGGGCTGGCTTACAGTTTCAGAGGTTCAGTTCAGCCGGGCGGTGGTGGTGCACGCCTTTAATCCCAGCTCTCGGGAGGCAGAGCCAGGCGGATCTCTGTGAGTTCGAGGCCAGCCTGGGCTACCAAGTGAGTTCCAGGAAAAGTGCAAAGCTATACAGAGAAACCCTGTCTCGAAAAAACCAAAACCAAAACCAAAAAAAAAAAAAAAAAAAAAAAAAACAGAGGTTCAGTTCATATGAGAAGCATGGCAACATGCAGGCAGGCATGGTGCCGGAGAAGGAGCTGAGAGTCCTACATCTGATCCACCGGCAGCAGAAGGAGTCTGCCACATTAGGCCTAGCTTGAGCATATAAAACCTCAAAGCCCACCTCCACAATGACACGCCTACTCCAACAACTCCACACCTCTTAATAGTGCCATTCCCTATGGGCCAAGCCTTCAAATACATGAGTCTATGGGGGCCATGCCTATTCAAACCACCACAGGGGCTGAGACTAGAAGGGGAACCATGGACATAAAAAGAAATTCTGGTTAAGATCACTAAGGCGTGCTGACAGATTTGATCGGTAAAAAGAAATTCTGGTTAAGATCACTAAGGTGTGCTGACAGATTTGATGGGAGTGGGGGGCAAGACTGACTTCAAAGTGTTTCAATGAGTAAAAGAAGGAGAAACTAGAGATACAGCTGAGTGATGGAACACAGGTGGGAGGCTACAGTCCCCCCATCAAAGAGGGGGCATTATCAAGTCTCAAATTTTTACACTGGCACAGCCATGTATTCAAGTCTCAAAGTTTATGAAGCAATACATACAACAGGATATCCAGAAAGGAAGAGAAAGATAAAGTGTGAGCATAGTTTATTACAAATATAAAACCACCAAATATGGAGCGAGACCTCATACCTGCCCCACCTTAGGTAGAGGCCACAGGAAGGAATAATAATCTAAAAGTCAAAAGGAAAAAATGGGAAATTTTTCTAACCCTCATTCTCTTTACTCTAATGCAATCACTAATCATTATGTCCTGTCTCCTCCAATCCTTCTTTCTATGGCCCCTGATACATGGTCTTTCATTCTCGACATTCATTCACTCAGGAAGTAGTTACTGGGTAAGTACGAGGTATCTGGTTCCAGGCCGGGTGCTTTATAAACACATAGAGCCAAATACCTCCTTCTTAGAACTGAAGAAACCAAGGCTCATTGCGGTTCAGCAACTCACCCAAGGTCAGAGTTTATTAAGGGGCAGAGTGGGATGGAACCCAGATCTTTCCCACTGAATCCTGTTCCCCGATAAATCTCACTCCACTGATTATTAGTATTCATAACATAAGAACTATAACCTGTAGTTCCTTCCTTTAAATGTTCTTTTCCAGACTGCAGCATAATCTTCCATTTTTAGCAGCACCACAGGAATACAACAGGATTTAGTGACATAATTAAATTTTACTATAACATGGCAATGAAAAGCTTGCTAATTTTATAAACAAAACACGAACGTTGCTCCATTACTTAAATTTACACTTCTCTGATTACACGTGAATCTCGATAATAGCCCATGTGTTTGTTTGCCAGCTGTTTTCAGTTATTAACTGTCAGCTTGTGTTCTCCACTCACTCAGTCCCAACCAGGATCTTCTCTTACTTCTTAACCATTTGTGCGAGCTCCCGGAAAGCAAGACTGAGCCCGCAAAAGCACTGCCAACAAGTTTCAAGGTCACTTGTTGAATTAGGTTTTGTAAAATGAGAACAGATGCTCTTGCTAACTATCCAATACCAGTGGCAGGGCAAAGGATACAGGAGAGTTTAAATTAGCTAAAATCACCTAAAAATCTTTACCTTCTCCCCCAGAATTAGTTACTCAGCATTGTTCTGTAATCTGTCACTCAGAGATAACTTGTAAGTAGTCTTTCTTCTCAGAAGATATCGCACTGTAAGTTACTCGGCATTGTTCTGTAATCTTTCACTCAAAGATAACTTGTAAGTAGTCTTTCTTCTCAGAAGATATTGCACTGTACATCTGTGTGATTGCTTGATAATCAATTGGAGGTCTTTACCAACTCTGTCATTGTGGATATTCAGAATATTTTCATTAGTGGGCAATTCCGTCCAGTTCACTCTTGTGCATTCATCATCTACCTCATTGGAATTCAATGGTGGAGGAGGCTGGGGAGATGGCTGAGTCAGGAAAGTGCTCACTGAGAAGCATTGAGGACCTGAGTTCAATCCCCAGCACCCACATAAAAACTCACCACGGCAGCAATGCTTGTAATCTCAGTGCTCAGAGGCAGAGACAAGAGGTCCCTAGGGCTTGCTCACCAGCACTCTAGCCATATCAGTGAGCTCCAAGTGGACAGCAACTGAGGAAGGTACCTGATGTTGGTTTCTGGCCTTCTCTCTCTCTCTCTCTCTCTCTCTCTCTCTCTCTCTCTCTCTCTCTCTCTCTCTTTATCTATCTATCTCTCTATCTCTCTCTCTCTCTCTCACACTCACACATACACACACACACACTCATGCACACACACACATTCCAGCATACACATACAGACAAATGTCTATGCACATGCACACAAAGAAGATGGAAGATTGGCCAGGCGGCGGTGGTGCATGCCTTTGATTCCAGCACTCAGGAAGCAGAGCCGGGCAGATCTCTGTGAGTTTGAGGCCAGCCTGGTCTACAGAGTGAGATCCAGGACAGGCACCAAAACTACACAGAGAAACCCTGTCTCAAAAAAACAAAAAAAAAAAAAAAAAAAAAGAAGAAGAAAAGAAAGAAAGATGTTGTTGTTGTTATTGAGAGGTTTCACATCCCCCAGGCTGACCTCATATACATATACAGTCATATACAGCAGAGGATGACCTTGAACTTCTGATCCTCTTTCCACCACCTCCTAAGTACTGGGAGTTCATGCAAGTGCCACCACACCTGATCTATACAGTGTAGGTGTCAGGGATCTACCCACTACTTCACACATGCCAGGAAAGTACTCTACCAACCGACCTACATCCCTAACCCCAGGAAAGTCCACATTAGTCATAACCATCAGAACTCAGCTAGAGAGCCCACTGTTACCCACTCTGGAAAGGAATTCAGGGAACTACTGGAGAAATGGATTGATAGTTCAGAAAACCAAAGAGCTGGCATTCATCTTCAAGTGCAACCAGTTGGGACTGAGGGGCTGGTGGCTCTAAAGACTGTAACGCTCATGATCACACATCAGCCACCTCTGCTCCTGTGCAGCTTTTAGCCTTTTAGCAGCAGCCAAGCTCGCTGCATGGCTCTGACAGCATGCACTGTGCATAGCTAAAATCTTTATCATTATTCTAATAGACATTGTTTTTCCTGTTTGTTGTGAGACAAGCCCTCATTATGTAGCACAAGTAGGTCTGTAACTCAAACTCCTCCTGCACCAATCCTCTGATTGCTGGGATTATAGGCATAAATTACCACACCCACTCTTGGAATTATTATGAAGTAATTAATATAAGAAAGCTCAGCGGGAGTGGGGGGGGGTCCTCGGGTGGCTGAGGCAGACAGATCTCTGTGAGTTGTTTCAAACCCCCCCCAAAAAAGAAAAGAAAGCTCAGCTGAATTAATAAGCCATTTATATTAGCAGAAATGTTTAAGTTATATTTGTCAGTTACAAACTTATAATTTTAATAATTGCAATTTTTTTACTAGTTTCAAAATGTTTTCACATTTTTTGTTTGTTTGTTTTTTGTTTTTTGTTTTTCGAGACAGGGTTTCTCTGTGTAGTTTTGGTGCCTGTCCTAGATCTCACTCTGTAGCCCACGATGGCCACGAACTCACAGAGATCCACCTGGCTCTGCCTCCCGAGTGCTGGGATTAAAGGCGTGCGCCACCAACACCCAGCTGTTTTCACATTTTTTGAGTGAAGTTTTTCACTGGTGGAATACTATCAAAACTTGAGAGACTTATACAAAAATTTATATCAAGAATAGAATCTTGGGCTGGGAGGTGGTGGCCCAACACAGAACGAGATCCAGGACAGGCTCTAAAACTACACAGAAGAAACCCTGTCTTGAAAAACAAAAAACAAAAAAAAAATTGAATCTTGGGCCAGGCATTGTGGCCCACCCCTTTAGCAGATCTCTGTGAGTTTGAGGCCATCCTGGTCTACAGAGTGAGTTCCAAGACAGCCGGGGCTACATTGTGAGACCCTGTCTCAAGGGAAATATATTGAACTTCAACCACGGTTAGGGGCACACATTTGTATCCCAGCACTCAGGAGGTACAGGCAGAAGGATCAAGCATTCAAAGTCCTCCTCAGCTATACAGTGAGGCCTTAGCTTAAAAAAGTAACAATAATGATTATCTTTTTATTAAGTGTGTGGGCATGTGTCTTTCTGAGTACAGATGACCACAGATCCAGAAGAGCATCTCCAGTGCCCTGGATGGATTCATAGGCAGCTGTGAACTATCTGAGGGGTGCTGAGAGGCAAACTTGGGTCCTCTGAAAGAGCAGCAAATGCTCTAATCCCCGAGCCATCTTTCCAGCCCAGAAAGTAAATTGAAAAAAAGTAAAAAGAATGTAATAGTTTAGATGTTGTAGCCAGTGGGGAGGATTTTGAATTCAAGGTCAGTCTCAGCTACACTGTGAGGCCCTGTTTCAAAAACTAAGGCGGGGCTGGCAAGGGAGTAAGGGCGCTTCCCGTGCAAACCTGACCTCCTGAGTTCAACCCCTGGAACCTTGTTAACGGTGGAAGGAGAGAAAGGACTCCCTAGAGTTGTCCTCTAGCCTCTACACACACCCCACAGCACACACCTCCGCCACAATGATGATGACAGTAATAAATTAAAAACAAGGAGATGTAGCTCAGGTCCCAGGCTGGCCTAGCACGTGCAAACGTTTATCTCCAGCACTGCACAACAAAAGGTCACCGAGGCACTTACTGACGTCCGAAAGCTCCTCCAGCTATTACCCCAGCATGTCATACAGTACTGTTTTCCATGCTTATGCTTTGCGTGGTAAGTCACTCTCGGCCCAAAGGTCATCACCTTGAACTGTCACTCTCCTACAGCTCGACTATCTCAGGGACGCGAGACTCACCTCCGACCTTTCTGCCTATGGTCACCTTTCCCATCCTACTCAAATAATCACTAGCTATATTCTGCTCCCCAATGCTACTCGGACCCTCCTACTCAGAACTTACTTTTCCCATTTCTTTAATTAAGAAACTTTCAAACATACGGAAAAGTTGAAAGCTTAGTAGCAGCCCTGTGCCCACCACCCAGATTGAAGTATTGTGAAGAGTGCCATTTTCCCTGCCCTCCCTCCATTTCTAAGTAATTGCAGGCACAGTAATACTTTACCCTGAACACTTCAACATGCATCTCCTAAAAATAAGGACAATCTCCTATATAATATCAATGCTATTTTAATATCCTTAAAAAATAACCAAATTCACTACAATCATCTAGTCTCTATTCCATATCCAAATGTCTCCATCTGTCCCCAAATGTCTTCGCTACTTCCTTCAACCTAAAATTTTATAAACATTTATGTATGCCGTTTAACATGTACGTGTGCATTTTCAACAGTCCCTATTGTTCCCCAATCCCCTCCACACTTAGGAAATCAGTTTGTTGCTGAGACCGTGCTACACACTAAATAATCTGAACTTGACTGAAAGCTTCCCTTTCAATTACTGATCCATTAAAGTCCATCCCTTCAGGGAATGCCACCTACCAGTTCTCATTGCCCTCAAGTGACTCCTGATCAAGATCTCTCTCTCTCTCTCTCTCTCTCTCTCTCTCTCTCTCTCTCTCTCTCTCTCTCTCTCCCTCTCCCTCTCCCTCTCCCTCTCCCTCTCTCCCTCCCCTCTCCAAATTTACCATTCAGACTCACTCGGTTTACAAAGCATGTCCAAAGTTCTACTTACTAAACACTTCTGAAATACTTCCCCTTCCATCTGTACTGCACCATTTAGGTGTAGAGACTCAATGGAGTTTAATCCTGTGACCTCGTGCTCTCTAATCCTTCAGTGGTCCCCCATAGGCCATTCCAAGTAACAGCAAGCCTCCTTAGCTGGACACATGAAGACCTTTATGAACTAGATAGGCCCCAACCTGTCTCCAGCAGATATGTTTATTTTTATTTTTCAGGTTTTTTTTTTATTTAATTTTTGAGACAGAGTCTCTGTGAAGCCCAGGCTGCCCTCAAAGTCATCATGTAGCCCAGGACAGCCTCCTACTTCAGCTTCCCACATGCTGGGATTACAGGCATGTGCCACCATGCCTAAATTTCCCAATACATTTTTTTAAACTCTTACAATTAAACATGAAAACAGCCTGATTTTAAAATGGGCAATGGACTTGAATAAATATTCCTAAAAAAAAAACAAAAATAACTACTCAGCACATGAGTAGGTGCTCTATACTGTTCGTCATTAGGGAAATGCTAATCAGAGGCACAATGAGATGGTATTTCACACACTAGGATGCCAACTATCAGAAAAACGGAAACTACCAGGTCACTATGTTTGAGTGACTGTCTCCTCTAAAACTCACGTTGGAATTTAACTGCTACTGGGTCTAAGAGTCAGGACCTTTAAGAGGGCACCAAGCCATGTGGCCCGTGCTCTCGACTGAGTTAAGGTACTTGCTATAGAAACTGAGTGAATTCAGCCTCCAGACCGGCCAGAATTGTGTCAACTTGACACAAGCAGTCATTTGGGAAGAGGGAACTTCAGCAGAGAAAATGCTGCCACCTGTGGGCATTGACCTGTGGGCAGTACCACCCCTGGCCTGGTGGTCCTAGATGCTGTAAGGAAGCAAGCTGAGCAAGCCATGAGGAACACACTGAATTTTTCTTTGGCTTCTGCTTCAGTTCCTGCCTTGAGTTCCTTCCCTGACTTCCCTTCATAATGGACTGTGATCAAGTCATGTAAGCTGAAATAAACCCTTTCCTCCCCAAGCTGCTTTTAGTGATGGTGTTTTATCACAGCACTAGAAACCCTAAGACAGAAATTAGTACCGGGGCATAGTCATGTGGTACTGCTGTGGAAGGCCTGACCACCTGGTGTTCTGGAGAGGACTGTGGAGGCGTTGTGACTTTGGGCTGGAAAGCCATTGAGTCTACAGAACTCTATAGGCTACTCTGTGGGAATTTAGATGATAATGCTGAGAGCAGTGCAGATAATGGAGGTCTGCCTTGCGAAGTTCCAGAGGGAAGTGCTGTTGTTGTTGTTGTTGTTTGCTTGTGTTTTTTTTAAGTTTATTTTGTTTTGTTTTTTGAGACATGGTTTCTCTGTGTAGCCCTGACTTGCCTGGAACTGGACCAGGCTAGCCTCTGCCTCCTGAGTGCTCGGATTAAAGGCATGTGCCACCACACACTCAGATCAGTGGGAAGTTTTAAGAATCGCTTAAAAATGCTTTTGCGGGGGGGGGGGGGGGGGGGGGGGGGGGGGGGGGGACACACAGTGGTGGTGCACACCTATAAACCCAGCACCCAGGAGGCAGAGGCAGGCAGACCTCTGTGAGTTTGAGGCCAGCCTGGGCTACAACGAGCCTGTCTTGAAAAACAAAACAAAACAAAACCCATGTTTGAGCCATTCTATATTTTGAATTAAGAACCAGTAAAGTGAAACCTTTGCTTTTCTAGGACAACTGATGCTGGTTAGTTAGGGATGGAAATTAGCAGTGATACAAAGAGACCATCTTCACCGAGTCTTCTGAGAAATGTTTTCTACAGGGCCAGCACACAGAAACTGTGGTCCAGAGCAGGCCAAGGCTCTACCTCATACTGGTGGTCAAACTTAACCAATGTGTAAGAGTCTCCCAAATGGTTTCTGGTTTTTTGTTTTTTGTTTTTTTTTTCCGAGACAGGGTTTCTCTGTGTAGATGGTTTCTGGTTTTTTGTTTTTTGTTTTTTTTTTCCGAGACAGGGTTTCTCTGTGTAGCTTTGCGCCTTTCCTGGAACTCACTTGGTAGCCCAGGCTGGCCTCGAACTCACAGAGATCCGCCTGGCTCTGCCTCCCGAGTGCTGGGATTAAAGGCGTGCGCCACCACCGCCCGGCGGTTTCTGGTTTTTACAGGCATGAATGAGTTGTCAGGCAGTGGTGGCACATGCCTTTAATCTCAGCATTTGGGAGGCAGAGGCAGGAGGATCTGTGAGTTCGAGGCCAGCCTGGTCTACAGGGCAAGTCATGGAGAGCAGCTGAGGCTTGGCATTGTGAGAGGCCAGGAGAGGCCACTGGTGAAGGCGCAGCCTCAACTGCAGTGCAGAGATTTCTGCATGTCTTTAAAAACTTAATTTTTAAAGTATTTGATTTTTTTAAAGACTGTGGCACTTCTAAAAGCTGGAGTGTTTTATGTTCTGATATTGATATTAATATTAATATGCCATCTTATGGACAAATAGGAAGGAAAGATTGAATGGTGATGGGTTTTTGTGTCAGGTTACCAAGGGGTCAGTTGTGTTGTCTAGTTTTATGTCAACTTAACACAAACTAAGTCATTTGTGAAGCAGGAACTTCAACTGAGAAAATGCTGCCCACCAGACTGGCCTGTGGGCAAGCTTGTGGGACATTTTCCTGATTGATAATTGAAGAAAGAGGGTTCAGACTATTGTAGGTGGGGCCATCACTGGGCTGGTGGTCCTGAATTCTATAAGAAAGCTGGCTGAGCAAGCCATAAGGAGCAAGCCAGTAAGCAGCACCCCTCCATGGCCTCTGCATCATCTCCCGCCTCCAGGTTCCTGCCCTGTTTGAGTTCCTGCCCTGATTTCCCTTCGTAATGGACTGTGACTGAGATATGTAAGGTGAAATAAATCCTTTCCTCCCCAAGCTGCTTTTGATCATGGTCTTTATCACAGCAGCAGTGACCCGAAGACCACCTCCTTCTCTGAGTTTCTCTCCTCTCCTCTTTCTCTCTTCTCTCTTCCCTCCTCCTTCCCTCCTGTTGTCTATCATGGACTGCACAGCAAGAAGGCTCTTGTCACATGCTGCTGATTTGATCTTAAACTTCCCAGTTCCTAGAACTTTCAGGAAATAAACTCCAGTTCTCTATAATATAGCCAATATTTTGTTATAGGAGCACAGACAAATAATGTAGACTATGTGGATGTAGAAAATTAAGAAACCCTTGTGGGGCTGGAGAGATGGCTCAGAGGTTAAGAGCACTGGCTGCTCTTCCAGAGGTCCTGAGTTCAATTCCCAGCAACCACATGGTGGCTCGCAACCATCTGTAATGAGATCTGGCACCCTCTTCTGGCCATGCAGGCAGAACACTGTATACATAATAAATAAATCTTTAAAAAAAAAAAAAAAAAAGAAAAAGAAACCCTTGTGAATTGCTTCTGGGAAGATAAAATGGTACAGATGATATTAAAAAAATATGGCAACTCCTCAAAAATTTAAACATTTCACTTCTATTGCTCCAACAATTCTGACTCAAAATCAGGGATTAGAATTTCCAGCAATCAAAAGACAGGCACAATCTAAGTACTCATAATCAAATGGATAGCAAACTGTGGTATACACACACAATGAAGTATTACTCAGTCTTAAAAAGAAGGGGACTTTGAACCTTGAAGACCATTACACTTAGTGATGATGTAAGTTAGACACAAAAGGACAAATACTGTATGACTTGACTTATATGAGGTCTATCAGACTCCCAAAGACAGAGGACATAGCAATGATTGCCATGAGCTGGAAGAGGAAGAAATGGGGATTCAGTGTGGGATGAGGAAACAGTTCTGGAATGGACAGTGGTAATGACGCACAGTATTATGAATGCGTTTAAAGTCACTGAACTGTACACTTAGAAATAGGTAAGACAGCTTGCAAAGGGCCTAATTTAAATAAACTTTACAAAGAATTAACCATTGTGGTTTTCTAAAGGTCCTACAGCTGTATATACTTGAAAATATACAAAAGAAAAAACAAAAAACCCTGAATTAAGCACTTCAAAAGGTGAACTGAATGAAAGATAGACTATACCTTAGTAAAAATGTCATTTAAAAGAGAGGAAGATGGCCAGGCGGTGGTGGCGCATGCTTTTAATCCCAGCGCTCGGGAGGCAGAGCCAGGTGGATCTCTGTGAGTTCGAGGCCAGCTAGTCTACAAAACGAGATCTAGGACAGGCACCAAAACTACACTGAGAAACCCTGTTTCGAAAAATCAAAAAAAAAAAAAAAAAAAAAAAAAAAGAGAGAGAGAGAGAGGAAGATACCTTACAATTCTTTGATTCACAGAGAATACAAATATATAGGAAAGCATTTCTATTATTCTAATAAATAGTGTATATTTTTACAGACAAAAAAGTTGAATGATTAAAAATAAAAATACCAAGCACTTAATGCAAATTTTCTTCTAGAAAAATCCCAGCAATACATTCACATTTTAATAAAAGCAATCCATTTTATTATGGCTATATACATACTGGCAAGCATTAAATTCATGTAGCCTTGGAAAAAACATTTTCTTTGGCAAAATCATAACAGCCCAAAGGTAAATTTCCAGACATTTATTTTCCCTCTAAGTGTTTCCAATATAAAATTGTTTGCTTAAAATCCTGAAGTGAAATGTTTACTTTAAAATATTAGTACTAGCCCAAAGTTTCCCAACTCTAGGATAAGTTCCTTTCTCCATGGTTATTTAAGAATTGATCAGAAAATCTGTATGCACAACTAATTTAATGGTAGAATTCATTTTCAAAAGCATTAGTATAGTGCCAGAGCATTGGTTCATCAGGTAAAGGTACTTGTGGTCAAGCTTGACAACCTGTTCCCAGAACCCTCATGAAAGAACCAACTCCAGCAAGCTGTCCTCTAACCTCTATGTACCCCACTCCCCCCAAAATAAATAAATGCAAAAAGCATTAGCATAGGATAGCACTAAATGCTCTAATTACTAGCCTAAACATGCTGCCATTATTTCATGCCCTTCTATCCTATGTTAGCAATTTCCATGAAGCTAAGAATATTAACTATCAGTAAAAAAAAAAAAATCTTCTATAGAATAGCCTAACAAGGGGGCTGGAGAGATGGCTCAGTGGTTAAGGTCACATACTGCTCTTCCAGCAGACCTGAGTTCAATTTCTAGCACCCACGTCAGACGGCTCACAACCACCTATAACTTCAGCTCCTCTGGCACACACACACACACACACACACACACACACACTAATTAGTTAATTAATTAATAATTTAAAAATAAGTAAGTAGGGGCTGGAGAGATAGCCAAGGAGTTCAGAATGCTTGCTGTTCTACCAGAGGACCTGAATTCAGTTCTCAGTACCCATGTCAGGCAGCTCACAACTTCCTGTAACTCCAGCTGGCTTCCAAAACCACCCACACAAGTGTGGCACATGCTTGAGAAGACATATACACAAAAACAAAAATAAATCACTTAAAAATAAGTCAGTGAGTATATAATTCAACAGCCTAAGAATGGGTCTTATCTACTCCATAATTAAGCAGTAGACTGAAAGAAATGATCTTTCTAACACAGAGGGAAGCCACATACCACCATGCAGCCACATCCCCACTGTGTACTTAACATATGAATATGCTTTTGTCGTATATCCAAGACCTTTAGTTTAAGATACAAACATATCCACACATAATGGTGCATGGACGTATCCCAGCTAGTCTATAAAGGAAGTGGAGACAGAAGAATTGCTCAGGCCCACGTGTTAGAAGCTAGCCTAGGCAATAAGGCAAGACCTATTTCAGGGGGAAAATGCAAGCATATATGATGCAATATCCAAAGTGAATGGAATAAAGAAGAAATCAATGCCAAACCTTCACAAACTCTTCCAAAATCTGAACCGAAGGCAACTCCTCCCCTCTTTCACTGAGTGTTAAATAGACTTAAGCATTTTTCTTTTTAATTCTTTCTCTTTTCTTAAGTGTGAATACCCTCTATGGTCCAGGTTGGTCACAAACACCTAGACTCAACTGATGCTCCCATCTCATCCTCCAAGCACATAGCATACAAGCCACACCACCACATCTAGCCTAAACATGATCAAAAAAAACAGAAAGAAATCAGAAAAAGGAATGCTACAGACCAATATTTCTTAGAGTCACAAAATCCTTCAAAACCACTAACAAGGGACTGGAACAATGGCTCAGTAATTAAGAGCACTTGTTGCTCTTGAAGAAGAACTAGGTTTGGTTCCTAGAACCGTCACAGTGCTCACAACCATTTGAAACTCCAATTCCAGGGAATCTATCTCCCTGTCTGGCCTCTCCAGACATCAGAACACACATGGCAGGTACACCAACACACATGCAGGTAAAACATCCATTCATATTAAGGAAATAAATAAATCTCTTAAAAATTATTTTTAATGAATTAATTATTTTATGTGCATTGGTGTTTTGCTTGCATGTATGTCTGTATAAGTGCGTTGGATTCCCTGGAACTGGAGTTACAGACAGTTGTGAGCTGCCATGTGGCTGCTGGGAATTGAACACAGGACTCTGTAAGAGCAGTCAGGGTTCCTAATTGCAGAGCCAATCTCACCAGCTCCTAAAATTATTTGAAAAAATAAGAAGAAGAAGACACATGATCATCTCAACTGCATCAAAAACTACCTGACAATATTCAACAGCTCTTCATGATTAAAAACAAAAATTCTGAGAACTAGGAATTTCTTAGCAGTGTCCAGCACAGTAGGGCCCTTATGAGAAACCTGGGACTGAAATCAGACTTTCCGGTGGAAGGTATTGTGCACTCCCGAGACTAGCATGGACAGAATTCTGCTGTGTATCAAGCTGGCACACAGCTATAGGCCAGCTTCCACTTCCTCTAAGGTTACTCTGATCCAAGTTTACAGCACAGAAGCCCAAAGCAAGCAGCTTGGGGACATTAAGGAAACAGCCTGAGGTCAGAGTGTCTTTTACTTTTTGTTGTATTTTCTCACTATATTCTGCAGGCTGCCATCAACTAGTTCCCAGCTCAGTGAAAGCTCTTGCCTCAGCCTGAGTAGCTGAGCCTCACAGGCAACTGACAGCATAGTGCTTTTCCAGTGCCCCAAACTTATTACTGACATTCTGGGCCAGTGTCCTCTTGTTGATATTCTTTTTGTTTCATAATTTGCCGGCTTTTTTTTTTTCTGTATACTTATCTAGGGATGTTCTGGGAAAGATTTAGGAGTAAGAATTTTAAGCTGGACAGTGGTGGTGCATGCTTTAATCCCAGCACTTGGGAGACAGAGGCAGGAGGATCTCTGTAAGTTTGAGGCCAAGGTAGTTCCAGGTCAGCCACAACAACACAAAGAAACCCTGTCTCAAAAAAACAAAACAAAAATTGTAACGACTTAGTGTTTTGAAAGAATATAACTCAATGTGTTATCACCAATTGTAAAAATGGGTAATCATCATGTTTCTCTTTGGCTAACGATGTAGATCATTGGTTAAATGCTTGTCTCATGTGTACCAGACCCTGGATTTGGTCCCTCCTAGTACCACAGAGAAGGAGGAACACATACACATACACACACACACACACACACACACACACACACACACACACACACACACACAGATGAAACAGTCCTTTTCAGGCTAAGAGGGTGTCTCAGTGGGTAAAAACACTTGTTTTAAAAAGCTTGAAAACCGGGCGGTGGTGGCACACGCCTGTAATCCCAGCACTTGGGAGGCAGAGCCAGGCAGATCTCTGTGAATTCGAGACCAGCCTGGGCTACAGAGTGAGATCCAGGACAGGCACCAAAACTACACAGAGAAACCCTATCTTGAAAAACAAAAACAAAAAGCTTGAACACCTAAGTTCAAATCTCAACACCTACATCAAAAGTCAAGAATGGCTATGCTCACAGCTGTAACCCCAGCACTGTAAGGGACCGAGATAGGGGCATCACTGGGGTTTGCTGGTTGCCAGACTAGCTCCAAGTTCAGTGAAAGACCCTAAGAGAGTAAGGCAGAAGGTGATAAAACAGGACACCCCCATCCTCCTTAGGCCTCCACATGCCCGTACACAGGTGTGAACATCCTCAAACATTTGTGTACACACACACACACACACACACACACACACACACACACACACACACACACACACACACACACGTGGAGTCCAGAGGGCAACCTCAGTTGTCACTCCTCAGACACAATCTTTTCTTTCTAGAACAGTCTCTGACTGTCCTGGGACTCAAGAAGCAGGCTAGGCTGGCTGGTCAGTGAGCCCCAGGGATCTGCCTCTCTTTGCCTCCCCCACAGTGCTAAGATTAAAGGCAAGCCTGTGCTGAGATGCCTGGCTTTTTTAAATGTGGATCCTGGGAATCACACTCTGGTCCCTTCAAGCATGTTACTGACAGCTATCTCCCCAGCCCACAAAGTCTTATTTTAACTTGATTCATTAGTCATGTCAATAAACAATGCCATAATTCATAAGTTTGCTCTAGAAAAAACCACCTTCTTGCTACAGAAAATATTTAAAGTGTAACTTTACCATATATGAGAACATGATTGGTTGATAATGGAAATACACCTATTTAATCATAATTATATCTAGTTTAATTAAGCCAGAGACATTAAATTAATTAAATAAAGTTAAAACCACAGTTCTTAAGTTTTTAATAAACTCTATGCAGTTTTGCTGAGCTTGAAGTACAATATTAACAATTACTTATTCATTTTTGGACAAATGGCATGTTCAGCAAATGTTCTAGTAAATGTTACTTTATGTAGAGTATCTATTTCCAAAATAAAAACAGAGAGAGAGAGATGGAGCATATGTGAACATTGATGGTCAGATGCTAAAGCAATACCAGAACCACCAGTTAACACAACCACTGCAACATATAGTTCATTTCAGGCTGTTTTATACATCTTAACATACTGTTTACTGCCAGAAGGCTTGTCTATTTTGATAAAATAAGAATCTCAGTATTTTTAAATGTTAGCAGACAGGAACATTGTTCAGTTCCTGCTACTCTCCATTCCCTATGCATTCTTCTGGGTATTTACTATATACTAATTCTTACATGTACATTTTAGAAAGATTATCCTTTGTATTGACTTAAACATCTTTTTCTCTTCCCAAAACAATTCAAAATATGTTTTAAAAGAATGATAGGCTAGGGAGGTAGTTCAGTGGTAGAGTGCTTGTCTAGTAGAGCACAGGCTTTGGATTTATTCACCAACACCACCAAGAAAGGAAAAAGAAAGGGAGAGAGAAAAGGAATGAAAAAGCAAGAGAAGAATTAAAAGGAACGATAATACAACACAGTCTCAGAAAAGAACCAAAAGCATGAGGAATACTTTGGTGTTTTGCCCCTTAATATCCCTATAATGAGATGTAGCTCGAAGAGAGAATCCAGCAACATTCAGGCAGGCTTGAGATTTTAGTGAGCCACAGTAAAGGAGGCTGAGTTTATCTAAGAGCAACAGCTGCAGAGTTTGTAAGTGAGTACCTATGGATCCCATATACGGGCAATAAATACAAAGATTCACTGAGGGGCTGGAGAGACGGTTCAGCAGCCAAGTGCATGGGACCCGAGTTCAGTTCCCAGCCCACAACCAGTGCACAACTGCCTGTCACTCCAGCTCCAAGGGATCTGACACCTTCTTCTGTCCCTAAGGATACCTGCACATGTATAACATACACACACATACACACACACACACACACACACACACACACACACACACACACACACACTCATCATCATCAATTTTAATGTGAATATACATATTGTTTGGGGTGTGTGTTTGTTTGCTTACTTGCTTTTTGAGACAGAGTCTTACTATGTAGCTCTGGCTGGCCTGGAATTCACTAGGTAGACCAAGCTGGACATGAACTCACAGAGACCTGCCTGCCTCTGCCTCCCAAGAGCTAGGATTAAAGATGTGTGCCAACATGCCTGGCATGTATATTTAAATTTTTGTTTTATTATTTTTATTTATGTGTGTATGTGTGTCTGTGGGAGCCAGGGGAGTTATAGTTCCCTAGAGTTGGAGTTATAGACAGTTGTGAGCTGCCCAACTTGGGTGCTAGGAATTAAACTCCTGTCCTCTGCAAGAGCAGTATGCACTTTTAACCACTGAGCCATCTCTCCAGCCCAATATAGATATAATTTTTTTAAAAAAATAATTTTTGAGCTGGGGCTGGAGAAATGGCTCAGTGGTTAAGAGCACTGGTTGCTCTTCCAAAGGACCAATGTTCAATTCCCAGCACCCACATGGCAGCTCACAACTGTTGTAACTCCAGTTCCAGGCGATCCAACACTCTCACAGACAAAACCAATACACATAAAAAATAAAAACAATATTTATGCCAGGCAGTGGTGGCACACACCTTTAGTCCCAGCACTCCGGAGGTAGAGGCAGGCGGATCTCTGTGAGTTCCAAGCCAGCGTGGTCTACAGAGCTAGTTCCAGGACAGCTAAGGCTACACAAAAAGAAACCCTATCTCGGGAAAAACAAACAAACAAAAGCAAAAAAAACAAACAATATTTATTGAGCACCTAACTGCTCAAGATAAGCCCTGCTTCTACGAAGTAACGAAACTGGAAGGGGCAAAGCTGGAGGCAGGGAGGGAAGAGGTGATCAATGCATCCCTACTGTGCCCGGGATCCCCAGGTCACACTGGAACTGCCTGCCTGCCTGCCTCCCACTCCCTGCTCCCATTAGCTGCAAGGTCAGTTCAACTGGGAGCCTCACCAGCTCACCTCACTGCTGCGTCCCTGGCCCCAGCACAAAACACACACAAGAAGGCTACTTAGAGCTCCATAAAGTTTACTGTATCAATGATTAAGCAATGAAAAACTCAAAGATCCCAGGTATCTTCATCTTAAATCAAAATTTGAGAAAGGACTCTGCTTGCAAATAACTTTTAAAAAAAATATTTATTGTGTGAAAGCTAGCCATAAAGAAGACATAAGATAACTGTTATTTATTAAGCAGTGCTATTTACTATGCATACTGTACATACGAGAGAAGCCACAAGGCACAACAAAATACTGTAAGAATTTTTGTTTTGTTTTGTTCTTTGTTTTTTGTTTTTCGAGACAAGGTTTCTCTGTGTAGTTTTGGTGCCTGTCCTGGATCTCGCTCTGTAGACCAGGCTGGCCTCGAACTCACAGAGATCCGCCTGCCTCTGCCTCCCGAGTGCTGGTATTAAAGGCCTGCGACACCACCGCCTGGCAAGAGTTTATTAAGGGAAAGAAGGGATGTGCATAGGCCTATGGAATGACCATACAGGAAGAGAGAGAAGGGATAGATGGAACCCGCTTTTATAGGTCCCCCACACATGTGAATATGGGTTTATGTAGCTACAACACGCATGTGCACGGATCACGTGTAGGACGTAAGGCCCTAGGATGACTAAGCATCTTGCCTGGCTACTGGAAAGCACATGTGCGGTCATGTAGCTGGGGGAGTGGCAGGGAATTCTAACAATAATGGACCAGACTTCTGGTCTGATGAAAATGAAAAGTAGTATTTCTTGAGCTGACTGAAACCTGGAATTTGAGTGCAAGTATTTCTCTACAGATTAGCTAGAAAAAGAACTCACACAGTTAAAGGTTAACAAGAGAAGAAAAGCCAGATGATTTAAGAACGTTTGAGGCAAGAAGAAATCAGTTAATACAGCAGTTGAACATGTACAGTCCCATCATTTCGCCTCCATTGTTTGCTGCTAAGGAGCTGTGCATAAAATGTCCGTCTGATTACACCACTCTCCAGCCTTCAGAAACTCCCCAATGGCTACAGACTAGAGACGTGCTCTGCCTAGTGAGCATGAGCACCTTGCCATGCCCCCATCTCCGAAGATTTTCAAGGACAGGGGAACCACTACTTGGCCAGTCATGTGAGCAACCCAGGAGCTAATTTCAGATATCTAGCAGCTCTGCTCCTGGAACAGAATTCTGGTTTGGTGGTGTGAGGGAGGTCTAGGAATCTCTTTCCATGGACTTCCTCAGAAGAATCTGCTGAGTGGCCAAGTTTGGGAACCACTCCATTAATATAACATTGCATTTACAAAGAACTCTAGACTGCGACCAGAAGGACCCCACAGTCAATCAGTGAGCTAACACTGGCTAAGGGGACTTGGGCAAGTTATTTTCCCTAAGGACTTAAGACATTTTGCCTTCTTCCCCATGTTGGGAGTAGACAGACTTGTGTTGTCATTCTAATGGGAAAAAAGACACTAAACAAACTACACAAAGAACTGAATGTGATCAAATCCTTACACTGCAACCAATTATTTGCATTTTACCTCCCTTATACACTAGGCCCCTCAATGTAATTAAAAGTTCATCTTTATATCTCCTGTATTTTGTAGTATCCAACATAAGAGGAAGAATTAATAAATCATCTAAGAAAGAATGCTTATTTAATGAAGGAAGGTCCAGGAAAAGATTATCGGTGGGAATGATGTGATGAAGGCAGCAGAGCCTGTCCTGGCAGTGCCATCAGCTCAGGTACAGGTTGGGTCTCTTCTGTTCTCAGTCAGTCTGGTTCTAGGGCTTTCTGTTGGTTTTATGAGCTCCTTGCTACCTTTTCGTAAACTCCTTTCTTCCACATTAACCAGAATCAGTCTTGTTTGACTGATCAACTGTGGGTTCAAGGAAGCTAGAACTCTTGATAGCGCCCACACAGACTTGAGTGTGTAGGGGAGCAGAGCACCACTGGAAATCTGGGAGACTGAGTTAGTCAATACAATGAGGGAGTCAAGATTTCAAACACAAAGGAACAATGCTGAAAAGGGTCATCTTAGGGTTTCTACTGCTGCAAAGCGACACCATGACCATGGCAACTCTTACAGTTTACATTTTAGAAGTTTAAGTCCATTATCATCACAGTGAGACAAGGTTGGATGCAGGCAGACATGGTGCTGGAGGAGGAGCTGAGAGCTCTACATCTTGATCCACAGGCAACAGGAAGTGAACTGTGTTACTGGGCATAGCTTGAGCACAGGAGACCTCAAAGCCCATCCCCACAGTGACACGCTTCCTCCAACAAGGCCACACCTACTCCAACAAGGCCACACCTCCTAATAGTGCCACTCCCTATGGGGGCCGTTTTCTTTCAAACCACCACAAGGATGAACATAAACTCAGCACATTTATTTGCTCTTGTTTTACCTCCACTACCTCCCAGGAAACCAAATACAAAAACCAAAAAAAAGTTTCTACAAAATGCTGAAAAGGAAGTTAGGCATGGTGGTGCACGCCTTTAATCTCAGCACTCAGGAGGCAGAGGCAGAGGATATCTGTGAGTTCAAGGCCAGCCTGATCTACATAGAGAGTTCTAAGACAGCCTGGTCCACCTAGAGAGACCGTATCTCAAAAAAAAAAAAAATTGCTGAAAAGGAGCAGAGTGGAAGTGAAAATAACCAGAGTTAAAGTGTCTATGAGATGAGTGTACTGAGCAAAGTTTACATGGTCACTGAAGTGACTACTGATGTCACCCAAAAGGATGGTGGGATTTAGAGTGAACAGAAAAATTAACAAAGAAATGACAACATCTTTGATCAACAGGAGTAAGCTAGGGAGACACTGAAGAAAGTGACAGTGCAAAAAGTGACAGAAAATGGCTGAGGTGGTGTAATTATCAATGTTTTCTTTTTTTTTTTTTTTTTTTTTGGTTTTTCAAGACAGGGTTTCTCTGTGTAGCTTTGCGCCTTTCCTGGAACTCACTTGGTAGTCCAGGCTGGCCTCGAACTCACAGAGATTCACCTGGCTCTGCTTCCCGAGTGTTGGGATTAAAGGCGTGCGCCACCACCGCCCGGCGGAATGTTTTCTATCTTATGCAGAACCTAGATTTGAACACATTTACAAACACGCGACAGGAAAACAGAAGGGGACTATTTGGGTAAGGTAAATGGCTGAGAGTATAAGAACACCAATATGAGCAAAAGTCAATGATATACATATAAAAGGGTTGTAGGAAACCCATGATTCTGTAAACTAGCTGAAAATTAAAAGTTTTAAATGAAGGTACAAAAGAAAAATTTCTATGAGGATGAAGAGCAATAATTTTGAATTGAATTGTACCATGGTAGTACATAAATGTAATCCAAGAACTGGGGAGGCTTAGGCAGGAGGATTACAAATTCCACATTAGCCTGTACTACCCAGTAAAAGCCTGGCTCAAGCCAGGCGGTGGTGGCGCAGGCCTTTAATCCCAGCACTCAGGAGGCAGAGCCAGGAGGCTCTCTGTGAGTTCGAGGCCAGCCTGGGCTACAGAGTGAGTTCCAGGTCAGGCTCCAAAGCTACAGAGAAACCTTGTCTCAAAAAAAAAAAAAAAAAAGCCTGGCTTAAAAACATCTAAAATGTTTTAATTGGAAGTAAAATAACTAACTTATGGTCTTGAATTAAAGGAGACAGAGGAGGATGAATACCTTTCTTCAAGATGCCCAACAGTGTTAGCCCAGAAGAGAGTGCTAGAGTAAAAACAAAGAAATGTGGGGCTGGAGAGATGACTCAATGGTTAAGAGCACTGGCTGCTCTTCCAGAGGACCCGGGTTCAATTCCCAGCACCCATCTGGCAGCTCACAACTGTCTGTAACAGTTCCAGGGGATCCTACACCCTCACACAGACATACATTCAGGTGACATGCCAATGTGCATAAAATAAGTAAAACAAGTGTTTGTAAAGAAGTTTATTGGGGTTAGAAAAAAAATCTGAGGCTCCAAAGCTTCCATGAAAAGTGTTCAGGGTGGATGAGAAAACAGAGTGATAAAAGGCTAGTTATGTAAAGAGTGGAATATAAGAAAAGACAGTTGACCAGAGATAGCAAAAATAAAATGGAAGTTAAGCAGCTTGTTCTTTCCCTTTAAGCCTAGGCTTTCAAAAGTTCCCAACGTTTGCCCAGCCCCCTTTTACAACTATGGGCTCATGGGTGTCTCTTCCCTTCCCCCTTTAGTTGGTGAGATGTCTCTAGGGGTGTTCATCTTTGTCATCAAATACTGGGTGGTAAGGAATAAATAAGTGGTGTCTTAAGATTATAGGACTGCAGACTTAAGAAGAGCTGTTCTCAAGGGGCTGTAAGCAACCACTGCAAGAAACCTCACACCTGACTTGGTCTGGATATGATATCTTGACGTCTGAGCAGATACTCAATGGACTACAGACCATGAAACAGGTACTAGGAAGCTGTGTTTATGCAGTGCTAACAGCTCATTTGGGCTCACCAGGTAACTAGAAGTACAACGAAAGCCTGGCATCTCTGCTTTCATCGTGTGTCTATCTCCTTCAAAGAAAAAAAACAAAGAAAAGAGGGGAGGCCTGAGGCCTCCTGCCAACAGCCATACAAGAGAGCTCCAGAGTTCTGTCAGAGCCTCAGCCAGAAGCCTCAGCAAAAGCATGTCTAGAAGCTGTGTGAGGGAAATGGCTGTAGACTGCCTGCTGATGTGGAGTAACCAGCTGCACATTAATAGGTAACTAGTACAAGGGCTGTGTCTAATTTATTTGCTTCTGAAATATTTATTGCTTAAAGTTTTACTAAATTTGATTAGCTTTCCTTTCCATTACCATTTTCATCTGAATTTTTCATGTGTAGCACGAATTGTTAGAAGGTCTTATTAATAAAAACAAACCCGAGAGCCAGATATTGGGGTGAGCGCTGAAAGATCAGAGAAACAGAGCAAGCCACAGCCAGCCTCACCTCGCCAATTCCTCAGCTGATCCTGTTTCCCCAGACTGGAAGCCTCTGAGTCCTCATCCAAATGGATCTCAGCTGAACTGCTGCTAAAAGCCTAAATGTTTAACCAGCTCTAGTTCCTGGTCCTCACGCCTTATATACCTTTCTGCCTCCTTCATGTTTTTAGCTTTATAGATAGTTTGAAGCTTGAAGATGATTTTGTAGGTAGTATTACAAAGTGTGTCCTCACTCAAAACTACACTGTGTTCTACTGCTGCTGTTGTCCCCACCTGAAGAGAAACAGGGTCCAAATGAGCCTTAAGATAAACAGGGCTGGTTCCATCTTGTCATAGTGGGTTATTTTACTGCAAACAGCTTTTATAATTTTGAAAGACAAATTTTCATTTCTGAAAAAATTTATCAAGCCTAAAAACAGTGCACAGCCACAGACATGTCTATAAAAAGATGTCTGTCAACTGTGTCTTCTACTTTAGAGGAAAGCATCTTGCAGTTTTCAGCTCACTGGCAGCTATTTCCAGGGGGATTCTTTTTTTTTAGTGTG
Organism: Peromyscus californicus insignis; assembly: GCF_007827085.1. NCBI lineage: Eukaryota > Metazoa > Chordata > Mammalia > Rodentia > Cricetidae > Peromyscus > Peromyscus californicus. Next base: position 62,911,340 of record NW_026294436.1, on the reverse strand, counting down.
GTGTAAAAACCCAGTCATGAAATGTTAAAGGTCTTCTATAAACCAACTGATTTCTTCAATGATTCAATCATTGCAAAAGTCGGTTTAACAGCTTTCTTTACATCCTATATTATGGGATACAGCAAAACCTTCCTTGAAAGGCGAAAACTATATGGTAATAAGGAAAGGTATTGAATGTCAAGAAAAGGCATAGAGTCGGGTGGTGGTGGAGCACACCTTTGATCCCAGCACTCGGGAGGCAGAGGCAGGTGGATCTCCGTGAGCTCAAGGCCAGTCTGGTTTACAGAATGAGCTCCAGGACAACCAAGGCTACACAGAGAAACCCCATCTGGAGAAAAAAAAAAAAAGAAAGAAAGAGGAAAGGCATAGTTTCATCATGGATATTTGTTTACCAATTGAATAAATGTTAAGATCTTTATGAGTTTCCAAAAATTCTGTATCAATAATATAAAATTTGAAATAGCAAACAAACCCAGGCATCGTGGCACATGCCTGTAGTCAGCACTTGGGAGGCTGAAACAGGAGGATCATGAGTTTGAGGCAACCCAGGCCTTAAATTCCAGTCTAGCCCAACCTATTTAGGGAGAACTTGTTCCCCAAACAATAAAAATAGAACTGAATAAACAGGAAATAGTAAAATGCTGCCAAACAAGCCCTTCCCCAATTAACTAATATTCACACACACATATTGGCCATTGAAACAAGGTCTTCTTCCTTTTTTTTTTTTTTTTAATTTTATCCTGGTATGGTCAGACACTGGACAGCCAGGTTCCTCTGGAACATCAGTTAATGCTCTTAACCGCTGAGCCATCTCTCTCCTTGAAACAAGGTCTTGCTATGTAGGTCAGGCTGACCTAGAACTCTCTGAGAACTCTCTGTGTAGTCCAGGCTTGCCTCAAACTTAAGATCCTTCTGCCTTGGTTTCCCAAGTACTAGGAATACAAATCTGAACCACCATCATGCCTTGATAGGCAAGCTCTCTGCCACTGAGCTACTCCCCCAGTACTAACTATATATTTAATCAACCGAGTCCTTTAACTAGGCTACTTCATCACCTGTAAAATAAAATAGCATCTCATACACCTGCAGTAAAGGTTAAATAAAGTACATAAAATAATTAACATAAGATTTGCTAAGAGTAAACAAGTCCTTGGTGAATGTAACCAAAGTAATTACCAGAAAGACTAACACCGAAACAAAAAAACTGCTAAAAAGAAAATTCAGCTCCATCCCCTGATCTCCAACAAGAGATGAAGAGCTAGGGAAGAGAGCCAATCACAAATGAACAATGATATAACCAACCACCGTAAAATAGAACCAATGGAGCCACCATAAAAATGCTAAAGAAAGGGTTTTGGAAAGCTTCTAGACTGACAGGCACATCCACATATCAAGAAGATGGTGCACCACAATTCTACAGGGACTCCAGATCCTGGGGAAGAGCCTTAGAGGCCTCCTCTTTGTTTGTGTCCCTTATAACACCTTTTATACTAGTCTAGTAATCAGTGCTCCCATCAGGTCTGAGACTGATTAGAGCAAATTATCAAACTGAGAAGGGGGTGGTAGGACCACCCAACTTGTAACCAAGTTAGCCACTACTTGCAACTGGCATGTTTTCATGGTAAGTTTTGTGGCGCTATCACTCAGCTGGTGTAGTCTGCACTATTTCCAGTAGTGTCAGAAGTGAGTATATTGTAAACAACCACTGGTATCCACAAAGAACTAGAAGGCTGTTTGATATCGAAAACCCACACACTTGGCCTCAATAGTGCTGGGGAATAGAAATTTGGGGGTAGGGGGCAATCGAAATGCTAACAAGATTAAAGTGTGTGTGGTAATAGGTTAAAATCCAACCAGAGGGGGTATATGTTAAGTTTAATTTCAAAGACAGAAAGTAATGGTAGTCTACACAGAGAGCAGTCATAACCAAATAGAAGTCCAATCACCAAAAGGTACAGGAAAGATTCAAATAAGAATGTAGCTGAGGATTTTCTGATACTGACGTATCTGTGTACATATTCAAACACCTAACTAGGTGTTCAAAACCCTAGCCTGCAGAAATGAAGACAAGATAATAAGTCCCAAGAGAAGCATTTGCCATGAGAACTGTTTAAAGTATACAACAGAGAAGGTAAAGAAATGCCCTCAAGGTTAATTAACTGGAAAGTGTGTTACTGTCCTCCTTGACTCAAGTAATGCCAGCATCTATTCTAGACACACACTGTTTAAAAACAGCCAAGGAACCAATTCTTGTCTGTGTGGAGGAGGAAGTTCTTAGTGATTCATATTTTATGAATAACTTTATCCAAAGAGAATATATCAGCAAACACTCAGCCAAAAATATCATAAGTCAATCATCAGCTAGTTTTATACATTGTGCTTTTCTATGAAATGTTTATTGAGGGCTGGATATAGTTCAGTGATGGAGCACTAGCCTAACATGCATGAGGCCCTGAATTCAGTCCTTAGCGCTCGCACACATACACAGAGTATTAATCATCCACTTACAATAGATCCAATCTAATTTAAAAGATTGGCTACAATAAATCGTTAGGGATCAATGCTAAAACTCAACAGGGAGTAAATGATTCTGTAGAAACACCCAACAGCCTCCACTTCTGCCCTGAGGATAGGTCCTTGAAACTCAGTCTGACTCACACTAGAGAGGTGTTAACCCCTAGCTCTCCTCCAAGTACTCAAAGGCAATCTCAAAACATCTAAACTTCCTAGACTAAAATCTTCTCTGTCACTTCTGTTCCCACCTGTCCTAGCTTGGTTTCTGTTGTTGTGATAAAGACCATGACCAAAAGCAACTCAGAGAGGAGAGGGTTTATTTAGATTACAGATCTGGGGTCACAGTCCATCGAGAGAAGCCAAGGCAGGGCAGGACTGTGGAGGCAGGAAATGAATGAAGTACAAGCCATGGAGGACCACTGCTTACTGGCTTAGTCCTCATAGCTTGCTCAGCCTGCTTTCTTACAGCACCCAGGACCGCCTGGCCAGGAGCACTCCGCCCACAGTGAGCTGGGCCCTCCCACATCAATCATCAACAAAAAAAGGAACCACAGGCCAGTCTGCTGGGAGCATTTTCTCAATTGATATTCCCTCTTCCCAAATGATGCTAGCCTATGTCAAGTTGACATAAAAACTTGCCAGTCATAACATACTTAAAGGTATTTAGGAAAGACCTTGGTCTTTTCCAAAAATTTATATAATAAGAAGTTCAAGGGTTAAGATAATTTGCATGAAACATACAGATGGGTTATTTACTAATAATATTTGAACCCCAGATTCCTAAAACTCATCCCATACTTTGTGTTTCTCATCAAACTCACATTTAAATTATACTGTGTGAAATAATAAAATTTCCTCAGAGAGAATGGGGAAGATCTGAGGACTGACCGATGGACACTAGGCCACCATCACGCCGGTACAAGCTCTGCTGTGCCACCACAGGACAGTGACTACAGCTGAGGGGAAGGAGCTTGAGGTCACGGCAGTAACTGGACCAGGAGACAGACGTAACCGACTCTAGGCAGGAGCTGCACTGCGCTGTCCCCGTTTTAAATGCTCCAATGGCTTCCTCTGGATCGAGACAGCCGCTGCCCCAAGCGTGGCCTGGTTTCAAGGAGAGCTGCCTCTGCCTGTGCTGTGCACCTCACTGCACAGCCTCTCACCCTCACCTTCCCAGTGCGGCCCCACTCGCCCGCCTGCTTAGCTCCCCTAAGGAGCCATTTTCCTTTCTGGCTTTGGGCTTTTATGAATTTGGGTCTTTGTTTTGCTTCAAGCTTTTGAATTTCAGCCAACTGCTTTAAAGCAGAAGGAATACCACACTGAAAGCCCCTGAAGTAAGAAGTTACATCCGTGCTCCTCTGCTGCAGCCTGACGTTTTTGAACAATTTATTCCACATGTAATTAAAGAATTACATAACTCTGTAATGGTTCTCTCAACAGTAAGTAATCTCAAAGAGGATAAGGCACATCTTTTATTCCTCACGAGCAGTGCTCATACATTAAGCACACTTACAGAGTGCTCACTACACAGGAAGTTCCTGTTACATGTTCTGTCACCCACTGCATGAAGCAGCTCTGCCACACTCATTTGACATGTGAAAAATCAGAACACCGGGGTTCCCAGCTCATAAATTATACCACAGAGTTCATGTTCTGAGCTACTAACAAGTATTATTTACAAGTGTAGGATGAATAAATACATGCCCAGGCTAGAATGTTGCTTATAAACTAACAAATAAACCAGGCGGTGGTGCCTCAGGCCTTTAATCCCAGTACTTGGAAGGCAGAGGCAGGTGGGTTTCTTGAGTTCAAGGCCAGCCTGGTCTAGAGTGAGTTCCAGGACAGCCAGGGCTACACAGAGAAACCCTGTCTCTAAAAAAATAATAATAATAACCTAACAAATAATTCACTCCCCAAAACAAAGCATACATAAACATGTAGCCAAGAGGAGAAAACAAACAAACAAACAAACTCTGGAAGAAAAAAGAGCGCCTAGTTTGCTTTGCTAGAGAGTTCTGACTATTTTAAAACAATCAAGTAAGGGTTTTAGGTAAAGAATTCATACCCAGATAATCAGCTTTTCAGCATGATAAATGAAACAAGTAAATTAGTTAAAGATACAGATGAAGAGGAACATGTGTCAAGAGACCCTGGAGGGGCTAAGGATGTGACTCGGCAGAGTACGTACTTGCCTTGAGTCCACGAAGTCCGGGTTGACCTCCCCAGCACTGCATAAACTAAAACTATGGGAAGTGGAATGTGCCTGAAATATCAGCACTTGGAGGATAGAGGCAGGAGGATGAGAATGTCAAGGTCATCCCTGACTATATATCAAATTCAAGGCCAGCCCAGGCTATATAAGACCCTGTTGAAGAGAAAGAGAGACAGACTGACTGACTGACTGACTAACCAAGAAAGTCTGCATGCTGCACTTTAAGGCTTATCATTTCTCTGCCATATAAGAAGCTGGCCCCAGCCAGGTGTCCCAGCACTCAGGAGGCAGAGGTGGGCGGATCTGTCTAAAAACAAAGCTGGTTCCAAGGAGAGGTGAGAACCGCAGAGACATAAGGAAACCATAAATTTCTAGTGACGGGAACCCTGTCTGAACCAATCAATGTTGACACTATAACAAGGAAACCCAAAGGTATTACTCAGACCAAATGAAACCAGAGGTCAGTCAACTACATGCGATGTGGGATTCTCGGCTGACACCTATACTGGAAGAAACGAAGTAACAGGCATTACTGACAACTGAGGAAACTGAAGACAGAAATGTGCCATCTGCTGTATGAAAGATGGTAATCATCCTCTGACACACCATCCCCTCCATCAGCTATGCCAGCCATCTCCTAGTTCTGTCTCTAAATAAAAGAGTTTGAAGGGTAAATTTTCTCTTTGTTTAGTGACCTAAAACAGGAAGAACGGGTATTGAATGGCCTCAGAAGTACGCACAAATGCTTTATGTATGATCAACAACTGCTTTGATCAACAACAGGACTTCGGTTTGTTTTTTTCCTACCCTCAGACTTCATGTCAAGCACATACAAGCACATACTAGTAATCACCAGGCCCTAAAATGCAAGGTGCTTCAAGCCACTTTCTCAGCATTCCCATGCCAGGCATTGTGGGTGCTGGAGACATGAGGACTAAGAAGAGTAGCACGAATCTTAGAAGGTCTTATTAATAAAAACAAACCTGGAGCCAGGTATTGGGGTGAATGCTGGAAGATCAGAGAAGCAGAACAAGCCACAGCCACCTCACCTTGCCAATTCCTTAGCTGATCCTGTTTCCTCAGACTGGAAGCCTCTGAATCCTTACCCAGAATGAATCTCAGCTGAACTGCTGCTAGAAGCCTAAAAGCTTAACCAGCTCTAGTTCCTGGTTTTCACGCCTTATATACCTTTCTGCTTCCTGCCTTCACTTCCTGGGATTAAAGGCATGAGTCACCATGCCTGGCTGTTTCCAGTGTGGCTTTGAACTCACAGAGATCCGGATCTCTGCCTCTAAAAGGCTAGGATTAAAGGTGTGAGTGCCACCATTTTCTGGCCTCTGTCTGTCTAGTGACTATTCTGTTCTCTGACCCCAGATAAGTTTATTAGTGTTCACAATATATTGGGGAACACAATATCATCACAAAGAAGACACCCCTATCCACTAGGAGTGATGGTGCATACCTTTGGTCCCTCGCTGGGGGGTGGGGTAGAGGCAGGCAGGCAGGCAGGCAGGCAGAGTTCTGTAAAGTTCTCCAGGCTAGCTTGGTCTACACAGAGAGCTCTAGCACAGGCGGGACTGCACAGAGAGACCCAGTCTCAACAACAAGAAGACAGGAGGAGGAGTCACCATCCTCATCACAACATAAACAGGTGGAATTCTCTTTGCTTTATATTTGAGGAATCTGAGGCTCCTTAGGTTTCTCACCTAGACTAAGATGAGATGGTTATAGCTGGAGAAAGATAACATACAAATCCAGGTCTCCCTCCAAGTCTCACCTTTGTTAACTGTACTATCCCACAGCCTTTAGCACATAATCAATAGTTCCTAAGAAAAAATATGTACACATACATATAAGTTCACTTTTAATTTCTCCATTTCCTCTATATCAATTTTTCTTTTTTTTTCCTGTGTGTGTGTGTGTGTGTGTGTGTGTGTGTGTGTGTGTGTATTATATCTATGCAAGTATGTGCATGTGTGGAGACCAGAAGAAGACACTGGTGTCCTGTATCACACCCTGCCTTAATCTCTTTAGACAACTCAGGGTCTCATTGAACCTGGAACTACGCTGGCAGGCAGCAAGGCCCAGGGATCCTCCCGTCTCTGCCCCCAAGTTGTACACATACATGCAGCAGTGACCTGCTTTTCACATGGGCCCTGAAATGCAAACCCAGGCCCCCTGCTTTTCTCTGCCTCCCAGTTGTACATGTACATGCAGCAGTGGCCTGCTGTTCATATGGGCCCTGGGGTGCAAACCCAGGGCCTCTCGCTTGTTCAGCAAGAACTCTTACCCATGCAGTCACCTCTCTAGCATCTCAATCTAGAATTATAAATGTTTTGGTTTCAGAGTGGTACCATACAAAGAATTAAAAAAAAAAAAACCATAAAATATGTAAAACCTCCTCCACAATTAAATTAGAGTCATTTTTCCGAGTAATGTTATCAAAGGGTACAAAATATCAAGTAATAATTTAGTACAGCCAGGAGGTGGTGGCGCACACCTTTAATCCCAGCGCTTGGGAGGCAGAAGCAAGAGGATCTCTGAGTTGGAGCCCAGCCTGGTCTACAGAGTCCCAGCACAGCCAGGGCTACACAGAGAAACCCTGTCTTGAAACCTCTTTCCTCAAAATAATAATTTAGTAGACAAAAATAATTTATTTTAAAGGGAATGTGTTAGAAAAACTGATACTCCTTCCAAAGCTCACTGGTCTGCCAAAAGTCAGAATCCTATACCTAAGCAGTTGGTTTCCGGGACATGGTTCTAATTACAGACAGAAGATCCTGCTGGTGCTGTGTACAATTCTCCAGGAGACATGAACAATGGGATTAAAGGGTCCAGCGAATTGACAGCTGCATCAATTACCCATTTAAACAAACAGAACAAACCAAAGGAAAAGATTTTCAAACAAAACCGATCAGGAAACTTCAAAAAATGATAAAACTTCAAAGAGAATTTTTTCACATCACATTTCATTCTTTCAGTACAAAAAAAAAAAAAGATAAATGACAAGGCGATTCTTAATTATCCACTTGACTGGGCAGATACTGCACACCTCTGGATGTGTCTCAGCTTTTCCAGGGACAACTGGATCTTGAGGGCACTAACCTAATCCATTTTAATCCAGGGATAGATTCAAATATTTGAACAGAACTGTGAAGGGTGAGGTCTCACGGATGAAGTAGGATGCTAGGGGGTGTGCCGTGGGGTCTTGTGTTGGCCCTGGCTCTTCCTATTGGCCCTCTTTGCTTCTTGTTTTCCATGTGTGTTTCTTTTCCCCCCGCTTACCGATGTCACCTTTTGGGAGGGCAAAGCCAATGCCTGCCTCATCTTTCTATTCACTAACGTTCCGACTTCATGTAAGGGCTAAAGCCCCACCTGCCCAAAACCAGAAAACTTCCTGGAATGCTGGGGGCTGTTGTTCTTGAAAGACAACAAGTCACATGTTTTCACTTCAATAAACAAGGTTGGTTGCCCCAACTGCACAGGATGTGCTTGATCAGACACAGGCTGGAGATACGTAGGTAGGAAGCATGTCAGGATGTATGCTTGCCCCCATTGGACAAAGGCGGAAAGTACAGTAGCCTTGTGGGTTTGACCTTTATAGGCACCTGACTGGCCTAATTCACCACCATTTCTCTGAGAATCCTGGATATGGGATCTGGCTACTGTTCACCTTCCTGGTCAGTAGTTAATAAAGTTTGCTTCAGTTGGTCCATCGTGGATTAGGTCTTTCTTCTCGAAATTCTCAGGTTCAACACTCACCAGACTACTTTCCATCAAACAAGCTTTAAATATACAAGAACTTGAACACATGAAATATGAAATCCAGCTTTCAACAGCCATTACTTGTACAGTTACAGACAGAACTGTTTCTTCCTCTAAACTTCTTTTAAACAGAAAAATGATTTGTTAACTAAAGAACCAGGAATTCTCTCCTTCCTTCCTTCCTTCCTTCATTTCTTCCTTCCTTCCTCCCTCCCACCCTCTCAATCTCTCTCTCTGTAGGGATAAAAATTGTAAAATTCGCCGGGCGGTGGTGGCACACGCCTTTAATCCCAGCACTCGGGAGGCAGAGCCAGGCGGATCTCTGTAAGTTCGAGGCCAGCCTGGGCTACCAAGTGAGTTCCAGGAAAAGGCGCAAAGCTACACAGAAAAACCCTGTCTCGGAAAAAAAAAAAAAAAAAAATGTAAAAATCGGGGTTGGGGATTTAGCTCAGTGGTAGAGCGCTTACCTAGCAAGCACAAGGCCCTGGATTTTGTTCTCAGCTCCAGAAAAAAAAAAAATTGTAAAAATCATGCTTGCTTGTCATGGTGGCATACTCCTTTAATCACAACACTCTCTCAGATGCAGAGTCACATGGATCTCTGTGAATTCCAGGACCAATCAGAGCTACAAGGTGAGACCCTGTCTCAAAATAAATGTATTTTTTAAATTGTAAAACCAGCAGTATAGTGCAGTGCTACCCTAAACAAGTCTTAAAAAAAAAAAAAAAACTAACCTGTAAATTTATCTCCTAATGATTTTTTCCTATTATTTTCTTTCTTTTAGGGGGTGGAAGGGTATTAAGAATCTAATTAAACAAAAATAAGCTTCCTGGTGGAGCTTTTTATCTGAATCATTTTTTCTTACGGTATTATTTTGATCATATTCTTTCCCCTCCCCCCAAGCCTCCCTGATCCTCCCCCACCTTCCTACTTATCAACTTCATATTCTTTTTTTCTTTAAAAAAAAAAAAAAAAAAAAGGTGGATACTTTTCTTAGAACGTACCTTTCACTCCTAAAGCAGCACCACAAAACCGTAATACATTAGTAGGTAAAATCTATACTACAATCCCGGCTTCTGAGATTAATTTTGCCATGTATAAATCTCAATTTCCAGTTATCAATAAACAGATCTCTGGCACAGCCTCATGTTTCCCTGCTGATTTTCTGTGATCACCATGACGATGGATTAAACATCGCCTGTAAATATTAGTTAACTACTTTGTTCCAAGCTGAGAGAGGAGGGGCTAGGGGTCGCCAGGGTGTGTTGTGAAAACTCAAAAACTCTAACAAAGATGGAGTATTGCTTTCACTTCTATGTTTCACTTACTATTTTGGGGCTTGCTTTATTTATTTGTTTGTTTAGCGGTGGTTTTGTCAAGTATCGTGTAACTGCTGTTGGATCACTAGATGCTAACCAGGGATCCGATTTTAAGTCATTCCGCTGGGTTAGAAACAGCTCGAAAGGTCTTGCGGTTCAACGCGGATCATCGATTTTGAGGGTCCCCGGAGGCCTCTCGCGGGTCACTGCAACCTCGGTCCCCGGCACCCGCGGGGAACCGGGCCAATCTGGGCGGCCCCGAGGGGTCCCGGTTGGGTTCTCTTGGCGCCCTGATGAAAGCGGTTATCTGGGTATCTCTAGCGGGAGCCGGGCGGGCGAGCACGGCCCAGCGTGACCTCGAGGCCAGGCTCTGCCGCCTGGCGGAGGAGGCAAGATGGAGGCGGCCAGCGCCTGGGGCCGCGCTGGGCGGGGTGACGGCGCGACCGACCGCAGGTGGATCCCGCCAGGCTCGAGCGCCAGCTCGCCTCCACCGGCAGGCCGCCCTCCCGGGTCCCCACAGCCCGGACCGCGGCCGGCGCCCCCGGAGGGCGTGGAGGGGCCGGGAACAAGGACGCCATTATGAACCTCCCCTGCGGGGGCCACGGCCGCGGCCCGCGCGGACCTCGGCGGGGAAAGGGAGGGAGGAGGCCGGCGGGCGGGCGGGCGGGGCGGCCGAGGGCGGAGGCGGCGGGGCGGAGCCGACGGCGGGGACGCGGGCTGGCGCCGCTCCACGACCCACCGTCTGCCCGCCGCGGGGCTCAAGATGGAGGCCTCGCTGCGCTGCCCCCCAGTCGCGGCTGCCGCCCCGTCCGCGTCCCTACCTGTGCCTTCCCGGTCCTTCTCCTCCGCCATCTTGGTGCGGAGCCCGTCGCCCGGGAGATGCCCATCCCAAACCCTGCGGGCCGCGCGGCGGGGCTCCCCCTTCCGCCCGCGGCCCGCTCCGCGTTCCCCCCCGGAACCGAGGCCGGAGTGCTTTAGGCCTAGGGGAGTCCTGGATGAATTAAGGTTCCGGAGCCCGCCCTGGCCTGTGTGTGACTGTCCCGAGAGCTAACGCACACGGCGCTCCCCCTCGGAGGTCTGCCTGCCTCGTTTGTTTATTTGCTTTTAAAATTTTGTTGTTGTTGTTGCGCAGAGCTCGGGTGCAGAGCGCGCGGCTCCCCCCGTCCCATTCGCAGCCGAAAGGCCGCGCGCCCGCCCGTCCGCCCGCCCGCCCGCCCGGCAGGTCCTGTGGGTCCCCTGGGTCGCCCTCTAAGCGGAGCCACTGCGCAGCCCGGGGAACTGGAGCGAAAACGGACGTGGGCGGCTGCCGGAGGAAGCCAGGCCTCTCTCCAGGATCGCGGGAGAGGACTCGCTGTAGAAAAACATGTGCAAAATAGGCACAAAACACTGCGTCGTCAAGGCTGCAATTCTGATACAAAATAGTGTTCTCATAGCAACTAATAAATTGCCGGTCTGGTCTCGGTATGACACACGTTGATATGTTGATAGAGCAATTTGGCGTGACCTCCCAATGAGAATTTTGAATCCTAGGTTCCTGAGAAACTTGGCTATAATGTTTTGTTGTTGCATGGGTAAGGCCAACAAACTTGGATATTTTCTTTTTTACAAACACTTTTAAAACGCCTGACAATGTGGCTCAACTGAATATCTAGTTTTAATCCTTAATGATATATCAGGGCATGTGTGTATTCATTTAAAAATTTATTATAAAAGTAACAGCTAAATGTTGAGGCCTTTGCTGGGCGGTGATGGTGCACGCCTTTAGTCCCAGCACTCGGAAGGCAGAGGCAGGCGGATCTCTGTGAGTTCGAGGCCAGCCTGGTCTACAGAGCGAGCTCCATGACAGGCACCAAAACTACACAGAAACCCTGTCTCAAAACAAAACAAATGTTGAGGCCTTTAAAATGCAAGGTATTCATATTTAAATTTTTTTTTTTTTTTTTTTTTTTTTGGTTTTTCGAGACAGGGTTTCTCTGTGTAGCTTTGCGCCTTTCCTGGAACTCGCTTTGGAGACCAGGCTGGCCTCGAACTCACAGAGATCCGCCTGGCTCTGCCTCCCGAGTGCTGGGAATATTTAAATTTTTAATACTGGTTTTTCTTAACTGAATTTCTGCAATCACAGTGAATGAACCTTCAAAGCAGGCCGACTGTATTCTTCATTAAAATGTTTTTTCTATACAAGATAACTATTTGATGCAGTGTCTGGCATTACACCGAAAATAATTACAAACTTGAATAATCACGAAATGGTTATTAGGAAATACTTGTGGGATGAACTAAAGTATGCACAATAAATTTAACACCCCAAAATACAGAAGAGTAATCAGTACTCATATTAATATTTACATTTCATGTGTTCCCCTTTCTCTCCCTGGAGATGAGCAAGTGTGAGGTGGAAGAGAACTGACCATTCCTGATTGCAGAGGATCCTAAATGTCGCCTGCTCCCTAGTCTGTCTCTACCTCTTCCTCAGTGGTCCCATAGATCCAGAGCTTCTTAAAATGGTCTATAGTGCTTCGATTTACTTGTTTCTACCACATACATTTCCAGCTAGTAAAGTTGTGCTACACTGGGACATTCTGTCTGGAAATGTGTGTGTGTGTGTGTGTGTGTGTGTGTGTGTGTGTGTGTGTGTGTGAGAGAGAGAGAGAGAGAGAGAGAGAAGTTTGTGTCTTTGTTTTAGTGTTTTGTAATAGAAAGATTCTAGGTGCCCAGGCTGGTCTTAAATTCCTGGATTCCAGTGATACTCCTGTTTCAGGCTTGATAAATACTTAGAACTCCAGACGTGCACATGCCCACATCTAATTTGAAATAATACAGGTCTTAAAAATGAAGACAAATTATTGTTCTCAATGACTTTTCCACGAGGCTCAAATTCAGTAAAATTACTATAAGACAGGTTTTCCTTTTACATATTTTTATAACAGTAAAAGTATTAGCAGCACATGGTAAACAAAATGGAACTCTTATATAAGCATTTGTACATATACCCAGTTAACATTTTAAAAGTTGAACAGAGGGCTATCGCTCAGCCCTTAAAGGCTAGGCTCACAACCAAAAATTGAGCAGACTTCTCTACAACCCCCCTCCCAATATTTTGTACAGTCTACTAAACTATTCAATAAAGTATTTCATTTCAGTTATTTGAAATCATATCAATCTGTACTTCTTTGAATTCCTCTCAACTATTTAAAATAATACCATCAAATTAGCTGTGGAAGATCACATTTGTAGTCTCAGGAGACAGAAGCAGAGAGATCAAGAGTTCAAGGTCATCCTCATCTAGCAGTGAGTTCAAGGTCAAAATATGCTTGGAAAGTTTATTCAGCAGTAAAAGGCGCATGCTTACCATTCATAAGGCCCTGGGTTCAATCCCCAACACCAGTAAAAAGACACCACAATAAAAAAAATGCTTGAATGAGCTACATGAGACCCTGTCAAAAACCCTTAAATGATTAACTAAAAAACTGTTGAGCTAGGTTTGGCAATTCACACCTATAGTCACAGCACTTGGGAAGCTGAGACAAGACTCCTGCCAGTTTAAGGTCAGCATGAGCTATATACTAAGACCCTATATCAAAAAGCCAAATTTAAAAAAAGTGGCTGGGCAGTGGTGGCACACACCTTTAATCCCAGCACTCGGGAGGCAGAGCCAGGTGGATCTCTGTGAGTTCGAGGCCAGCCTGGGCTACAGAGGGAGTTCCAGGAAAGGCACAAAACTACACAGAGAAACCCTGTCTCGAAAAACAAAAAAAAAAAGTAAGCTAGCCTCCGAGTTAAAGACAAAAGACAGATCTTACCCATATCCACAGTACCTAGCCTCGTTGGAGCATATTTTAGGTACTTAGTATAATTTTTTAACTGGCTAATTAACGATTTGACATAATGTCAAATTATTCTGGAAAACGTCCCACAGTGATGATTTTCCATAAAAATACAGGTTTGTTCCCTGAGGACTAGCTTTCATGGTACCAGAAGGGGCAGTACAAGCTTTCAAAGGAGGGGGGCAACCAACAGTCCTACCCAGCTATGATGTCTATGAACCATAACGGACCAGCATGGCATAGTAACCCTAAGAATAAAGGGTGGCATGTATACCATGGTGGCAATCAACTGCTCTCTAGTTGGACTTAAGTAAGACCCACTGAACAAGAGGGAAATCATGCTTGGTACTGGAATCCTAGCCAACCACCCAGAGCTAGTGAAGTCATGGTCCTGGAGAACTGTGGTGGTTTGAATAGGAATGGCCCCGTAGGCTCATATATTTAGATGCTTAGTCATTAGGGAGCGGTGCTGCTAGACAGGATTAGGAGGTGTGGTGTTTTCCATACGTACTGGCCCTCATAGACTCCTGTGTTTGAATGCTTGGCCCGTAGGGAATGCCACTATTAGGAGGTGTGGCCTTGTTGGAGGAAATGTGTCACTGTGGAGGCGGGCTTTGAAGTCTCATAGATGCTCAAGCCATGCCCAGTGTGACAGTTCACTTTCTGTTGCCTGGGGATCGAGATGTAGAACTCTCAGTTCCCTCTCCAGTACCGTGTCTGCCTGTATGTTGCCTTGCTTCCTGCCGTGGTGATAATGGACTAAACATCTGAAACTGTAAGCAAGCCCCCAGTTAAATGCTTTCTTTTATGAGAGTTGCCTTGGGCATGGTGTCTCTTCCCAGTAATAGAAACCCCTAACTAAGACAGAAGCTGTGAGCCGGGCAGTGGTAGCACACGCCCTTAATCCCAGCACTCGGGAGGCAGAGCCAGGTGGATCTCCGTGAGTTCAAGGCCAGCCTGGTCTACAGAGCGAAATCTAGGACAGGCACCAAAACTACACAGAGAAACCCTGTCTCCAAAAAAAAAAAAAAAAGACAGGCCCTGTGGCCTTTTTGGAGTAGCTGTGGCCTTTTGGAGGAAGTGTGTCACTGGGGGTGGGCTTGAGGGTTTCAAATGCTCCAGCCAGGCTGTGTCTCTCTCTTGCTGCCTGCCAATCCAGATGTAGAACTCTCAGCTACCTCTCCAGCACCATGTCTGCCTGCATGTCACCATGCTTCCTGCCATGACAATAATGGACTAAACCTCTAAACCTGTAAGCTAGCCCCAATTAAATAGTTCCCTTATAAGAGTTGTCATAGTGTCTCTTCACAGTAGTAGAAACAAAAGCAGGAACTTTTGAAAAGTTTTAAAGAGCTTGCAAGGAAATCCACTGCTTTTGTTGTTGTTGTTGTTTGTTTGTTTGTTTGCTGTTTCTTGTTTTTTCAAGACAGGGTTTCTTGTGTAACAGCCCTAGCTGTCCTGGAACTCGCTCTGTAGACCAGGCTGGCCTTAAACTCACACAGCTCCGCCTGCCTCTGCCTCCCAAGTGCTGGGATTAAGGGCGTGTACCACCACTGCCCGGGTACAGGAAATCCACTGTTGTAAGTGGATTTCATATGAGAAGAAACACAGCAAGATAAAGCCCTTCTCTGTGCTGAGATTCATCTTCCACTCGGAGGGTCTGCTTTTCCAATGCTTCGCGTGCACACAGTGCTAACCCCACAGTGCTCACCGCTGCTACAACCTGCTGCGTGCGTGCGTGGTAAGCAGCTGCGTGCGTGGTAAGCAGCTGCGTGCGTGGTAAGCAGCTGCGTGCGTGGTAAGCAGCTGCGTGCGTGGTAAGCAGCTGCGTGCGTGGTAAGCAGCCTACTTTACTTGACGCAGCCGACCACCTTTCAGCTCGCCCTTCTTGGTTCCCACCTTGCCATTATGAAGCCTTGCTAAGCAGATGTGACCTTCACAAATTGCTGGAGCTCCAAACACAGGACAGTGAGAAAGGGGCGCCTACTACTCTGGTCTAATTCCAGCTTCCGAAGTGTGGGCACGTCCCTTCCCTTGATGATTAACATCAAGAATGTCCATGTCACCCCTACCAATAGGTCAGTAGTCTGACCCTGGGATCTCAGAAGAAAAGTCTTACCAGACGACAGCAGAGGCGGCTATGTGCATCACTCAGGAGTATATCAAGTGCTAAACATGCAGGAACACTGGTGTACACCCAGAACCATATACTCAAATCAACACACCAAGGGCTGGATCCGTGACAGAGCTAGAAGTTAAAAATAGTTCTTTTCCGGCTGGAGATGTCCCAGAGCTGGTAGAATGCCTACCTAGCATGGACAAAGCTCTGAATTCCATCCCTAACATCCTATAAAGCAGGTATGGTAGTGTATGGGCACTAGGAAAGTAGAGGGAGGGGGATCAGGAGTCCAAAGTCAGCCTTGAAATTGAAGGCCAGCCAGGGCTATAAGAGACCCTGTCAAGATTCGTTATTAAGCTATGTGAAATGCTTTGCATACACTATGCCTTTTCATCTTTATGAGGTTGTTCACACTCCTGCTTTACAGGTGAAAGATATCTTTATATAAATGGTATGCTTGTGATATTGTAGGTAGTTAGGTGTCTAGTCTAGATTACAGCTCATCTGGGCTCTGTTTCTCTTTTATAACTGTACCATTGGGAGGTCCTACTTAGTAGCCAGAATACTTAGAGAAAAATGTTAAAGGAAAAGAAAGATTCTCTACAGAATTAGTCACCTCTCCTTGTGGGTTTTTTTTTTTTTTCTTTCTTTTTTTAAATGTGCTTCAAAACATGAAGCACAGCATCTGGCAGAATCTCTTAGAGACATTAAAGGAAGCAGACAGGGGCGTGCTCCTTGTCCTGCCTGGACCGATGATGATTTAAATGAAAGGCCTGGCCAGACGCTGGCTCCGCTCCGCTCTCCATCTTGCTGCTGACTGAGATTTCAGGCCTCTGTCATGAAGGAGGACTGAAAGTTGTAGCTGTGGACAAGAATATTTTCAGAGCCAGAGGTAGCTTCAGTGTTTGGAGACGGTGGACACAGGAAGCCAGGCTGTGGGCAGCTTGAAAGCAAGCCTTTGTAGGAACCGCACTCTACAGGAGCAGCCACACCCCTAGCCTTTCTCCCAAAGCAAGGCTCCTTCTGCTTCTCTTTAAAACACATGTTGACGCAGAAAAATGACTGGTTAAGTCACGGCTCCCACGGCTCCAGTCCCTAAGCAACAACTTTCGAGGACTCTTAGCTAAGTCTCTGTCCTTTATGCGCTGACAATGAGACCGTCTGACCTGAGAGCCCGCTGCTCTGCCTGCCCGGCTCGAGCAGGCGAAGCTCAGACAGAAGCGGGGCGGAGGTGGATGTGCCCAAGGAGTTCAACATCCATGGGACTCTGCTGATCCTTTCCTCCCCCAAACTCCCCATAGTTTCCCACTCCCTTCCATACAAACACCAGGACACTCTAACATAGTAACAATGGGGCTGGCGAGATGGGTCAGGAGGTAGAGGAGTACGCTCCCGAGCCTGATGGCCTGAGTTCGATCTTTATAATTTAGGTAGGAAGAAGGAAAGAAACGATTGCTGCAAGTAGTTCTCTGACCTTTATAGGAGGACACTGTGGAGCACATACACACACCACCCCCCACATACAATAAAAAAAAAGTACAGTTATTTTAAATAGTAACAATAAGTCTGGGGGGGTGACTCAGTAGTAGAGGACTTGCCTAGCATTTTATGATGCTTTGGGTTTGATCCTCAGCATGGGGAGAAAAAAAAAAAGAGGATGAAAGGAAGAGGAGGAGGAAGAAGAAAAGGGAAAGGAGAAAGAAAGAAAAGGTAAGAGAGGAAGAGGAGGAGGAAGAAGAGCACCTCTGGGCTGGAGAGATGGCTCAGCTGTTAAGAACCCTGATGGCTCCTCCAGAGGACCCAAGTCTGATCCCTGACAGCTACATCAGGCAGCTTACATCCACCCGGAACTCCAGCTCTAAGTAATCAGAGGCCCGCTTTCGGCTTCCGTACTTAGCAGACCTTGAATGAAGGGTGGCAGCGGACCCAAAGATTGAAGAAATGTCTGTGCCTGCCTACACAATAGCTTCTTCCCCCTCTAATGTGAAAGTGGAAAGAAAGTAAAATCACACTGCTGATTGCCTGGGGGTTGTTTTGTTGACTGCAGCTCTGTGATGGTGTAAACAAGAAAGGCTCCATAGGCTCCTACATTTGAATACTTTGTCCCTAGTTGGCGGAACTGTTTAGGAAGAATTGAGAGGTGTGGTCTGGTTGAAGGAGGTGTGTTACTGGGGGTGGGCTTTGAGGTTTCAAAAGCCCAGTTCAGGCCCAGTCTCTCTCTCTCTCTCTCTCTCTCTCTCTCTCTCTCTCTCTCTCTCTCTCTCTCTCTCTCTGCCTCCAACTTGTGGATCATATGTAAGCTCTCAGCTACTGCTCCACCACCATGCCTGCCTGCCTGCTACCACGCTCCCTGACATGATGGTCATGAACTTACCCTGATACTGTAAGGAAGCCCCCCATTAAATGCTTTTTGCTATAAACCTTGGTCATGGAATTTCCTCAGAGTAATAGAACAGGTAACTAAGACAAGCTCCAAATAGATCTTTGAAATAAAGTTTCATTTATGTTAACATTTATAATAAGAGATAGAAAACTAAAAGATTTGTCTTATGGGGCAAAGAAATCCAGGGGTGAATCCCAATACACTGTTTATTAGTTCCATCACTTTGCTTTGGTTTTATTTGCTTGCTTGTTTGTTCTGTAGTGATGGCAATCCAACTCGGGGCTTGGAGAATGCTGGGCAAGTGCTTTATCCCCAAGCGATGCCCCCAGCCTGGCTATAAACACTTGGATGCATAACTTTTTCTAATGTATGACTTCAGTTTCAGATATGGACACAATCTACAGTTCTCCCTTGACATATTGCTGGGTTTAATTTCTTTGGACTCTGTCCACATGGCCCTCACATGACTCCAGGGCCAGTAATCCTAATATGAGGAGTATCTGCTAGTGTTCTAGGCAGAGGAACCATGCCAGCGCTTCACATGGGTGGCCTTGCTTCATCATCGCAATAGTCTGATGAGGCATTCCGCACATTAAGGTGACTCCTAAGTTAAAGATGAGGAAACCAGGCAAGAGAACACAAGACAACTTCTTCAAGAAGAAAATCGGCTTTATTTACCACTCAGTGCCCCCCCCCCCCCCTACACACACACACACCAGCCTCTCCTGAAATTCTGCTCAGAATCTCACTCTGGGATTTTCTTTTCCCTCTGCTGTTTCAAGCCTAGAGACTCAGCTTGCTTCCCTCTCAAGGAGGAAGCATTGTTCATTCCACAGGGCAAGGAGAGATGCTATGAAGGAGCTAGGTGTCTAAGCTACCTAGCTTCCACTCTCCTAGCTGCCCTTAACTGCAGCTAAATATCTTGTTTTTAATATTTGAAAGTGTTGAAACTGCTGGTCTACAGGGAAGGGGCTGGTGTGATAAGATTTGCAGATGTTATAAAAGTTCTGAGGGAAAAAAAAGCCTGGTGTGGTGGCGCACGACTTTAATCTCAGCACTTGGGAGGCAGAGACAGGCAGATCTCTGTGAGTTCAAGTCCAGCCAGGTCTACAAAGAGAAACCCTGTCTCGAAAAACAAAACAAAAAAAGTTCTGGAATCTTAAAAAAATTTCACAGGTATGGCACCTGACTCAGAAAGTTCTTGACTCTCTGAGATGGTAAGGAAGGTGTCCTGAGCCCATGTGCATACAGCTCTTCACTCTGCTATCTCAGGGTTGACAAGACTATTGTTAATTTTTCTACTCTAAGTTTGTGAAATAAATAATGAGACTCTTGAAGGACGAAGGGGAAATACTTTAGATAATGTAGCTGGATCCTTTTCTCTGTCCCGCTTGGTCCAGCAAAAGCTTATAAAATAATCACTCAGAGACTTAATTAATATTAATTACAAACTGTTTGGCCTATGGCTCAGGCTTATTACTAACTAGTTCTTACATCTTAAATTGACTCATTTCTATTAATCTATGTATCGCCACGTGGCCAGTGGCTTACTGGTCCTTTCACATTTTGCTTCTTGGGTGGTCCACTGGTGTCTCTCTTGACTCCGCCCTCTTCTCCCTGAATGTCTGCTTGGATTTCCCACCTGGCTGTATCCTGCCTTGCCATAGGCCAAAGCAGCTTCTTTATTAACCAATGGATAAAACATATTCATAGCGTAGAGAATGACATCCCACAGCAGAACAGTGATATATAAATATAAGCAAAATAAACTCTTTCCTCCCCAAGGTGCTTTGGCGCACATTGTATAATGACAGAGCCCATATATTGTGGTGATCCCATAAGATTATAGTGGAGTTTGGTATGGTTTGGATATGAAATGTCCCCCAAAAGGCTTATGTGTTAGAGGCTTGGTCACAGCAGTAAGAAGTCTGACTAACACAGAACTGAAAGTTTCCTGTCACCTAGTAATGTGTAGCATGATACGACACACCATGAGTATGATGACAGGGTGATACTGATGTAAATAAATCTACAGCATGCAAACAGTACAAAGGTACATCAATACAATTATATAAGTGCATAATCCTTGATGATAATATCACTGGTTTGTGTATTTACTGTTCTTTTACATTGTATTCCAACTTATAAACAAGTTTACTGTGAAACAGTATGGGTTATGTGCTGTGGGATGTTCTGTATGCTGTGAATATGTGTTGCTCTGATTGGTTGATAAATAAAATGCTGATTGCCCAGTAGCCAGGCAGGAAGTATAGGCGGGGCAAGCAGACGAGGAGAATTCTGGGAAGAGGAAGGCTGAGTCAGGAGTCACCAGCTAGACACAGAGGAAGCAAGATGTGAAGGCAGAACTGAGAAAAGGTACCAAGTCACATGGCTAAACATAAATAAGAATTATGGATTAATTTAAGTGTAAGAGCTAGTCAGTAATAAGCCTGAGCTAATGGCCAAGCATTTATAAATAATATTAAGCCTCTAAGTGATTATTTTTATTTATTTATTTATTTATTTATTTATTTATTTATTTATTTATTTATTTATTTATTTATTTATTTTTTGGTTTTTCGAGACAGGGTTTCTCTGTGTAGCTTTGCGCCTTTTCCTGGAACTCACTTGGTAGCCCAGGCTGGCCTCAAACTCACAGAGATCCGCCTGGCTCTGCCTCCCGAGTGCTGGGATTAAATGCGTGCGCCACCACCGCCCAGCCGTGATTATTTTATAAGTGGCTGCAGGACCTCAGTGCCGAGCAGGACAGAAGAAAACTTCCAATTACAGTTATGTGGTATTTGGAATAAAAAAATGTCTTCCATAGGCTCATGCATTTGGTTCCCAGATGGTAGTGCTGTTTGGGGAGGTTATGGAACCTTCATGAAGTGGAGCCTTGCTGAAGAAAGTGGGAACACTTTTAAGCCTGGTCCCACATTCTCTTATCTCTACTTCCTGTGTGAGAATGAAAATAGGACCCACCAGCTTCCAGCTGCCACTGCCACCTAGCTTTGTCTGTTGCCATGATTTTCCTGTCATAGACTCTGTCCCTCTGGAACTGCAAGCTAAAATAAACTCTCTCTTCCTGAAGTTGCTTTTGGTCATGGTTGTCTTAGTTAGGGTTTCTACTGCTGTGAAGAGACACCACGACCACGACAACTCTTATAAAGAAAAGCATCTAATTGAGGTGGTGGCTTACAGTTTCAGAGGTTCAGTCCATTATCATGGTGGGACATTGGCAGCATGCAGGCAGATGTGCTAGAGAAGGAGCTGAGAGTTCTACATCTTGCAGGCAACAGGAAGTGAACTTTGTGTCACACTGAGCAAAGCTTGAGCAAAAGAGACCTCAAAGCCCGCCCCCACAGTGACACACTTCCTCCAACAAGGTCACACCTCCTAATAGTGCCCCTCCCTTTGGGGGCCATTTGCTTTCAAACCACCACAATGCTGTTTATCGCAACGATAGAAATGTAACCAATTCAGGTTTTAGCAATAGAAGCAGCATACATCTTGAGTTTACTGTCTCTCCTCCTCTGGCTAGGCAGGAAGTGTAGGCGGGACAAGGAGGAGAATAAAGCTGGGAAGTGGAAGGCTGAGTCAGAGAGACACTGCCAGCCGCCATGATGACAAACAGCACATGAAGATGCTGGTAAGCCACGAGCCATGTGGCAAGGTATAGATTTATAGAAATGGATTAATTTAAGCTGTAAGAACAGTTAGCAAGAAGCCTGCCATGGCCATACAGTTTGTAACCAATATAAGTCTCTGTGTTTACTTGGTTGGGTCTGATGGCTGTGGGGCTGGCAGGTGAGAGAGATTTGTCCTGACTGTGGGCCAGGCAGGAAAACTCTAGCTACAGGCATCTTCCTTCTCCACCACGGAAAAGCAATACACCCATGTCATAACAAGGTCTGAAGAAGGCACATTCCACACAATGCGATGAAAGCCCAGGCATCACACTTTACCAGATTTCTTGGTTGCATCAAGATGCCCTGTGGATGGATTGTGTCCCGTTCATTAAGTGATTCGTATGTAGCAATAGACAGATACATGAATAATGTTGTAGTGCTGGGGATGGATTCAAGGTCTGCCCCAAGCATTGTACTCCTGAGCCCCTCACCCCCCTACCCAAGGACACATGAATTTTTGTTGTTGCTATTGTTTAGACACAAGGTTTCATATAGCCCATACTGGCCTTCAATTTGATATAAATCCTTCGGCCTCCACATCCCAGATACTGAGATTACAGGAGTATTCTACCTCACATACACTGAGTTATTTATTTGCTATGTATAATAAACAATCAGGTACTAAAAAGGGAATTTCTGTCAGACATCTTGGCACTCACCTACTATAATCCTACATGGTGGATGAGGGGCAGGGTGGCAAGGTGGATATAAAGGGCAGGAAGATCATAAATCATTTGTTTATTCATTTGTTTGAGACAAAGTCTTACTATGTAGCCCAGGCTGGCCTGGAACCCACCATGTTGACCAATCAGAGATCTGCGTGCCTCTATCTTCAGAGTTCCGGGACTAGAAACGTGTAATACCACATAGGCCAGATCATAAATTTGAGGGCAGCTTGGATTGCATACTGAGACTGTCTCACATTCAACAAAGTGGTTTGCTACAAAGACAACCCAGTATCATTTTTTGATTTAAACTTGGGCCAAAAATAAAGATTGAATGCTGTACTTTACCTTGACTGCGCAAGCCCAACCTATGATCATGGTCACTTAGCAAATAGGAATCAGTTGAGGCTAACATCCTGTGGTTTAGAAGCTAACTTCTCCATAAATACAAAACCTTTCCTACATGAGTTTAAATACCTACTCAGAATGAAGGATCATAAATAGCTTCTTTTAAATGCTTCTTTTTCCATTTGAAAAAGATTGTAACCCTGTCTTTCTTTGTGCTTTTTATTTTTAAAGAAGTATTTTTTTTTTAATTTTATGTGTGGGAATGCTTAGCCTGCATGTTTGTATGCATGTACCACATGTGTGCAGTGCCCACAGAAGCCAAGAAGAAGGCTTCTCATCTCTTGAACTAGAGTTACGGATGGTTATGAGTTGTCATGTGGGTGCTGGGAACAGAACTTGCGTTCTCTGCAAGGGCAGCAAGTGCTCTTAACTACTGAGCCATCTCTCCAGCCCGTGTTCCTGAATTTTAAAGGAATGGTCTCTATATGAATGAACCATATATCATGTTGCTCAAGACACTCTTTTTTTTTTTTAATTTATATGCATTGGTGTTTGACCTGCATGTCTTTGTGAGGGTGTTAGATCCTCTGGTACTAGAGTCACAGCTTGGAATTTTTTTTTAATTATTTATTTTTATTTTATGTGCACTGATGTCTGCATGAGGGTATCAGATCTTGGAGTTACACGCAATTGTGAGCTGCCATGTGGGTCCTGGGAATTGAACCTGGTCCTGTGGAAGAACAGCCAATGCTCTTAACCGCTGAGCCATCTCTCCAGCCCTCAAGATACTCTTAAGGCAGCTCTTATTTATTTTTTCCTGAGACAGAGCTTTGCCATGTACCTCCAGCTGGCTTAGAACTTGCGGTACAGCTGAGGGTGGCCTCAAACTTGCAGCAGTCTCCCCACCTCAGCCTCCTGAGTTTGGGATTACAAGCGTGCACTGCAAGTTTTAGCCTCCTTTCTGTTGCTGTGGTAAAATACCCAACCAAAGCAAGTCTAAGGGAGAAGAGGTTTATTCTTCTGACGCAGTCTAACACCGAGGGGAAGTCAAGGTGAAAGGACCCAGAGGCAGTCAATCACAGCCACAGTCAAGAGCAGAAAGAATAAATGCACCCCTGCTCAGATCCATCTCTACCTACCCAGGACCCAAACCTAGGGAATGATGCCGCCCTCAGTGGGCGGGTCTTCCTACCTCTATCAAGCAATCAAGTAAACCCCCCACAGACACACCCACAGGCCTAGACTTAACCTCAGTGAGACTCTCTTCCCCCTAGGTTGTGCCAAGTTAACAAAATTAACCATCACAAAGCTCAGCCTGTGTTCAATTCACAACACCTACATGGCAGCTCACAACCGGCTATAATTCTAGTTCCAGTGGATCTGACCTTCCTCTGGCCGCTGCCAACATCACACACACACACACTATACAGACATACATGCAGGCAAAACACCCATATACATAAAATAAAAATTTTAAATACATATGGAAAGCAAGACACCCAATGTCCTACTCACTCAGCTCTCAGGGAGTAAACCAAAGACACCTCAGCCAAGCAACTGTTCCTGTGGCACACATTCAAGACATTGCTATTCCAGCCAATGCTCTGGTGTGAGTTTAAAATGGTCCTGGCTGAGCGCTTCCCGTTTTGAAGCCATCCTCCCTTTCAAGTCCATATCCCATATTAGTTACTTTCCTTGTCCCTATAACAAAATATCCAACAGACACCTTAAGGAGCAAATATTACTTTGCGTGCACAGTTTCAGAGGGTTCAGTCTGTTCAGATGGGGATGGTGTAGCCGAGAAAGCAGTCCACATCACTGCGGGCCAGAGGCAGAGAAGGAATGCTCACCCTTGGCCTCCTCTTCTCCTTTATTCTTTACCTCAAGTAGTCAATAGTACAGCCTCTATTACTTTCAGAAGGCTGTAAGATCTAATATTAAGGGTCCTGTGTGCTCAGTCCATATGTAACATAGAGGAAGGACTCACAACTTACTCTGGTTAGTCCCCCCCCCCCCCCAACTTATCATTCTAGAAAATTGTGCCAAAAAGTGGGGTCCCTCCTCTGAAGACCAGTTTGTATTGACCAAACGCAGGTAACTGGACTCCAAATTTTACACTAGTAGCCACTCCACTCTCCAGTGTTTGTAGCCCCAATTTTCTTAATCTCCACAGCATTTTACAAGTATAAGCCTCTTTCAAACTCTTTTTTAGGAGGAAATAACGTTCATAAATTTGTAAATCAGTTTTGCCCTAGTCCTTCTGTAGGACTTTGTTTCTTTTTAAATATGGAATGCTTCATGAATTTGCTTGTCAGCCTTGCACAGGGCCAGGCTAATCTCTCTGTATTGTTCTAATTTTAGAACATGTGCTATCAAAGAGAGCACTCTAGGGTTTTTTTTTTCTTATTCTTTTTATGGCACCCAACAAATTCATTCCTTAAATGTATCTGCTTTTATCTGTATTTTTATGGGAGAATTTTTTTTTTTTTTGACAGGGTCTCACTGTGTAGCTCTGGCTGTCTTAGAACTCACTATGTAGATCAGGCTGGCCTCCAATTCATACAGATCTGCCTGCCTGCCACCATGCTTGGCTCAGAACAAATTTTTTTTTATGTTGCTATTACTTTAAGTTATAATACACATCCATCTGCCATATTCTGCAGTGTGGGGGGCATGTTTTAAGATAGGATCTCTGTGAGTTCAAGGCCAGCCCAGTCTACAGAGTGAGTTCCAGGACAGGTTCCAAAGCTACACAGAGAAACCCTGTCTCGAAAAACCAAAAAAAAAAAAAAAAAAAAAAAAAAAAAATCTCACTCTGTAGACCAAGCTGGCCCTGAATACACAGCAATTCTCCCTCAAGTTCCCAAGTGATGGAATTAGAGGCATGTGCCACCATATCTGGCTTTGTCATTGTCATACCTCCCTCCCCCACCCCCTCACCCCCTCACACACACACACACACACACACACACACACACACACACACACACCCGCCACCCCACTCCCGAGATAGGGTTTCTCTGTGTAGTTTTGGAGCCTGTCCTGGATCTCACTTGGTAGTCCAGGCTGGCCTCGAACTCGCAGAGATCCGCCTGGCTCTGCCTCCTGAGTGCTGGGATTAAAGGCTTGCACCACAGCCGCCCCACCTGCCATTGTCATCTTGATGGCCATAGGATAAGATAATGTGGTCTAAGGGTATACATTTGATGGCTCTCTCATTTAATAATTATGTCCACAGCTGAAGTACCCTAAAGACAGAGAAAAAGAACCAAGTGCTCCAAAGAACAACTTAAAGGGAAGAGACTGAGTGAGAACTGGAGCTCCAGTTTTTGTTGTGTGTAGCCCTGGCTGTCCTGGAACTCACTAGATAGCCCAGGCTGGCCTCTCTCACACAGAGATCTGCTTGCCTCTGCCTCCTAAGTGCTGGGATTAAAGGTGTGAGTCAGCAGCATTTTTTGAGAGGCCGCTGAGGTTTTTGGGAGTGAGTACCTGGCACAGTGAACAGAGTTCTCATCTGCCATGCCAGTCAGTTCTCAGGGTTTCAAATGACAGAAGAGCAGTGTTAACACAGCTCTCCAATCCACCACTGCGAACTGAGCTCAAGGTTATCCTCCTCATCCAGCTATTAACCAACCTAGCTAGCCATGTGGACATCTGCATCTCAAATGCTTGAAACATTAATTATTCCTGTTGTTGGGTATGTCAGCACACATCTATAATCCTATCACTTGGAAGGCTGAGGCAGGAGCATTGTTGTGAGTTTGAAGCCAGCCTGGTGTGCATATCAAGTTTCAGGCCAGGCGGCACCACCACACAGGGAGACCTAGTCCTTTTTTCTTTTCTAATTACATAAGTAAATAAGTCCTTTCTCCTCCACTTAAAGATTTTTCAAGGACCTGAATATTGCTGTACCGTATCTATGTTAGTATCAACCCCCAACATTAAGAAATTTGTGCATAGTACCGCAGATAAGTAGTAATTTATTATCTTAGTCTGTTGATTTGCATATGTATGCATATGCATGTTCTTTCTGCTGTGGAAAAGGGACAGACTGAAACTCAACCAGAGATGGGTTCATTTCAAGCAAATGCATAGTCAGTTCGCTCGGGCTCTTTTTCAGTGGCAGCCACCACCACTGCTTCCCATGACTTGATATGGAAGATTGGATTTCTGTTCTTGCTCTGTTTGGAGTCTATTTTTAACTCGGCCAACTGACTTAGTAGGGGAGCCATGTGAGAGCTACTATTTTTAAGTAAATAATAATTGTCCCTGAAACCCACTAACAGAAAAGCATTGTCCTTCCCTCCAATAAATAAATAAGTAAATAAATAAAAAATAATGTAAGCCTGTATTTAAGACCTCCTCCCTTCTTCAATAAATGGCATTTGGCATTAAAAAAATTAAAATTAAAATTAAAATTAAAAAATAAAAATAAAAAATAAAAAAAAGGAAAAGCATTGTCCCACCCTACTGTACATGTTGCAGGGTGTAAACTACTTGTTTGTTTGTTTGTTTGTTTGTTTGCTTGTTTTTGAGACAGGGACTCTTGTATCCCCAGCTGTCCTTGAACTTGCTATCTAGCTAAAGATATGCTTGAACTTCTGATCCTCACATCTCCATTTCCCCCTCCCCAAGCCAGGAATTTGCTACCACACCCTGTTTTGTAAGCTAATGGTTATAAAAAATAAGTACTAGGCAAGCAAGGTGGCTCCCGCCTTTAACCCCAGCAGTTAGGAGACAGAGGAAAGTGGGACTCCATGAGTTCTGGGCAAGCCTGAGTTTCAGGCCAGATAGGACTACACATGAGACCATCTCAAAAATAAAAAAAGAACACTTACCGAACCCCCACTGTATGCCTGGACTGTGTACTTGCATACATTTTCTCCGTTAATCTTCACAAATGAGTCTGTGTTGGCATAGACTTCTTGCCTTATACACACATTCAAACCCTGCAAAAGAAAAAAAAATTACAACACAGTGGGCATGAGTTCAAATCCTATCCTTGCCGCTTGCTGTCTAGATGAACTCGGGCAACCCACCTGAGCCCTTTGAGTCTCAGTCAGCTCTTTCAGCTGTTCAATGAGGGCGCTACTTCCTTGCGGGTTGTGATGTTCACTGGGTTCCGAATAAGTCAAGCACTTTCACACAGAGTCTGGTGCGAGCAGCCACACAGAGCAAGCAGTTACTGTGCGAGACGACTCAGGAGGCAAAAGCATTTGCAGCCAAGCCTGATGACCTGAGTTCAGTCCCAGTCCCGGCAACCCACGAGGAATGGAAAGAAGTGACCTCTGAAAGCTGTACTCTGACCTCCAAATATGTGCCAAATAGACAAACAAACAAACAAATGTATGTTTTGGTTCAGTTTTTGAGACAAAACCTTACTATGTATCCTCTATCTGACCTAGAACTTACTATGTAGACCAGGCTGGCCTCAGACTCACAGAAATCCACCAGTCTCAGTCTCCTAATTACCGGAACTAAAGGTGTGTTCCACTAAGCCTTACCCATGTATTTTGTTTTTTAACTTTCTGGTGGATTAGCTCTACTGTGCTGCCCAGGTGAGGAGCAGGGCCCAATTTAGGTATTTTGGAGATAAGTTCATTCTAAGTATCCCACCACACCCAGCAAATATAATTTTTTAAAAAGTAATTTTGGGGGCTGGCAAGATGGTTCAGTGGTAAAGAGCACTTACTGGATTCAGTTCCCAGCACCCACTTGGTGGCTAACGACTGCCTATAACTCCAGTTCCAGAGGATCTGACACCCTCTTCTGGCCTCTGTGGGGGCTAACAGGGTGTGGTGGCACATACCTTTAATCCCAGGCTTCAGAAGCAGTAGCAGGCAGATCTCTGGTTTGAGGCCATCCTGGTCTGCAGACAAAGTGCCAGACCAGCCAGAATTGAGACCTTGTCTCAAAATTAAAGAAAAAAAGAAAGAAAGAAAGAAGGAAGGAAGGAAGGAAGGAAGGAAGGAAGGAAGGAAGGAAGGAAGGAAGGAAGGAAGGAAGGAAAGAGAAAGAAAGAAAGAAAGAAAGAAAGAAAGAAAGAAAGAAAGAAAGAAAGAAAGAAAGAAAGAAAGAGAGAAAGAGAGAAAGGAAGGAAGAAAATATTATGTCTTTTTTTTTTTACCATCCTGGAAAAAATTTCAAAGACTTTGAGAGACAAATGCTAGAAAAAGGCTCACTTTGTAGCTCCTTGAACTCCAACCTGGGTAATTTCAGTTTGAGTGGCAGGAGGTTGCTCCAATAACCCAGTGTGGCATTTGAACAATTGTCAGGTCTTCTAGTGGGTCCATTTGCTCCAGAGGGCCCTCCGACAGCTGCCAGAGTGTCATGAGTGAACGCTGGTAGTCATTTCACAGAACAGGTGTAGCTTCTCCTGCTGGCCTGGACACAGCTTATGAAGCAGCAACCCAGAGCTGACCTCTGAGGAAATCTCTCCTGGCTCCATTCGTCTGTGTCCGGTTAACCCAAGAGGGATTACATCCAGCCTACTACATTCTCTGAGAGACTAGTTGGCTGCTTTCTGCATCTAGAGCCCAGAGCTCTGCTGGGCAGCCTGGAGCTTTACCTGGTGACTCCCAAGTTTACCCCTCAATACCCACAGAGGAAACAGATTCAGTCCACCTTTCTTGTACTCAATCAGCACCTTACATGTAACCTTCTTAACTATTTGCTATTGGACAGCCATTTTAGATATTGGTAGGGTTTCTTCCTTCAAGGCAGAAGTTAAGAAATTTTGACTGCTTAGGCTTGTAGGTGGAGTTTTTCTGTCCCACCAGTCAGGTCTGTCCTGCCAGCCAGCTCCCAAATAACCACACTGAGACTTATTATTAATTATAAATGCTCAGCCAATAGCTTAGGCTTGTTACTAAGTAGCGCTTACATACATATTTCTTTCCTTTGTTTTGTTCCCTTTATTGTTTGTTTTTTTGTTTTGTTTTGTTTTGTTTTTCAAGGCGGTTTCTCTGTGTGACAGCCCTGGCTGACCTGGAACTTACTCTATAGACCAGGCTGAACTCACAGAGATCCACTTGTCTCTGCCTCCCAAGTACTGACTATTGGCCAGTCAGCCTTTTATTAAATCAATTAGAAGGTACACTGGCAAAGACACATCTTCACAGTGTACAAAAAGATTATTCTATAACATAGGCTGGTGAGGAAGGAGGCAAAGAGTCTTACATATACTGAGAACTACTTTATGTTAGAAACTTCACAAGGGAGAGACTGCATTGCCCCAGGTAGACTGGGGAGAATTTTCTTCCCCTCCCACTGGGGTTGTTTCCCAGAAAACATGGTTTGCAGTCTAAAATCTAATCAAATTCCAGGCATGACCGTGCGTGCCTACAACCCCAGAACTAGGGTGAAGAGTCAGGTGGATCCTGGGAGCTGGCTGGCCACACAGCCTAGCCTCAGGTGAATTTCCGGTTCAGTAAGAGATCATGTCTTAAACGAAATAAGGCATGGAGAGATACAGGAAGACCTCTGACATTTTCCTCTGGCCTCCACATGCATTTGCTGGGGTGTACGTACATGTACCCCCAACCCCCCACAAAAAACATAAAACAAATAATTTTATATGACAAATAAGTAATTTTCTTTTGATTATCCAAACACACTTAAAAATGTATGAGTCAGCTTCCATCGGGTGCCAGCGTAATCCATGCCTTTACTATACAATACACTTAGAAAGAAATATTTGCAGAGTATAGTTCAGATTTCTGGCCCTGTTGCTCTCAGATACTACTGGGCTTTCGCAAGCTGTTACCATATTGCTGAGTGTTTATTCACTCCTCAAAGCAAGGATTTGGGCTTTTGTATTTCACTTCTGGTACAGGAGATGGGAACCAGGGCCTCCTCCCTGCGGGGCAAATGCTCTACCACTGAGCTAACCCAGCTTAGGCTGCCATCCTCTGGCATTTTGCAAATCACCTCACACAGTCTCTGTCATAATGAATACTTCAGAGCAGTAGCTGGGGCAACAAAAATCGCAGCAATGTTGTCTAACATGTCAAAACTGGAAGTGTTCCCCAGGTAAGTTTTGCATAAAATTTTACAAACTGGAGAACTTTTGATTTGCCGCATAAACTAAGTGATCTAAGAGATGTTCAGAGACGGCTGGTATCTTTTATCCCTTCCTCTTGCGTATAATCCCAGCAAGAAGATCAGAAGTTCAAGGTCATTCTCAGCTACATAGCAACTTTGAGGTCAGCCTAGGCTACAAGGGATCCCATCTCAGAATAAAACTAACAAACAAATACAAAAAAAGGGATAGGGTTGTACCTCTGTAATGGAGCGCTTGCCTAGCAGCACTCACAGGGCCCCAAGTTCAATTCTTAGCACTGAAGAAATAAAAGAGAGAAAAAAGTTAGAGATCTTAAACATTTGGACCAGCAAAATGGTTCAATAGGAAAAGGCACTTGCCATGCAGAACTGACAATCTGATTCTTATCCTGGAACACACATAAAGGTAGAAGAAGAGGAAAATGCATTCCACAAAGCTGTGTTCCAACTTCCACATGCAAGCTGTGGTGTGCATACCCATACACACACACACAAATTTTAATTTATTTTTTAATTAATTAATTAATTAATTTATTTATTTATTGTTTTTTTCGAGACAGGGTTTCTCTGTGTAGCTTTGCGCCTTTCCTGGAACTCACTCTGTAGCCCAGGCTGGCCTCGAACTCACAGAGATCCACCTGCCTCTGCCTCCCGAGTGCTAGGATTAAAGGCGTGTGCTACCACTGCCTGGCTTAAATAAATTTTAAAAATAAACAAGAAAGCTCCGGTCTGGAGTTGGGTATGGTGTGTCAGGCTTATACTAAGAGCTCTCAGGAGACTGAGGCAGGAATCACCAGTCAAAGGTCAAGCTGGGTTACATAGTGTGTTCTTGTCTAACAAAAAATCCCACCTTCCTCTGACTGGTGGCCTACCCATTAATCCCAGCACTCAGTAGGCAGAGGCAAGTGGATGCCAGCCAGTCCAAGGTCAGTCTGGCCTACATATCAAGTTCCAATCGTGAGAGCCTAAGACCTTTTTTTTTACAGTGTCAGGGAGGGGATAGTTTTGAGACAGGGTTTCTCTGTGTCACCCTGGCTGTCCTAGAATTCACTTCATAGACAGGCTGGCCTCGAACTCACAGAGATCTGCCTGCCTCTGTCTCCCAAGTGCTGGGGTTAAAGGCGTGTGCCACCACCACCACTCTAGAGCCTAAAATCTTGACTGCCTTGTGTATCAAGGCAGTTGTTGTGATAAAATACCACACAAACGTGACTTATGGAAGAAAGAACAGAACGTTGGTGTTTTGTTTTGGATTTTGGTTTTGGCTTACAGTTCTATAGAAGTAGGAGTCCATTATGGCAAGAAGGTATAGCAGCGGACAGCAGAAGCAGGAAGCCAAGAGATCACATCCCCAACCAGAGGCAAGATGCAGAAAGAGCAAATGGAAAGTGGGGTGAGACCATGAACTCTCCAAGGCCACCCTCAGTGACATACTTTACTGCAGCAAAGCTGCACCATCTCCCCAAACCGTCCCACCAGCTGGGGGTCCAGTGTTCAAATAGAGCTAATGGAGGACAGTTCTCATTCAAACTACTGCACCTTGTATTTGGAAACCTACCTCTCCTTGATGTCTACTCACATCTTTTCAACTGGTCCAACCAATAGTCTAACTCAGCCTGAGCAACCGCTGTTTGTCCAAGGTTCGGCCTACGCGACACTCCAATTCCTTTCTGCTAGGATTCACCATCCCTTTAATGAGTCTCAAGGTAAGACCAAGTGTCCCACTATGATGCCAAAATGCCCACATGCTGTAGTTTAGGTGCTGAATGTCCCCCAGAGGTCAGGGCTCAAACTCAGGCTGTGAGGCTTGGCAGCAGGCACCGTATCCACTGAGCCATTTTGCAGGCTCACTTTCAATTGAAAGGTGGCAAGTGAACTCATTCTGTCCTGTGGAAGTTTTAAAGTCACCTCTCCTGCTTGTCACCATTTTCTGATCATTTTCTCTGTGGCATTTCAATGTCTATTACTATATGGAGACAGTCACCACTACTTCCTGACTTGGAGATTTTGTTCATTTCATATTTTCCTTCCTGGAGCTGAGAGTGGTGGCACATGCCTTTAATCCCAGCACTCAGGAGGCAGAGGCAGGTGGATCTTTGTGAGTTCAAGGCCAGCCAAGGCTATACAGTAAGACCTTGTCTCAAAAACAAACAAGCGGAAACCAAAAGTAAATTAAACTTTAAAAATGAAATAAAAAGAAAGAAAAACGAAACATCTTTCTTTGTACATTTTGTCAACACTTTGTTTTATAGTTTTCTTACAGTTAACTAATTATTTTATATTCCCTTGTGGTGTTTTTTTTTAAAGATTTTATTTTATTGTTAGTGTGTGTGTGTGTGTGTGTGTGTGTGTGTGTGTGTGTGTGTGTGTGTTTGTGTGTGTGTGTGTGTGCATGTGTGTGTGTTTGGGTGCCCTCAGAGGCTGGAAGAATGAGTCAGATCTCCTGGAAAACTATAGTCACAGACAGTTGTGAGTCACCAGATGTGGGTGCTGGGAACTGAACTCTGTCCTCTACAAGAGCTAAAAACTTAATCTTAGCTCCTGAGCCACCTCTTCAGGACCCCTCACTCTGATATTATTAGTTAGTTGCATATGCAGATGTTATGCTCAGATCGAGGGGACCCCCAAAAGACCACCACAGAGACCGAATCTGGTATGTAAAAGCAAAGAACCTTTATTACCTTCAAACTCAGAGGCTTGGTCTCTCTGTCCATCCGACACAGTGGTGAGAGCAGAGAGCCCTAAGCCCAGGCGGGGTACAGTTTTTATCATAGCAGAGGTTGGGGTGAGAGGTTTTCCAGGGTTCAGGGCCCTGATTGGCTGATATTTGTCTAGGGGTAACTGTAAAACAGAAATAGATGTGTGCTAGACTCAGGGACATCTGGCCATCTTATCTAACCTTATCTAACTGTTGGAATGTTTGGGATGTCAGATACTTCCCCTTAGATGCAGGTCCTCCCTGGGTGGGGTCAGCTTATGGCTTTTCCTGGGTCTGGGTGTTGCCTGCCAGTAAGCCTGTCACAGAAGCTGTGTCTGTACCTCTAAGACTGTCATGGCAGCTGTATGGTCAAGTTGTTTTGGGACCCCTCTACACAGAATCTATCTTTATCATGATTGTTTTCTAAGATTTAAAAATGTTTTTAGCCGCCGGGCGGTGGTGGTGCACGCCTTTAATCCCAGCACTCGGGAGGCAGGGGCAGGTGGATCTCTGTGAGTTCGAGGCCATCCTGGGCTACCAAGTGAGTTCCAGGAAAGGCGCAAAGCTACACAGAGAAACCCTGTCTCGAAAAACAAAACAAAACAAAAAAAAAATGTTTTTAGCCATTAAAGTTTATGCTGTAATAGCAAATGGGATTCATAAAGACATCAGATCCAACATATTTCTTGTTGGAAGAGCGTGGTGGTCCGGGCATGGTGGATAGCACTCAAGAAGGTGGATGTCTGTGACTCTGATTAACATAATGATTCCCAGCACCAAAACTAAAACAAAGCAAAACCAAACATGTCAGAATCAAATAGACCCACACATTCTCTTCTTCGACTTTATTTTTTTAACATATTTATTTTAGGAGGTGGGGGCTGGTGGCTACACACACTTGCCATGGAGTTCCTAGTCAGAGAATCGGTTCTCACTTTCCACCACATGGGACCCAGGGATAGAACTCACTCAGGTCATCAGGCTTGGCAGCAAGCCCCTTTGCCACTGAGCCATCCCACTGGCCCCTCATACATTTTCTAACCCGGTGTAGAGATAGCTTCCCAGCTTCCTGTCCAGTGGTACTTCGGTCCTGCTTCAACCCTTCCTCTCCGGAAGCTAGTTTAGAGGAAATCCTGAATGCTTCTACACTGCGTGGCTTTTCTCAGACTGTCCCTTCAACCCCACAGCCCCCTTCTGGGCAACATGCAATCGCAGCCGTTTGTGGCAGGCATAGCCATTCAGAAAGGCTTTCTTGTGAACTGTCACTTACTTGAGAGACTTTCTATCTGTGGTTAAAACCTGTAGCCAGGCTGGGCGATGGTGGTGCACGCCTTTAATCCCAGCACTCGGGAGGCAGAGGCAGGTGGATCTCAGTGAGTGTGAGTTCGAGGGCAGCCTGGGCTACAGAGCGAGTTCCAGGAAAGGCTCCAAAGCTACACAGAGAAACCCTGTCTCAAAAACAAACAAACAAACATACAAAAATCTGTAGCCAGGCTCCTGGGTTCCGGTTTGCCACTTAATTTGCTATGGAGCCCTGGACAATTAATTTAATCTCTCCTACAGGATCCTTATCTTTGAAATGAGGGTGATTTTTTTCGAGACAGATGACAGCATCTTATTTCCCAGGGTTATTTTTGAGATTTACAGCTTTTAGGTTATTGGCAGACACACACATGCTATTTCACACGAAGCTTATTTCTGTTAGCTGTTGTTTCTGGGACACGCCCACCATCAAGCACCAAACAGCCTGGAGGGTCTGAAGTCAGGCTTTAGATCTTGACGCTGAGGTTCTGAGGTAATAATACCTTCCACCATAAGACGCTGTTATTCCACCTGCCGAAATGCTGGGCTGGGTGTGCAGGCCTGTCATCTCTGCTACTTTGAGAGGCTGAGGCAGGGAGATGCACATTTGAAACCAGCCTGGGCTACAGAGTGAGTTCAGTCTCGGCGATTTGGTGAGACACTACTGCAAAATTAAAAGGAAAGGCTGGGGGTGTAGCTCAGTGGTCAGGCCCTGCTCAGTATGGACTAGGCTCTGGCTTCAGCCCTTAAGGCCATTTTTAAAAGGTAGGGGAGGATCCCCCTCTCTATCATCTTTCCGCAACCTTGTAGGACTTTAGTTGACTTTCAGTGTATTTCATTAATTACAAGAGGCATCATTAGGCCTGGGGAGATGGCTCGGTCAGCAAAATGCTCGCTGAGCGAGCGTAAGATCCCCAGAACTCATCTAAAAATCCAGGCTCCCACTGGAAAAATTAGGACAGGCAGATCCCTGGAACTCACTGGCCAGTCAGCCGGGCCTAATCAGTGAGATACAGGCCCAATGAGAGACCCCAACTTAAAAAATAAAGTGGAGCCGGGCGGTGGTGGCGCACGCCTTTAATCCCAGCACTCGGGAGGCAGAGCCAGGCGGATCTCTGTGAGTTCGAGGCCAGCCTGGACTACCAAGTGAGTTCCAGGAAAGGCGCAAAGCTACACAGAGAAACCCTGTCTCGAAAAACCAAAAAAAAAAAAAAAAAAAAAAATAAAGTGGAGAGCAACTCAAGAAGACAATGTCAATCTCTCTCTCTCTCTCTCTCTGTGTGTGTGTGTGTGTGTGTGTGTGTGTGTGTGTGTGTGTGTGTGTGTGTGTGTCTCAACAGAAGATCAGAGTTCAGATCCTAGAACCCACGTCATGAGGCTTATAACCTATAACTCCAGCTCTGGGGACCTGATGCTCTCCTCTGGCCTCCACTGGTACCCACATACGAAAGTCATACGCTCAAGCAGACATACACACATACACATAAATAAAATAAAAATAAATACGTTAAAGCCTCAAATAATATGGAGGAGTTGCTTCTGGAATCTACTGTTGATCTTAAATGGGAATGGAACAAGCCAGAGGGGTGGGGAGGCGGGGTCTGTAGAACAAACCAGCTTGCCCAAGAAGCGAGCTATAAAAGAGGTCCATGAGGTAGTCTGGGGTAAGAACCACACACAGCAGGAAAAATCCAGAGTGAACGATGAGGAGCTGCTGAGTCATCTTTCAATTACTAAAATAAACAACTGAAAGTATCACCTCCTGAAACCAAAAGGGTGCCAGGCATGATGCCACACACCCATGGTCCCAGCACCATCCTCCTCCCAACAGGAGGACAGAGTTCAAGCTGGCCTGGGCTATGCAGAGAGACACTCTCTTTCAGATAGGGAAAGAATTATTGCTGCTCACAAGGTCTAGGAGATGCTGGCCAAGGATCTGTTGTAATCATTGCTTGTGGGCCTGTGACAGTATGGGGTGGTGGGGCGGGCGGCAATATCCCTTACCTCAAAACAAAGAAGAGTGAGCTGAAACACACTTGCTCGGGTGAGTCACCCTCATCATATCATTGGAGAAGTCCTCTTGGTTGTCGTCCAAGAATTGCTATATGGGGGCTAGAGAGTGGGTTCAGTGTGTTAAGAATACTTGTTGCTGTAGTCGAGGTCCTGGGTTCGGTTCCCAGCACCCACATGCTGGCTCACCACCATCACGGCTGCAGTTTCCGGGGATCTGATGCTCACATCTGGCCTCCTCCAGCACCAGGCACACATGTGGTGCACTTACAACTTAACATGCATACAGGCAAAACGTTGATACACATAAACTAAATCTTAAAAAAATAAATAAATAAAAGAATCGCTATGTGCTATTGTCCATCCTCCTGAAAGGCAATGGTAAAAGACACACATAGTAATTTTGATTGCATTTACTCAGTGCAGCACTGAGCACTGATATCAGACCTAAGCTTGCATCAGTTTATGTCTAGGGCTATCCTTTGACGCTGTCCTTGAACTCTGCTCCTGGGAGGGGCTTGTCAATTTGGAGTGAAAATGGAATTCGGAAGAGAAGCAAGTCTTTTAAAAACAAAGCAGGCCAGCTGGGCCGGCATTTCAGGACTTGAGTAGAGGCAGGAGGATCAGGAGTTCAAGGTCATCCTTGGCTACATAGCAAGTTCAAGGCCGGATTGTCGATATGAGACCCTGTCACAGTAAGTTAATTCATGTACAGGGATCAGGGAGATAGCACACTCAATAAAATACCCTACATGCTTATAATCCCAGTGTTAGGAGGCAGAGCCAGGTAGATCTTCGGGCTTCCTCACTAGTCAAATTTGATGAGCCCTAAATCTCAATGAGGTTTTGTCTCAAAAACCAAGGTGGATATGCTGGCTATTTTTATGTCAACTTGACACAAACTATAGTCATCTGAGAGGAGGGACCCTCAATTGAGAAAATGTCTTTAGGCAATCTGGCTGTAAGCAGACAAGCCTGTAAGACATTGGCTTAATTAGTGATTGATGGGGAGGGTGTTGGAATTCCTGGACACTCCCCCAGCTACATGACCCACATGCGCTGTCCAGTAGCCAGGCAAGATGTTTATTCATTCCAGGGCTTTACATCCTACGTGATCTGTGCACTGTGTGATCACGTAATCTATGCGCATGTGTGGCGTAGCTACATAAGCCCATATGCCCATGTGGGGGGGAATCCATAAAAATCGGGTCACAAGCCGGGCGGTGGTGGCGCACGCCTTTAATCCCAGCACTTGGGAGGCAGAGGCAGGCGGATCTTTGTGAGTTCGAGGCCAGCCTGGTCTACAGAGCGAGATCCAGGAAAAAGGCACAAAGCTACACAGAGAAACCCTGTCTCGAAAAACCAAAAAAAAAAAAAATTGGGTCACAGGCTCCTCCCCCTCTTCTTCCTCTCTCTCCCTGCACCATTTCTCACGGGCCTAAGCTCTGCCCCCTGTTCTCTTTCCCCTAATAAACTCTTATAGTGGGTTTTGTTGTGCCTCGTGGCTTTTCTCACATGGTAAACAGCGTCACTTAATGAATAACACAGCGCTGTATAATAATATAATAATAACTAACAGACGACCCAGCCCATTGTGGGTGGTGCCATCTCTGGGCTGGTGGTGGTCCTGGGTTCTATAAAAAGCAGGAGGCATGATGCCCAAGCCAGTGAGCAACACCCCTCCATGGCCTCTGCATCAGCTCCTGCCTCCAGGTTCCAGCCCTGCTTGAGTTCCTGTTCTGACTTCCTTCAGTGATGAGTCGGAAGTGTAAGCCCAATCAATCTTTTCCCTTCCAGGTTGATTTTGGTCATGGTGCTTCATCACAGCAATAGCAACCCTAACTAAGACTGTCGAAGAGAGTGAAATGGCTCAGCAGGCAAAGGTCTGCCAAGCAAGAGGGCCTGAATTCAGTCCCTGGAACCCACAGGGCAGAAGGAGAGAACTGACTCCTGCAAGTTGTCCTCTGACCTCCACCTACACAGAATGTCAAGCACACACACCCCCACACATACACACACACAAAATAGACTTTGATTAAAGAAAAACATGTTTAATAACTTTAAAATACCAAAGTTGTAGGACGCACCGCCTAGAGTGAGCACTGGAGAAACCGGAATTGCTAAGCACGCAAAGCTGCTTTCTTCCAAGGAAGCAAGAATGACACCTGGTCACACCAAGTGCCCGAGTGCCGGAGGGAAAGTTGGCCAAACCACCTCGTGATCCTTTGCTGTTCTACTAGGAGCCAGCCTCCGCCTGAATTCCCCAAATCTTAGGAATTGCTTAGGCCCTTAGGCTTTATCTCTCAGTGAATAAAACCCATCCTTATGCGAATCGTGGTGGCATGCCTTTAATCCCAGCACTCTGGAGGCAGAGACAGGCGGATCCCTGTGAGTTCAAGGCCAGCCTGGTCTACAACTCAAGTTCCAGGACAGCCAGGGCTACACCGAGAAACCCCCGTCTCCAAAAACAAAAACAAAAACAAACAGACAAACAAAAACCTTATCCTTACAAAAGAAGCCCTGTGCTTTGCATCCTCCATCAATAGAATCCATCCTCTGCTCTTTACCAATTCTTCCTCTCTAGGTCGCTGCCCAGAGCATGGTTTACCAGTCAATAGAACTCATTACTATGATGAAGGTCTCAGGTACTTTGCGAGGGAATTTGGATGCAGCCATCCCTGAAGCTTTGTTATGAGAATTGTCATGGGGAGACTTTCCCTGCAAAGTTTTACTGGGTTTAGATATGTAAGAAAATTAAATCACAAGGATCAGACCTTCTAGAAGTTTTGATCCAGTCTGACTGACCTCGTCTAGCTGTACCAAATTTTCATTCTCACCTCTTCACAGGTTGTTACCCTTCTGGCAGTGATTTATTGTTGTTGTTGTTGTTGTTTTTCTAGACAGGGTTTCTCTGTGTAGCCCTGGCTGTCCTGGATCTCACTCTGTAGACCAGGCTGGCCTCGAACTCACAGAGATCCGCCTGGCTCTGCCTCCCGAGTGCTGGGATCAAAGGTGTGCGCCACCACCGCCCGGCTGGCTGTCATTCTTGCAGGGATGTTCTAGCACAAAGTGACAGCAACTGAGGAAGGCCACACATGTATGCATACTCTCACATATACATACCATACATGCGCCTCAACACACACCCAACACATATACATTAATTAATTAAATAAAATGAAATAAAGTCCATCCAAATAAAGCATCAGCAGAGAAGTGGGATCCTGGCCACACTAGACATCTTCTTTAGTTTACCTTTATTGAGACCCTAGAAGACAGCATGCCTCATTCCAGGGACTCAGACGTAATTAAGGGTCCTTGATCTCAGGCAAATTACAGATCTACAAAAACACTCACCAGAGGCAAAGACTGCAAGGCCACTTCTCAGGTCTCAGGGCTCTGGGCTGGATTTCCCAGAGATGGTATCTGAGCAGAGGCTCTCAAGGTAAGTTAATACTTTTCTAGGCGCAAAGAGAAGGAAAGGGAAAGGTACTGTAACGGGACCGAGTATGGGGAACAGGGAGAGGTCACACTTTTGTCAGAGGGAGACTGTGTGGGTCTTGTTGGAAGTGTTCATCCTTGATAAGCCACATGTCTCGAACTGGACTTTTTCTTCTGTCCCTGTTGCCCATAGGACATATACTGTCCAATATGGAGGCTGGTAGCCACACCTGGCTGTGGAATTCTTGAGATGGATTTAACTGGGCTAGAGAGA
The DNA here is from genome assembly GCF_007827085.1 of Peromyscus californicus insignis. Taxonomy (NCBI): domain Eukaryota; kingdom Metazoa; phylum Chordata; class Mammalia; order Rodentia; family Cricetidae; genus Peromyscus; species Peromyscus californicus. The sequence continues at coordinate 62,870,716 of NW_026294436.1, read as the reverse complement.
TGGCTCTCTGGTTAAGAGCCACTGAATCATTTCTCTAGCCCTGAAAGGGAAAAATCCGTAGCCCTCTTGAGAGACACCCCCCCACCCCCACCTCCTCTAAAGGTATTTGCTGACCAGCAGTTTTAGAACTGACCAGAAGCTGAACTCATGGGAAGATGAGGCTGGGACAATAAATCTGTATATCCTGGACGTGGTAAACCAGGATACGGGGAGTAATGGACTCAACTGACCAGAAGCTGAACTCAGGGGAGAGCAGGACTGCAACAATAAATCTGAATGTATATATCCTGGGTTCAGCAAAAACAGGACATAGGGAGTAAAACATTTATGTCTCTGTAGATACCCTGCATCCTGTTAGCCACTAGTAATTTGGTGCTGTAGTTCAGCCAGTAACTTCAAAGAACTACCTCACCCTGAGCCCCCTCGTCCAATCCCGAGATATGTAACCCTCTACGAGTAAACCTTTCCTATATAAACCTCTTAAAGTGAGTGCTCGGGGGCCATCCTGCTCCACCTGCTGTTTTTTTTTGTCGAGTGTTGCACACAAACAAAGCCCTGGGCTTGTTTTGTTATTAATAAACCCCTGTGTGCTTGCATGGGATATTGGCTCTGTGGTGGCCTTGCTGGGGTGGGGAGGTCTTGTGATGTGGGCACAACAGTCCCAAATATATTTCTAACATTTGTTTCACCTGTGTGTTTTCCGCTTTTTAAAATGTGACACACACAACCAAGCCAGGTACTGGTCTCACATGCTTCTAATCTCAGCACTTGGGAGGCAGAGGTAAGTGGATCTCTGTGAGTTCAGGACTAGCCTGGTCTACAGAGCAAGTTCCAGGACAGCCAGGGCTACACAGAGAAACCCTGTCTTGGAAACCCCCCCACCCCCCACCCCCCCACCCCCCGCCAAAGAAAAGTGACAACCAGAACATTCAAAAGGACCCCATTGCGGCTCATCTCACAGTTCTGAATACTTAGCAGTAGTAGAGTATTTTAAGGTGTGTTACTGTGCCTGTCTGAAACACCTGATGGTTTGATAAAGAACTGGCCAATAGCAAGGCAGGAGAAAGGACAGGCAGGGTTGGCAGGCAAAGAGTATATACAGAAGGAGAAAACTGGGAGGAGGGAGCTAAGATCTAGGAGCCAGAGAAGGAGGAAGACTCCAGGGGCCAGCTACACAACCAACAAGCCACAGAGTAAGAGTAAGATTTAAAGAAGTTAGAGAAAAGGAGAATCCCAGAGGCAAAAGGTAGATGGGATAATTTGAGTTAAGGAGAGTTGGCTAGAAACTAAGCCAAACTAAGGCTAGGCATTCTTAAGTAAGAATAAGCCCGTGTGAAAAACCCCAAACAATACTTACCACTTCATGCCCTGGGCCTGGGATGGCTCCCTGGCTCCCTTCTTGTCCCAGGTGTCTTTCTTTGGTCAATCCATCCACCACAAGGTTAGTCCTTTCAAAATGCTAGCTTTACCAAACTAGAATGCAAGCTCCCAAGTCACTCCCCCAGTCCTAGGACGGCACCACCTCCTGCATTTCCCTCAGCTCCACCTTCTTAGGTCTCCTCCACTTTCTCCAGCTCTCCCTTTCAGCCTGCAGAGATGAGCATTCATTCCCTTCTCCCAGGCCAAAAATCTCTCTTAGATTTTTTTTTTATCCAAGTATATGAAAATTCACATTTATTATGAAAATGTCTAATTTGCAAAATGGTAATACATTTTATGAGAGTGCATACATAATATTCATTAACTCCCTTTTCCCCTATAACACAACTTTTCTTTTAATCCGGGCAGCAAGGATCCCAAATAAAAGAATATATTTTCAGCTTCCCTTGCACCTGGGGTGGATAATAAAATATAAGGGAAGGAAGTTGTATGCAATGCTCTGCTGGTTTGAATGAGAATGGCACCCATAGGCTCATATATCTGAATGCTCGGTCACCAGTTGGTGGAACTGTTTGGGAAGGATCAGGGGGAGTGGCTTTGTTGGAGAAAGTGTGTCACTGGGATTGGGCTTTGAGGGGCCAAAAGCCCACGTCAGGACTAGTTAGCTCTCTGTTCTCTGCCTCCAACTTGCAGGTAAGATGTCAGCTCTCACCTACTGCTGCAGCACCGTGGCTTCCTGCCTGCTGCCACACCCCTCAACATGACGGTCACAGACTCACCGCCTGAAACTGTAAGCAAGCCCCCAGTTAAATGCTTTCTTCTATAAGCCTTGGTCATAGTGTCTCCTCATAGCAATAGAACAGTAACTAAGGTGGATGTAACTAAGGGAGAACCAGATTTAAAGTTAGTGTTAAGCCTCAGCAGTCAATAGAACTCACCTGCTTTCAACAAGTCCCTTCTCATCACTTCCTGGTCTGTTTACCAACTTAATTAGCTGAGGCTTTGCCCTAGTCGATATCCCTAACATTACATCTTTTTTTTTTTCAGTCTTAAAAGAAGATAACTGCCATAGAAGTATACAGAGAGCTGGTGAGATGGGCGAGCAGGTAAGGCCTGATGTTAAAAGTTTGATATTCAGGACCCACATGATGGACAGAGAGAAACGATTCCCTCAAGCTGTCCTCTGACCTCCACATGCACACAGTGCACACACACACACACACACACACACACACACACACACACACACAATGCACACACACACACATAAATATAAGTAAATAGATGTAAATTTTATATATATGAAGAATACACCATAGAGTGCTATAAATTGCTGCTTGCTGTGGATGATTGATTGATAAAGAAAACACTGATTGGCTAGTAGTCAGGCAGGAAGTATAGGCAGGACAAGGAGAAAAGAGCATTCTGGGAAGTAGAAGGCTGAGGCAGAGAGACACTGCCAGCCGCTGCCATGACAAGAAACATGTGAAGATGCCAGTAAGCCACGAGCCACTTGGCAAGGTATAGATTTATAGAAATGGGTTAATTTAAGTTGTAAGAACAGTTAGCAAGAAGCCTGCCACGGCCATACAGTTTGTAACCAATATAAGTCTCTGTGTGTTTACTTGGTTGGGTCTGAGTGGCTGTGGGACTGGCGGGTGACAGAGATTTGTCCTGACTGTGGGCCAGGCAGGAAAACTCCAGCTACAGCTGCTATTGAGGGTTGTTTTTTTTTTCTTCTTCTGTTTATAAAATATGGGGTCTTACTGTTGTCCAAGCTGGACCTACACTCTTAAATTTTTTTAAAATATTGTGTGCATGTGTGTGCGTGTGTGTTGCATGCACAAGAGAATGTGTGCCTTCCTGTGGAGGTCAGAGGTCAGTTCTCTCCTTCTCCGTGTGGTCCCCAGGAATCAAACTCAGGTTATTAGGCTCTTTGGCAAGCACCATTATCTGATGATCCACTTTGCCAGTGCATGAGCCCAAACTCTTGAAATCGAGAGATTCTGCGGCCTCAGCCTCCTGACTGGCTAAGGGACAAGTGCGCACCAGTATACCACACGGAGGTTGTCATTTGTTTCCTGTTTGAAAGTTCCCTTTCCCTGAGCCTGGTGGGTCATGTCTGTAGTTCTGTCTACCCCAGAAGCTGAGGCGGTTAAAGTGCCAAGTCACGGCCAGCCTGGAAAGTTTGAGTCTTCATTGTATAAAACTTAAATTTAGGGGTTGGGGATTTAGCTCAGAGGTAGAGCACTTGCCTAGCAAGCGCAAGGCCCTGGGTTCGGTCCTCAGGCCTGAAAAAAAAAAACAAAACAAAACTTAAATTTAAAAATGATCATAGCTTGGGACCAATGTAACGGATAGTTCAGCGGGTAAAGGCTCTTGCTTCGAAAGCCTAGCAACCCAAGTTCAATCTCCAGAACCCACCGAGGGAGAATCAACTACCAAAAGTGTCCTCTGACCTCTACACCCTTGCCAAGGCATATGTGAGTGCACACACACGCACATGCACACATATGCACATAAAACACACACACACACACACACTCTCGCACGCACGCACACACACACGTGCGCGCATGTGCGCACACACATATGCACACACTAAAATAAAGCAAAACCGTTTTAAATTAACATAACTTATGTAAACTAAACCACGTCTTGACTTTTCCAGCTACCAAATGTGTCAAGTAAAATTCTTCAGGGTGACCATCAAGTTTCCCCACAATCTCTTTCCACCCTTCCCACCAAATTTGTCGCTGTTCCTCGACAGATGCTGAGCGGCATTCATGCTCTCTTCCTTTTTTTTCTTTTCTTTTTTTTAGAAAAGATCTTTGCTATGGAGTTCTGCCTGGTCTGGTACTTGATACGTACTCCAGGCTGGCCTCAAACTCACACCAATCCTCCTGTCTCAGCCTTCTGTGTGCTGGGATTACAATATCCCAGGTTGGATACTATATCCAACCTTTCCATATGATCTTTGATTTGTTTCTATCTGTAATCTTGGTCCCAGTTAAGAACCATTTCAAGGCCAAGGAGGTGGCTCAGTGGTTAAGAGCACTGGCTGCCCCTTCAGAGGACTGGGATCCAATGCCCTCTTCTAGCCTCCTTGGGTACTGCAGACATGAGGTGCACAGACATACACCCATACAAAACATTCACACAATAAGTGTTCATAACTGTTCCCTTCATCTCCCATAATAAAAGCCTGTTGGGGGATGGTACCAAAAGGCCCTAGTGAAGGCTGTCCTCTGAGAACCAGTTAAGAAGCACAAGTGATAAAAGCAGTCATTGGTGAACTGAAGGCCTGATAAGCCAGGGAGGAGGAGTTAATAGACTCAGATGGTCCATTATTATGAAATTTGTACAAGAGGCAAAACCATAGAGACAGAAAGCAGACTAGTAGTTGCTCGGGGCTTGAGGGAGGGCGAATGAGAATCGACAGCTCATGGATATCAAATGTGTCCGGGGATGACTGAAGTATTCTGGAATTAGGGTCAGCAAGATGGCTGAGCAGGTAAAGGAGGCTTAACACTATACTCGACAACCTGAGTTTGAGTCCAGGGCCCTCCATGGTGGAAAGAGAGAACCCACTCTGTAGTTGGAAGTTTTCCTGTGTCCTGGCTGGCTACACCACTCCCACAAGTTGTCACTTGACTTACCCTGGTGCGTGAACATACATACACGCAAACACAGAGAGAGACAGAGCAAGACAGATCGAGAGGAATTATTTTTTTTTAAACTAAGGGACCAGAAAGATGGCTAGTGGATAAAGGACATGAGCCTGATGGCCTAAGTTCAATCCCTGTGACCCACATAAAGGTGGAAGGAGAGAAATGACTCCTCAAAATTGTCCTCTAACCTCCACACACACACCATGGCATGTATGTGCCCCCACATACACATCATACATACAACAATTAAATAACTAAAATCAAACTATTCTAGATTTAGGTAACACGAGTTTAAGGCCAGCCTATGTTATAAGAGATACTAACATAAAAATTTTTAATTTTATGCCAGGCTATGGTGGCACATGCCCTTAATCCCAGCACTCAAAAGGCAAAGGCAGGCAAATCTCTGTAAGTTCAAGGCCAGCCTGGCCTCAGAGTG